>NW_027512828.1:0-349097 GCF_048772815.1 Callospermophilus lateralis
TCAGTAGTCCTCAAATTGGAGAAGCAGAGAAGTATTAACAGCAGGCCTATGTGATCACACCAGGTTCACAGGAAGGGTGTCCAAGCCACCCTGATTTTAGGCAAATTAGAGGCAAGGGAGATTATTTTGGAGACTGTCTTGGTCTGCGCCCCTCATCGAAACATCCAACCAGAGGTTATGAAGAGTGTTTATATGAAATATCATGAGGACCATGTGGGAGTGTGTTGGTTTTAATTGTGGTCATTTGTGTGGTGGTTGGAAGAGATGACTGGGTCCACCTTGACATGATCTCTGGTGTGATTCCCCTAAGAGACTGAGTTCTGGAACTGACCTCAGAGAAGTATTGCCATGAATTGTGTTGGGATGTTAAGAGACTACGCATGAGAGTCGCCCTTGGAAACTGAGATGTATGCCCAGGTTGTATTTCCACAAAGCACTGGGAATCACTGCCAAGATATCACATGATTTTATTCTGAAAGACTTGGCAGCCATAGTTGAGAGTCAAAACACACATGGACCTTACATTGTAGACATCAATGGGCCTGGATTCACGTGACCATTTAGCCACTCTTTGGGAAGCCTTGCCTGTGAGAATTCTCCATTGTCTTTTATTGACATGAGCTTCCTCAAAATTTATTGGTTCTGGATTGATTTGAAACGCACAGTGCATCCAACTTCATCTTTCAAAAATGGCTAGATAAATACCAAGAAATTTTTGAAATTCCCATGACCAGGTGGCACTGGAGAACCTTTGGATGTCCTGTTGCTGATCATGAGTATACCGGACAGTGCCTTGATTGACTGGGTTTCATGAAAATGGTGTAGAACAGAGATGCCAATAAATTGGAGGCTGCTGAGTACTGGGCCTAGAGCAGTAGTGGGCAGGTGTGTGATAAAACATTTGTGGTGGGGCCATGTGGATCTGCCATTAGCTTCCAAGTGTCTTGTGACTGAAATGGTGCAGCAAGCAGTCCCTTCTATGTAAAGGCATCTTGTAATATTGAGAAGTCTCAGGGAAAGTTTCAGAATCAAGTTGCTATGGTCAATGGGGCAAGCTATGTGGGATAGAAGCATGGTTCTTGCATTGTCCTAGAGAAACTGACCCACCACACGTGACAGAACTCCCTCCAGCACTGTGTCCCAGTTGACCTCTTTGTATTTTGTGAAGCAAATACCAAACTCCCAGTGAAGCCGGGGAGACACTTAGACCCAGTGGCCACAGTTTAGCTACAAATAGCAAATTCAGCACTGCTGCTAATGTTCAGTGGAAAATAAGAAACAATGTCCTCCAGATCACATAGATGCAGACCCACCTTTATTGGTCTCACTAGAAACGAAGCTAAAGCACTTGACAACAACATATGTTTCAAGTGCCCAACCTCAGAGGCAGTTCCACAAGAAGTCTTTAGGCCAGAAGAGCTCCAGTGTGTGGAGTGTTTACCCTGTCCCTTACTTTTGGAAACTCCTTAGCATATTCCATTCCAGATATGTATTCACAGATTTTCTAACTCTTCTCCTCTAAGTTTGTCTTACTTGGGGAGTAGGTAATGTCAAGCCATTGTTCTGGATGACAGTGGGAACAATTTTTTGTAGCACATATTTGCATACACATTGGATTCATTTTACAATTTTCCAGTCAAAATGGTGAATCCCTCACACTAACCCCTACGCTACTAAACTCTGACTACTAATCATAATATGATGGAGAATAATAACCCAAACAGAATTGAAATACAAGCAGTTCAGAGGAGGCATCGTGTATAGTTGGACTTGCCTTTTGCATTATATAGGGTAGGAGTTATGAATCTAGTCAATTATTTGGTTGAAAGAATTCTCCATGTGTTTTTAAAGTTAACAAATATGTGAATTCCTGTCTCCCTTTCTCTGTAGCCTGTTTAGCACATGTAATTTTATATGCACATATAGAATCATACCTGGTATCACACGTATATTTTTGGTGAGGTGGCTGACTTGGCATATAGAAATTGTGAGAAGATATCACTCCTTCTAAAAGCTGTTGGAACTGAGAAGATATCACTCCTTCTAAAAGCTGTTGGAACTGAGAATTCAACCTATGGGTGATCCTCCTATTTGAATAGCATTATACATAAATCCATGTTCAGTAAAATGAATATTTTTGAATCTGTGGATGATATGTATTTCATGATGAATTTCGATTGGCATATATAATGCTACTTTTTAATGTCTCTCTGTGTGTGTCTGTGTGTATATATATATATATATATATATATATATATATATATATATCCTCCAGATTTTTCAAAATATGAAATATATGTGTCTTATTATGCACTCCCAAATTTCATTCATATTCATGTATGTGGATTTATAATCTACTTTTCAAAAGATTATTCTCAGAAATATTCATCCACCCGAAATACATTTTGGTTTACTAGTACTGAAAACTATCTTCAGTAAATGGTGCATAAAAATCCTAATATTTTGACATTGCAAGATGGCCATGAATAGAGTGCATCACACCCTTTGTACTGCGCCACTTCACATGTGAATAAGGAGTTAGAATGAAGAAAAAGTATCTTGTTAGGATCTTACAGAAAAATGGGTGTGCCTGGAACCTAGAAGAATGATTTCCACCACCAAGGTCCTGTAATTGAGTCTCAATTGTAAAAGAGCCAACTATGCGACCAAAGATCTGGGATGACTGATCCGTGAGGCCCGTGCCATGGCTACAGACGGCGGGCCTCCACCGAGAAGCGACCAGCATGCAGGGAGAAACGTTGCTGCAAATTCTGTGGAATCCGGCTGGCTCACCCGCCACTGAGCCCGGGGCTGAGCTCGGGATTTCAGATGGGGAAGAAAGTGCTACAGTTCTATCCCCCACAACCGAAACTCCATCGAGGAAACCAACGGCCACCATCTTGGAGAGCTGAAGTATCCACCGCCACTCTCCGACAGATTGCAACAACAAAACAGGTGTGTGTTACTCAGCTTATCTCCCATACAGCAGGTAATTTGCAAAAATTCTCTCTTAGGCTTTCTGGGGGAGGGATTACCAGAGAAAGCCTTCACAAAGACGGGGGGAAAACTAGTGGCACCTGACCTTCAACTTCCCCTCCCATCACCGGTGAAAACGAAACTTGTCTAGCCAGCGCAATGGGTGGGGCAAGCGGAAAAATTCAAAACAATAGAGTGCGAGGGTTCCCAATAGACACCCTCCACACCCAAGAAACGGCAGGCAAAGAGTACAGTTTGATCTGCCAAGAGGCATCACTCAGGGGAAATCTGGTGTAGCAGGGGAAATAAGGACTCGCAGAGGAAACCAGGGGACTAGAGGACAGACCCGCTTGACTAGGCTGCTGGAGAATGCCTGCCCACCAGCAACCAATCACCCGCTGGCTGCCTGCGCAATTGGGCAGCTAGAGATCACCCGTCCGCCAGTGACAGCCCATTCACTGATTGCACGACTGGATGGCTGGAGACCGCCCGCCCGCCAGCGACCGGGAGGTGAAACCAACCAGAGACAGTCCAGTCCCACCCCCCCATTCAAACACCCCGGCAAGGAGCCTGGGGCCCGCCATAGCAGACAGGTGACATCACTGGAGCTCAGCTGTCGGAATTCCTTCCAAGCGGAATCCACTTTTGCAGGCATAGTCTACAAACACAAAAGAGAGACAACAGAGATATACAAAACCAAAACAAATCTATTGAAGAGAGCAGAAACACAGCAATCAATAGAGCTGAAAAGTAATGTGAACATCATGAAAAAACAAGGGAAAAAAATTCTACAGGAAGACCGAGAAGCATCAGAAAGAGGGATAGGGAAAAAAACTCAAGGCATACCTAACTCAGATGAAAAGGAATATTAGAGAAGACATGAGGCAGCAAGTCCAAGCAATAAAAGTATATTTTGAAAATCAAATAAACAAACAAATTCAAATGGCAAAGAACGAGCTTTACCAGGAGATAGAGATCTTAAAAAGAAATATCAAACAGTAATCCTGGAAATGCAGAAAACTATAAACCAAATTAAAAACTCAAACGAAGAATATTACAAATAGACTAGATCAATTAGAAGTTAGAACATCAGATAATGAAGACAAAGTTTATCAACTTGAAAAGAATAGAGTAAACACAGAAAAGATGCTTAAATCCCATGAGCAATCTATTCAAGAGATATGGGATGTCATAAAAAAAACAAATTTGAGTGTCATCTGGATAGAAGAAGGCATAGAGATTCAAACCAAAGGAATGGACAACATATTAAATGAAATATTTCTGGAAAATTTCCCAGAGATGAAAGATGGAATGAATTGCCAAATCCTGGAAGCCTACAGGACCCCAAGCATTCAAAACCATAATAGACCAACTCCAAGACAAATAATTATGAAGATAGCCAGAACAAGGACATACAGAACAAAGAGAGAATATTAAAAGCTACGAGAGAAAGTAGGCAGATTACATTCAGGGGTAAACCAATAAAGTTAACGACTGATTTTTTATCACAAACTTTGAAAGCAAGAAGATCCTGGAAAAAAGTATTTCAAACGCTCAAAAATAATGGATTCCAACCAAGAATACTGTATCCAGCAAAATTAAGCTTCAGATTTGACAATGAAATTTAAGTCTTTCATGATAAACAAAAGCTAAAAGAATTCACAGCCAGAACACCAGCAGTGCAAAGCATTTTGAGCAAAATACTACAAGAAGAGGATTTGAAAAGTAATGCCTGAAACTAGCAGCGGGAGGTATCTCAGTAAAGGGAGAGGAAAATAACCAAAAAGTAAAAACTAACCAAAATAAATAAATAAATAAATAAATAAACATGACTGGAAGTACAAATCATATTTCAATTGTAACCTTAAATGTTAATGGCCTAAACTCACCAATAAAGAGACATAAGCTAGTAACCTTGATCAAAAAAGAAAAAAATCCAACAATATGCTGCCTTCAGGAGACACATATGATAGGTAAAGACATACAGAGGCTGAAATTAAAAGTTTGGGAAAAATCATACCACTCACATGACCCTCGGAAGCAAGCAGGAGTGGCCATACTCATATCAAATAAAATCAACTTCAACCCTACGTTAATCAAAAGGGATAAAGAAGGACACTATATACTGTTAAAAGGAACCTTGCACCAACAATGCATAACCATTATCAATTTGTATGCACCAAACAATTGAGCTGCAACACTCATAAAACGAACTCGCCTCAAGTTCAAGAGTCAAATAAACTACAACACAATAATTATGGGTGACTTCAACACACCGCTCTAGCCATTAGACAGATCCTCTAGACAAAAACTGAATAAAGAAACTATAGAATTCAACAGCAAAATCAGTAACCTAGACTTCACCGACATATATAGAATATATCAACCATCAAAAAGTGGATACACGTTCTTCTCAGTAGCACATGGATCCTACTCAAAGGTAGACCATATATTATGCCATAGGGCAATTATTAGTAAATATAAGGTCGTGGAGATAATACCATGCACCATATCTGATCATAATGGAATGAATCTGGAAATCAATGATAAAAGAAGGAAGGAAAAATCCTACATCACATGGAAAATGAACAACATGCTACTGAATGATAAATGGTTTACAGAAGACATAAAGGAGGAGATAAAAAAATTCGTAGAGACAAATGACAATACAGACACAACACACTGGAATCTATGGGACACAATGAAAGCAGTTTTAAGAGGGAAATTCAATTCTTGGAGTTCTTTCCTAAAAAAAAAAAAAAAAGAAAAGAAAAAAACAGCAAATAAATGAACTCACACTACACCTCAAAAACCTAGAAATGGAAGAGCAAAACAACAGCAAATGTAGTAGAAGACAAGAAATAATTAAAATTAGAGCAGAAATCAAGGAAATTGAAACAAAAAAAACATTGAAAATATTGATAAAACTAAAAGTTGGTTCTTTGAAAAAATAAATAAGATTTATAGACCCTTAGCCATGCTAAGGAAGAGAAGAAAAGAGAGAACTCAAATTACTAACATACGGGATGAAAAAGGCAATATCACAACAGACACTACAGAAATAAGAAGATAATTAGAAAGTATATGGAAAACCTATGTTCCAATAAAATAGATGATAGTGAAGATATCAATAAACTTCTTAAGTCATGCGATCTGCCCAGATTGAGTCAGGAAGACAGACACAATTTAAACAGAACAATAACAAAGGAAGAAATTGAAGAAGCCATCAAAATACTACCAACAAAAAAAAGCCATGGACCGGATGGGTATACAGCAGAGATCTACATAACCTTCAAAAAGGAATTAATACCAATACTTTTCAAGCTATTTCAAAAAATAGAAAAAGAAGAAACTTTTCCAAATTCATTCTATGAGGCCAATATCACCCTGATCCCAAAACCAGACAAAGACACTTCAGAGAAAGAAAACTACAGACCAATATCTCTAATAAACTTGGATGCAAAAATTCTCAATAAAATCTTGGTGAATCGAATACAAAAGCATATCAAAAAAATTATGCACCATGATCATGTAGGATTCATCCCTGGGATTCAAGGCTGGTTCATTATACGGAAATCAATAAATGCTATTCACCACATCAATAGACTTAAAGACAACAACCATATGATCATCTCGATAGATTCAGAAAAAACATTCGACAAAGTTCAACATCCCTTTATGTTGAAAACACTAGAAAAACTAGGGATAACAGGAACTTACCTCAAGATTGCAAAAGCTATATATGATAAACCTCAGGCTGGCATCATCCTAAATTGAGAAAAGCTGAAGGCATGCCCTCTAAAATCTGGAACAAGAGGGATGCCCTCTATCACCACTTCTATTTAATTTAGTTCTTGAAATACTAGGCATAGCAATTAGACAGACAAAAGAAATTAAAGGCATAAAACTAGGAAAAGTAGAACTTAAATTATCGCTATTTGCGGATGACATGATAATATATTTAACAGACCCAAAAGGGTCTACAGAGGAACTGCTAGAGTTAATAAATGAATTCAGCAAAGTGGCAGGATATACAATCAACTCGCATAAATCAAAGGCATTCCTGTATATCAGCAGCAAAACTTCTGAAATGGAAATGAGAAAAACCACTCCATTCAAAATATCCTCAAAGAAAATAAGATAATTGGAAAAACAATTAAATAGTTGGGAAACAACCTAACAAAAGAGGTAAAAGATTTATAAATGAAAACTACAGAACCCTAAAGAGATAGAAGAGATCTTAGAATATGGAAAAATATACCCAATTCATAGATAGGCAGAAATAACATCATCAAAATGGCGATATTACCCAAATTCTCTACAGGTTTAAATTGATGCCAATCAAAATCCCAACGACATTTCTTGTAGAAATGATAAAGCAATTATGAAATTCATATGGAAAAACAAAAGACCCAGAATAGCAACAGCAATTCTAAGCAGGAAGTTTGAATCTGGAGGTATAGCGATACCAGAGTTCAAACTGTACTACAAAGCAATAGTAACAAAAACAGCATGGTACTGGTACCAAAATAGGCAGGTGGACCAATGGAACAGAATAGAGGACACAGAAACCAATCCACAAAATTACAACTTTCTTATATTTGATAAAAGGGGCTAAAAACCTGCAATATACGAAGGATAGCATCTTCAACAAATGGTGCTAAAAAAATTGAAAATCGATATGTAACAAAATGACACTGAATCCCTTTCTCTCGCCAAGCAAGGAAGTTAACTCAAAGTGGATCAAGGAGCTAGATATCAAATCAGAGACACTGCATCTGATAGAAGAAAAAGTTGGCTACTATCTACATACTGTGGGGTCGGGCTCCAAATTCCTTAATAGGACACCCATAGCCCAAGAATTAATAACAAGAATAAATTAATGGGACTTACTTAAACTAAAAAGTTGTTTTTTTTCTCAGCAAGAAAAACAATAAGAGAGGTAAATAGAGAACCTACATCCTGGGAACAAATTTTTACCCCTCACACTTCAGATAAAGCCCTAATATCCAAAATATACAAAGAACTCAAAAAATTAAAAAATAAGATAACAAATAACCCAATCAACAAATGAGCCAAGGACCTAAACAGACACTTCACAGAGGAGGACATACAATCAATCAACAAGTACATGAAAAAATGCTCACAATCTCTAGCAGTCAGAGAAATGCAAATCAAAACCACCCTAGGATACCATCTCACTCCAGTAAGATGGGCAGCCATTAGGAAGTCAAAAAACAGTAAGTGTTGGCGAGGATGTGGGGAAAAGGGGACACTTGTACACTGCTGGTGGGACTGTAAATTGGTGCAGCCAATTTGGAAAACAGTATGGATATTCCTGGGAAAGCTGGGAATGGATCCACCATTTGACAAAGATATCACCCTTCTTGGACTATTCTCTGAGCATCTTAAAACAGCGTACTATTGGGATACTGCCACATCAATGATCATAGCGGCACAATTCACAATAGCTAGACTGTGGAACCAACTTAGATGCCCTTCAATAGATGAATGGATAAAAAAATGTGGAATCTACACACAATGGAGTATTACGCAGCACTAAAAAATTACAAAATCATAGAATTTGCAGGGAAATGTATGGCATTAGAGCAGAATATGCTAAGCGAAGCTAGCCAATCCTTAAAAAACAAATGCCAAATGTCTTCTTTGATATAAAGAGAGCAACTAAGAACAGAAAGGGAGGAAGAGCATGAGGAAAAGATTAACATTATACAAAATGAGTGAGGGGAGAGAAAGGGAGAGAGAACAGAAAGCATATGGAAATGGTAGGAAACCCTCAATGATACACAAAATTACACATAATAGGTTGTGAGGGGAAATGGGAGGGAAATAATGGAGAGAATTAAACAACAGCACATGAGGTAGAGAGGGAAGATGGGAGGGGAGGGGAGGGGGGATAGTAGGGGATAGGAAAGGTAGAAGAATACAACAGTCACTAATATGCCATTATGTAAAAATGTGAATGTGTAACCAATGTATTTCTGCAATTCTTATTTGGGGAAAAAAATGGGAGTTCATAATCCAAATGAGAAAAATGTATCAAAGATGATATATCATGAACTTTGTAATGTTTTGAACAACCAATAAAAATAAATAAATAAATAAAGGTTTAAAATTCAGTGGGAAGAAATCAGCTAAAAAAGTGTTGAGATGCATTCATTTTTCTTAGCAGAAACTTTGTTTTGTGTAGTTGTAACTATCACAAATTTATTTTACCAGAAATTTGGCTTTTGAAAATGCACATAAATTGAGATTAAAGGATAATTCACCTACCTTCATGAAAAATTCATAGCATTTCCTATATTTTTCATATTTCATTTTTTTAGTTAATATTTTGTCATGGACCAGGTCTAGCCTTAGGCTATTCTTCCAGAATACTACCTCATCTGACAAGTTCGTACAATGTGTTGGATTTTTCTTTTCTTCTTTTATTTAATTGTTTCTAGTTAATAATGTGTATTTCTCCTTATCTTTATTTGGACATATATACCCAACTATATCTTTGCATTTTATGTTTTACTGGGGAAGAGACTCATCAAAAGCTTTTTGTTATATGTATTAACAATCAAACATTCAGAGCATGCAATTATTCTTAATTTTGCATGAAAATATCTTTGCACAATTTTTCTTATAAAGATTTAGAATTATTAATAATTTCCCTGCTGTAATAAGTAACTACTTACAAGAAGAATTAAACAATTGACTTTATATCAATTATGAATATGAAAAGTACTAAAATAAATATTTGGCAATTAATACACAATTGATAGAAATTGAAATCACGAGAAAGCCATTTAAAATGTCAGTGCATATGGTCCTTAAATAATAGGTTTTTTAAAAAATTTTTCTCTAATTCATAAGATACATTATGCCATATTATCGCTTAATGTGATATAAAACTTTAAATTGTCAGTATAGATAAATAAGAAAGAAACCTGTTTACTTAAATATGTTTAATTGATTTTCACTGTAAGATGTTAATTCTGGAAGACTTGAGAATTAAGAAAGATATGGTCTATATTATATCTAACAGGCTAATCAAAGTACTTTTAAATATAAATGTATATATACATTTATATTTGTAATGCATATGCATGAATATAGATACATACATATAATAAATGTATAGTGATATATCTATCAGGTGATTATAATTTTAACGTTTTCTCAAGAAAAAAGAATGACTATAAAAAACAGTCTTAAATTTAAATTTCATAGCAAGATACTGTTTGTAATGACATGAGAGAAAAATTGGTATGGATGGAAAATGAAAAAGGAAGAGAGAGAAGGGGGAAAATGAGGAATTAAGTGAGTAAAGAAGAGGGAGAGGCATATTCGATGTTAAGAAAAAAGTGGAGGGGCTGGGTTTATGGCTCAGTGGTAACATGATTGTCTAGCATGTGTGAGGCACTGGGTTCTATTCTCAGCACCACATAAAAATAAACAAAATGAAGGTCCATCAACAACTGAAAAACAAAAAATTAAAAAGTAGAAATATTACCAAAATTCCAAGCTTTGTTGAATGTTAAATAAAAAACAATATGTTACATAGCCTTATGTAATTTCTAGACTCCCCAAAATAGTCATTAAATGTTAGATCATTAGTGCTATAACTAAAAATCCATTGTTCCTTCCTCTACATTCTGTGTCATGCTAGTACTAAAATAAATTGTATTATAACACCAAAAAAAAAAAAGCCAAATCATAATATTTCTACAGTAACTGACCCGAGTTTAACATCAATGCAAGTAGATTCCTATGGGACATGATGTGCATTTTGACGTTCATTTTTATTCAACACTGGAACATTACTATTTCTTCAGTTTATGCACATCATAGGATACATATTTCATCCACAATTTAGCAAATTTATACGCATTTGTTTAACTTCAAATCACTTCCTGCTTCAGTATCCATGTATTCCTCCATGTTTCTTGACTGCTCTTTTCATGAGACTTCTTTACAAACACATTATTTTCGATTTCCATTATCATATTTGAAGCAAAACACCCGTCATGATAAACCATAACCCTAATATTACCATTAAATGTATAAGTGGTTGGAAAGAATGATTGTATATCAATATAAGATTTCTTACTTAGTTACAGATATCAATTCAATCCATTATTTAAAGTGGAACCAGTTATATTATTTATTCACAGTATGGTCTATTCATGTATTATCTCTATATTCATAGACACAGGGTACACCTCTTTATACCCCCAATACTAATTTATACGTCTTCAAAATATTGCTCCCAGAAATGGTGGAACAAATACATGTAACCTGATCTACATATACATTTTATCACAGTAATATTCTGAACAGCAAAAAGCAAAGTTCACACTTATGATTGTACCATACCTAAATGGAAAGTGAACATGGATTACTAAAAATATACATGTCCAGGTTGCCTAATGATCTCAAATGAAAATCCTATTGGTGACTACATATTTGTTTCTTTCAAAGATTATATATTCAAACTCAACCCTGTTGAATATGTCTAAAGCTGTCACTCAGTTTACACTTTGAATGATTTTGTAATGTGTCTATTGATATCTGCTTTCCTACATATTTTCCCCAGATCATCATTGTGACTGAATCTTCACATGTGCTATCACTAACATTCACTCTCTAACTGAAACCCTATTGCTAAAAAACTTTGGTCCAAATCCTATATTCACTCTTCTTCCTAAACCTACCTACTGTCTTCCTAATCCTACCGACTATCCCTTTTTGACTGGATGTTCTCTTCTACATTCAATCATCCAAGGTACAAGGTCCTATGCCATTGTATATCGATTTATCTGAGACATCTGTGCAGAACGTAATTCAATGCTAAGTATCCCAATCAAGGACCCAATGACCTTCTGGGCTTCAATTCTTACTTAGATTTCTCTTTTCGTTCATATATTTCACCTCTATATTCTTATAAATATCGCAGGTTCCCAATACCATTGTTCATCGAGCAGAATGGTTCCTAACCAAAATTGAAAATGTTATTAGCACTAACCATACACTCTTCCCTCAATCTAACTTTACAGAAAAGCAGTGACAGTGTTGGTCTTACAATTCAGGAATGTATGGGATCTTCCACCTGATGAGAACCTCAAAGGTATGTGCAGAAATGATCCCTGGAGAAGATGTAGGCAGCTATGAAGGACCTGAGAGAGCAAAAGTCATCTTCCATGGAAAACAACCTGGTAGGATGAAGTTTTGTGTCTGAATCAGCCTCTGTCTTCTTAATGTAGAGAAGACGGACCAAACCAGGCCTTATGGAGAGCTGTTCCTGAGAGCCTATGGATTATATCTCATTCTAACTTATGAAAGGGTCACAGGAAGTAGGGGCAGCCTCCATCTAAAGGGACCATAAGAAGCAACTGTTAAAACAAAGTGGTTGCCAAGGCAGTGACCTCATTCAGTTCCTGAAGGAAGTGACCTCACCTCACTTCCTTGGTGTTGGAACTCTCTGAACTTGGGATCCAGGAAGCCAGGCACCCCGAGCCAGTCCCAGTCCCAGTCCCAGTTGTCTCACTTGTTTGGATTTACCAAGGACAGGGTCAGTCTTTCTTGGTACCTACTGATTTGAAGATGTCCAAATGCCAGAAGAGCTCTGAAGAGGGGCCTTTCCTGAGAAAGAAGGTAGTGGCTCACCGCTGGTTCCTGTCAACTTCACAGAGTTGGCCAAGGAGACCAGATCTGAGAGAAGACAGGCCATTTCGGAGGAACATAGTATGGCCCAGCAGTCAGAGAACACTCCGAATAGTCACAGACCTACTTGGGGGAAGGAGGTGCCTTTGTGGGTGTGGTTGTGGGTTTGTGGTTTGGTCTCATGTTCTGAGAATAAGTTTTTTCAGATATCAGCTCCGGAGCCCAGGAATTAGTTCTCATTGGGGCTAAGGTTCCCCATCAGCGAGATTTGAAATTGGCGCTGGCTGCATTGTTAACAAGGGCGGGGACTTTTCACGCCACTGCAGAAAAGAAGAAGGTAGGAAGAAGAAGTCCTTAGGCGCCATGTTGGGGTTTTTCTCTGGGGTATGGCTGCCATTTATACTTTTCCTAACATTCCTCCATTTTTGTTTTTTAAGAAATTGGGGTGTTGTTTGTCATTTCTGGCTGATTCCTGCTGTGTAGGGGTGCTGTGGGGCCTAGAAAGGGAAGTGGACGAATGCTCGGGGGGCAGGTCTTGGGATATCATGGCAGCCAGAAATAAAACCCAGTGGTATAGATAGCTACTTCAGTAGGAGTAAAGTCTATGAAAGTTCCCTGATGCCACAAGTTGTCGATGGCATGAAACCAGTCCTGGATGGAGGAGATTGTTGGTATCAGCCACTGGTCCTGTAACAGAGACTCAAGAAAATACTGGAAGCGTTGCCTGGACATGGCGTCACCAGCACCTGAAGAAGATCAGAGCGAATAAAAACAGAATGAAGATAAAAATTAAAGCAAAGGTCAATTTTTGGCAGAAGTTCCATGTTGGGGGACTGACATAGAAGAGGCCAAGGGCCATGAGGAAGCTTAGAATGTCATAAAGACTCATGAATCCAGGATGGCAGATTAGGAGGTTCTCCAAGCTCGTTGCCTCCCGCTGTCTGATGTACGTTGCATTCCATCGTGCCTGGTAGTGAGCTTCATCATGGAGTGAACTGTTCTCTTGGAGATGTTAGGGGTTCATCGGTCATCAGAGGCTGGTAGTGCCTAAGCAAAAGCTGGTTGAAATTTTGATTAAAAATTTTTTGCAGTTGGGTTTGAAGGAACTTCATTATGCATGGCAAGAGAGCACAAAAAGGGAGCATCCCAATAAGGGGCCCCAAGATAGGTAGTAAGTACATGGCAAGATAGGATTGGAAGAACCCTGTTATGGGATTGGAGGAGCTAGGTTTGAGCAATTTGGTCGATAATTCCTGCAATTTAACAACATTTTTTTCTATCAGCCCAGATTCATTAACATAATGGCAACATTCCTCTCTGAGGAATAGGCATGTACCCCCTTTTTCTGCAGTGAGAAGATCAATTGCCCTTTGGTTCTGTAAAGCCACGTGTGCCAATGAAGTAACCTGGCGCTGCAAGGAGCCCAGAGACTCAGCAGTGGTATCGAGTGCTTCCTGCAGTTTTTGTTGCAGGTCATTGGATGCCCATAGAACATGACCTATAGCTCCACCAGAGAGTCCGAGACCCGCCACTGAGGTTGTTAAAGTGAGGCCTACAAGAACCGGCAGAAAGACTGCCCTACGGGTTCGGGAAGGTAGGGCCAACTGTCGGAATTCGGTGGGAGTATACAAAGACAGCTGATTAACTACAGTAACCAAGAAACAGGTGCCAGAGACATTGATCGTTGAGGTACTTAAAGACCCATTACACCAGAGGAAATTTCCAGGTTGCATAAACGCAGGGCTCGATTGGGTGCTTAAGCTTAAGGAACAAATTGGTAAAGGATTCATTATTGGCAGGTGGAAACAGATGAAAGCAAATAAAGCATTGGTGGAATAACTTTCCCACAGTGGGATACGTGTCACATGTAGGGGTTGTCCTTTCTTAGAGAAATTGTAGGTTTTTGCTGAAATATTTCCTGCCGCTAATGGGACTGCTGCTAGAAGTGGACGACTAATTGAAGCACAGAGAAAGCACTGAGAAGGAGGCACAGAAAGAGGGGTGGATTTTAATAATTGAAGAGTTTGGTGTAACAAATTGAGCCATGTGTCAGGGGGACCTGAGGGGGTTGAAGGGTCTGAATCCTTTTTGGATGAGCTATGGATAAGATCTCAAAGTTTTGATTCTGACTCCTTAATGTGTTCGACTACCTGGATGGTTGACTTAGGTGGCATAATCAGGGTGCTGCCAACAGTCATCCACATTGTGGGTCTGGCTGAGGTTGTCCGAGCATAGACAGCAAACTCAACATAGCCCCAACGTTTGGCCTTGGGGTCAGGTATATCTAAAGTATACCATCCATTGTTATCAGATGAAGAGCCTTTATGCCACTTTTGGTAACTAGATGTCCACCCTTTTGGGTAACCAAGTGAGTGGTAAGAATAGCTACCATGTTCATCATGGAACCTGCATGACCAATAGGGGCACCCATTATATATCTCAGGCCACCAATGACAATAGTCTTTTGTTTGATCAAAAAGGAAGCAAATGAAAGGCCAGTTCCAGCTACCAGGGACGAAGGTCCTTGACGGTGACAATTTTAGGGAAATAGAGGTGGAATTGTGGATGAAGCAAGTAGTTGTATCCACTGCACCGACCTTCTGCATGCCATGTTCTGAGTACCGTTCCTGAAGAGTGAATAAATACATGGTAGGAGAGGTGGGTAAAGACCAGTCCCGATAGAGTACAGAAAATAAGCAGAGCACAAAAAAACAAGCAGTTACAGAAGATTAGGGTGTTGGGAGAGATCATTGTGACTTTTTTAAGAGGAATTGGGCTGCATGGAACACCGTGTGAGCTGCAACTTAAATGGGTGAGATGAGTGTGGAGAGCAGGAGTTAAGGGGAGGTTCAGGAGGTGATTCTTGGAGTTCCTCTGGGTGGTCCTGTCGTCAGCAGGTGGGACCTCCTGGTGATATGGCTTCAACCTAGAAATGTGAATCCAGGGAGTGAGACGGTTGTCTGGTAAGGAGAGTTTGGCGGCAGTGGGGTTACAGAGAATGACAGGATAGGGGCATTTCCATTTTGGGGCAAGAGTCCCTTTCTCCTCTGGGGTATTATAATAGACTAGACTCCCAGGTGTTATGGGAGGAGTGTTTGGAGAGGACACTGGGTCCGGATGAAGCCAGTCCTGATATTTCCAGATTTTCGAGCAGAGATGATATAAAAGAGGCAAAGACAAATCTCGGGTGAGAGATCCTTGTGAAATGACCAACCCAGGGGGTATAAGAGGTCTTCCATACATTATCTCAAAGGGAGACAGTAAAGATGGTTTTTAGGGAGAGCTCTCATTCGAAGCAAATCCAAGGGAAGGAGTTTGACCCAGTCTAAGTTTAATTCCATTGTCAATTTGGTAAGGACTTCCTTTAGAGTACGATTTACCCTTTCCACTTTCCCTGAAGCTTGGGAGTAATATGGACAGTGGGAATGCCACTTGAAGGAGAGGGCTTGAGAGACCTTTTGTGTGATCCTAGAAATAAACTCAGGGCCATTGTCATATTGTAGAGAAGTGGGCATACCAAACCTGGGGATGATGTCTGTCAGTAAGATTAAAGCTACAGTGGAAGCCGTTTTATTGGAAGTGGGAAATGCCTCAATCCAACCAGAGAAAGTGTCCACAAAGACAAGGAGGTATTTAGTGCGCCATACTGTGAGCATGTTTGTGAAGTCTACCTGCCAGTCAGCAGTGGGAATGTGTCCCCGGGCTTGGTGGGAAGGGAAAGGTTTGGGCCTTAAAGGAGTATAAGTGTTGGTCCACTGACAGATCTGACAATTAGAGGCTATATTCTGTAGCATGGCTTTGTCAGAGAGGGTGAGCGAGAAGAAGCTCTGTAAAAAGAGGGTCAAAGACTGAGAATTGGAAAGGAATAGATTATGAAGGAACTTGAAGAGATTCTTGTTCTTACTGGAAGAAGTAGGGGCTTCAGATGAGCTGTATAAAGTGGCCATTATATGTCCCCCAGGGGGTCCATCATTGGAAGTGTTAGCAACCATTTGTGCCACCTGGTCAGCTTTGGCATTGCCCTCAGTGATAAGAGAGAAGTCCTTCTGATTAGACCTACAATGGACAACTCCCACCTGGGTGGGTAAGTGGGAGGCCTCTATCAGATTTGTTATAAGAGCCGAATTAGTGATCACATTACCTTTGGTGGTAAGTAGGCCTCGCTCCTTTTATATTGCAGGATGGGATAAGATATGGAAGACATATTTTGAATCAGTATAAAGGGTGAGGGATTTGCCTTGTGCTACAAGGCTGGCACGAGTGGCTACTATAAGTTCAGACTGCTGGTTGGTAGTTCCTGAAGGCAGAGCTTTGGCCTCTATAATCTCAGTGGCTGATACTACAGCGTATCCAAAGTAATGAGTGCCGTTCTGCCATCAGTAAACCAGATAAGGTCAGGCTTGGCTAGTAGTCACTCAGAAATGGAAGAATGACAGGGGAGGAAATCATCTAAGGTTTCCAACCAATTATGAGTTGGTGTGTTAGACGTGGGAGTCATTGGGAGCAGTGAGGCAGGGTTCTGTGCAGAGCAGGGAAGGAAAGTAATATTAGGGTTTTCCAGAAAGGAAGTGAGGAGCGACAGAAATCTGGATGGAGGAAGGGTTTGAAAGCCCTTATAAGCTAAAAGATCCTTCAAGTGATGTGGGGAGTGGATAGTTAAAGGGGCCCCAAAAGTAAGCTTAGAGGCTTCTTTGTGTAAAATTTGTCCAGCAGCCAGAGCTCTTAAGCAAGGGGCCCACTCACGGATGGTAGGGTCAAGTTGCTTGGACAAATATGCCACAGGTGCAAATGTAGGCCCATAGTTTTGACCTAAGACCCCAAGTTCTTGCCTCCCATTTTCATGGACATATACATGAAATGGTCTTGAAAGATCAGGAAGGTGAAGGGCAGGTGCCTTTAAGACAAGTTGCTGAAGCCTGCGCAAGTTGTAGTTTGGGAAGGAGGCAAGAGATTCACTAGGGGGTCCCTTTGCTAGGTCATACAGGATTTGTAAAGAAGAGAATAATTTGGGATCCAGGCCCTAAAATAACCTGCTAGTCCTAGGAATGATAGTATTTTGGCTTTTGTATGGGGCACTGGAAGATAAGAGAGAAGTTGCCTCCTATCCAGTGTTATTTCCTTTTTTCTGGGTGTAAGGCAAAAACCAAGATAGGTGACAGAAGACTGGGAAACATGGGCCTTGTGGGGAGACTCCCTATTTCCCTTGTCTGCTAGGAAATTAAGAAGCTGAGCAGTGTGGGATTGAGAGTGTTCCCAGAGGGACTACATAGAAGAAGGTTATCGACATATTGAAGGAGAGTAGAGTCAGGACAGGTCGGGTGAAAGGATGTGAGGTCCTGGGCAAGAACTTGGCCAAAGAGATGGGGGCTATCCCTGAATCCCTGTGGGAGGACAGTCCAGGTAAGCTGATGAGAATGGCGGGTGTGAGAGTCAGTGCAAGTAAAAGCAAAGATATACTGAGATTCTGAGAACAAGGGAATAGAAAAGAACGCATGTTTTAAACTTAGGACCAAGAAGTGGGTAATAGTGGCAGGGATCTGAGAGAAAAGGGTGTAAGGGTTGGACACTAGCGGGTGGATGGGGACCACAGAGGAGTTGACAAGGGGAAGGTCTAGAACCAGCCTGTAGGACACGTTAGGTTTCTTTACTGCCAGAATGGGGGTGTTGAAAGGAGAGTGTGTAGGCCTAAGATACCCCTTTCATAATAAATCCTGGATGATGGCTTCTAATCCGAGGAAGGCTGTGGTTGTGAGTGGATATCATGGTTGACTAATATATCTTGAAGGGTCCCGTAAGACAATATGAATAGGACTGCATTTAGCCATAAAGGGTGTAGTTGTGTCCCAAAACTCAGGGTTAACTGGTTTAGATAGTCGTGGGAGAGTGCATGAAGGAGGTGTATCTGCCCCTAGGAACATCATGAGGAAATGAGAGGTAGGAGAGGTGTGGGGTGATATGTGAATGGTGACTTTTAATAGTGAGAGTATGTCCCTTTCCAGAAGGGGAATGGGGCAATGGCTCATAACGAGAAAGGAGTGAGTGAAGGAAAAAAGGGATTTTGAGGGAAAATACGTTTACCTCCTACCACGACAATAGGAGTTTTTGAGGGTGTGGTAGGACCCCAATACTCCCTCAAGACTGAAAAAGTGGCACCAATATCCAAGAGGAAGGTGATGAAGCGTCCATCCACCAGGAAGGTGACCCTAGGCTCTTGATTCTTGATGGTAATAGTCTGGAGGGAAGGCCCAGGGCTCCATCAATCCTCCTCTGCCAAGCCCAGGAGAGGCTGGGGTTGCCGGGTGGCTGAACAACCTCCCTTCCGGGTTGTTGGGCAGTCTGCCCCCCAGTGTCTCCTTTGATGGCATGTTGGGCAGGGGTTTTACAGTGTTCTCGGCGAAGGACAATCCTTACCACATTTGAAGAAAGCTCCAGGGGGTGTCACATTGAGACGGCATGGTGATGGCCTTCTCTGAATGACCTGGGCCAACATTTGGAATTTGGCATTTTCAGCTCTCTGCCTATGGCAATCACTTTCATCCTCTCTACCATGAAAAACCTTTAAAGCGACAGCGAGGATTTTGGTCTGAGGAGTAGCAGGGCCCTGTTCAAGCTTTTTAAGCTTGGCTTTAATGTCAGAGTATTTTTGGGCCAGAACATATGTCATTAAGACATGACGGCCATCAGGGGTTTCTGGGTCGAGTTACGTGCACTGTTGAAGGGCCTTGGTTAGTCTATCCAGGAATTCTGAAGGTGTTTCCTCCTTCCTTTGAATGACCTCCTGCACCTTTTTAAAGTTAACAGCCTTGCGGGTGGCCTTTTTCAGGCCCGCCAAGAGGCAGGATGTAAAAAGGTCATGAGTCTGTAAGCCTTCAGGGGTGTTGTAATCCCATAGGGGATCCTGCTCTGGGACAGCATGAGGGCCCGTGGGGTGGTTAGGATTGGTCCTATGATTTTCATCAGCATGGGCTTGGACTAGCTCCCAGACCCATTGCCTTACCTCGGGGAGATGTGTATTGGCCAAGAGCATGTATATGTCATGAAGAGTGAGGCTATATGCTTGCAGGACCCATTGAAACTCCCGTATGTAAGTGGTGGGTTTAGTGGTGATTGAGCCTAACTTCCTCTCTAGCTGAGTAATGTCTGACCTGGAGAAGAGCACGTGGACTCTGATGACACCCTCAGGACCAGCTACCTCACGAAGGGGTGCGATTGTCTTAGGGGTGGGAAGGAGTCCTTTAGACCTGGTAACAGGAGGACTGAAAGAGGCAGGCGGCGGACAGGAAGGAGAGGAAGGGGAAGGGAGTGTCTCTTTGGAAGAGGAGGAGGTAGAGCAGGCAGAAGAGGATGGAGGGGAGGGGGATAAAATGGAAGGCTGAGGATCCATGGAATCAGGCAGAGGATGAGGAGGGTATAGCAGAAGAGAAGGGGCAGATGGGGCTGGGGATAAGGTGGGGGTTCATCTGCTGGGTCGAATGAGGAAGAATCTGTGAAGTCAGAAGTAGAAGTAGGGGAAGAGAGGGGATTGCAAGCAAGGAGGACCTGAGGGGGAGGGCAGGAGGAGCAGAGACAAGGTGCTGTGTGGGAAGGCTAAAACCTTCAATACAGGGAATCTTCCTCCACTTTTTCAGACGCTGCAGTAGTTAAAAAGGTCCCGGGGGAGGTTTGGATCTAAGGATCCTTCTTGGACTGATCCCCTCATGGAAACCTCAAGCCACAGGTTATGATGAGTGTCTATATGGAAGAAGATGAGGGCCTTGTGGGAGTGCTTTGGTTTTAATTGTGGTCATTTGTGTGGTGGTTGGAAGTGATGACTGGGTCTACCTCGGCTTGAACTCTGGTGTGATTCCCCTTAGAGTCTGAGTTCTGGAACTGATCTCATAGAAATATTGCCATGAACTGTGTTCAGATTTTAGGAGGCCACACATGGGATTCGCCCTTGGAAACTGAGATCAAGGACAGAGTGGCTTTCCACAGAGACTTGGAATCTCAGCTAGGATATCATATGATTTTATTCTGAAAGATTTGGCAGCCATAGTTGAGAGTCAGAAGACCCATGGACGTCACATTGAAGACCTCAATGGGCCTGGCTTCATGTGACCTTTTGAAGACTCTATGGGAAGACTTGCCTGTGAGAGTTCTCCAGAGCTTTCATTGAAATGAGCTTCCTCACCATTTAATGGTTCCTGAATGAACTGAAACCCACAGTGTCTCCAACTTCATCCATGAAAAAAAGCTAGATAAATACAATGAAATTTTTGAAATTCCAATAATCAGGTGGCACTGGAGAACCTTTGGATGTCTTGTTGCTGATCATGAGTGTACGAGAGAATGCCAAGATTGACCGGGTTTCATGAAAATGGTGTAGAACAAAGATGCCAGTAAGTTGGAGCCTGCTGGGTAGTGGACCTATTGCAGTGGTGGGCAGGTGTGTGATAATATATCTGTGGTGTGGCCATGAGGATTTGCCATTGCCTTCCAAATGGCTTGTGACTGACATTGTGCATCCAGCAGACCCTTCTATGTAAAGGCATCTTCTTACATGGAGAGGTTCCAGGGCAAAGTTCAGAGTCAGATTTCTATGGACAAGGGGGCAAGCTCTGTGAGATATAACCTGGTTGTTGCATTCTCCTGCAGACCCTGACACACCACAAGTGACTGAACTCCTTCCAAAACTGGGTCCCAGTTGAACTCATTGTATTTCATGCAGCAAATACCAACCTCCAGTGCAGCAGCAAGAAACACCACGAAAAGTGGAGGATGAACAAATAGCTTCACAGTCCACACGGGAAGACACTTAGCACCCAGTGGCCACAGTTTACCTAAAAAGAGAAAATTCAGCACTGCTGCCTTATGTTCATTCGAATACAAGAAACCATGTCCTCCAGGTCACATAGATTCAAACCCAGCTTTGATGGTCTCACTAGAAAGGAAGCTAAAGCTCCTTACAACAACATATGTTTCAAGTGCCCAACCTCAGAGGAAGTTCCTCAAGAAGTCTTTAGGCCGGTAGAGCTCCATGTTTTTGGAGTGTTAACTGTTAGACAAGGACACAAGAAAAGACCACTGACTCTAATTAAAATCAAATTAAATTAATCTTATTATTTCCACCTTTCATGCTGCCTCCCCTCCCAAAACAGCCGGAACAGGACAGCAACCCCAGCTTTCCTACAGCCCAGCTTTATAGCCCAGAAAGTTACACAAAAGGGGTGTTACAGATAACAGAACTCTGACAAGCATCACACTAATGGTAGTTTAGATTTTTTTTGCTGTCCCTACATCAGAATTCAGAGGACCATTAGAGCCTCAGAGAGGGATGTTGTCTGGCCAGAGAAGGCAAATATTTATGATGTGTCACTAAAGTTTCAGAGAGGGCTGCTATCTGGTCAGAGAGCTGGGCATGCGTGAGTTCAAGGCATGGGCAGGCATTTCAAGCAGGTTCAGAACTTGCAGTAATTTATGGTAAAGCCAAAATTATCTTTTCATGGCTTTGTGGCAAGATGGCTCCCAATTTTAATAAAAGATCAGGTTGGGTCTATCATTTCCCCCTTTTCTCTGTGTCCCTTTCAAATCTTTAATAGATTAGGGGAAGAGCACTGAGGAAATTTTAATCCCTCAGGTAAGATTCTCCAAATTTTTAGAACTCACCCAAAACCGATCTCCCTGATTTTACCTGACTTAATTAATTACTTATATTGATAGTCTATTTATCTTTCTCTTCATTGTTGTAAGAAGAGTGGCGTCAATCATTATTTCTTCTTCTGACCTGAGACAGGGTGAAGTGAGTGGGCGTGAGGGACATGAGTTGCCTTTTATAAGTCAGTTGGGGGACATGAGTTGCCTTTTAGAAGTCAGTTCGGATTGAAGTCTGGTTGGGGAAGAACAGGTTGTAAAGTCATCTGGGGATGGGTTCTTCTATGAGAGAAACAAAAACCATGAGTACTGAATAAATGTTGCAGCAGCTGGAACATGTCACTGTATGGAAGTTCCCTCACCAGTCTTTAATATCCCCAGTTATCAGGACTATCAAATTAATATTTAACTTTTAGTGTTACAGTTGTCCCTCCCCGTAAGATACAGTTTAACAATTTAATGTCATCTGATCTTGTAAAATCCTTTTTTTTGTATGACCTCTATGTCTAATAGAGAAACCTTTAATTCTGTTACTCAGGGCTGGATAATCGTACTAGCAAACACCAAGCCTACTGTGTAGGTTAGGAATATCTGCAGGCCTTAAATTAGAAATTTCTGCCTGTGGCAGCTCTTCTTGATAGTCTCTTTTTATAAGTATCAGGCATTCCTGTCTGAGAATCCTTCTTTGTAGCCTCCAGTCTTACTTATTTTGGGAGGCTAAAATAAAATGCATACCTTAAAATATTATTATTATTATTATTATTATTATTATTATATTATTATTATTTAAAATGCCCAGGAATGGCTGTATTTTGGTCTTAACTGTCTTTCCAAAGTGTTTAAGATGAAGCAGTCAAACGGACTTTTTTTTCTATCTATTGTTAACAGTCAGCTGAGCTTTATGGGAGTCAATTCTGGAAAAACGAGAGCAGATTTTCAATTCTGCTAGTGCCATTTGCGCTAGGTGGGTCCAGGTCTTGCTTGACCATTTGGCTTCCCTCAGAAGCATCAGGGATATCTCCTTTCTCTGATGACTCTCGTAACAAATGCACTGATTGGCTTTCTGTTCTCCAGTGGTCTCATTAATCTCCCTGATCAGGAGGTTATGTGTCTCAGAGTTGAAAAGCTCTTTAGAGAAGTCCCCTGTTCCCTGGATTCAGATTGACTCAGAGGGTAAGAGCCAAAATATTGGTTTTCTTGGCCCTTTTCATTTAACTTTAATTTTAAATCCTAATCTTAAACATCCAGCAAATAAATTTTAACAGCCTTATATTAAGAGTACTGGACTTTAATGTCTATAACTTTATAATTATTTTTTAATTAATTGGGATCTGTATTATTCTGTCTGTATTGTAGGTGATGACTTATTATCTTGAATAAACCCATGTTGTGTTCTTAAAGCAACTAACAGGGAATCTTTAGATCACTTATAAGAAAATTTCAAAATAAAATTAACAAAAGTAATAATACTTAGTTCGTGTAATAGCTACCCTAAATTTTTTGGCTGAGTATTACTTTATATCCCCTGTTTTAGATCCTAGGAATCTTGACATTTTTTAGGTTTTTAACATAACTTTAAAGAAATATTATCTGACCTACTGGTTTCGTAGTCATTCTCACATATAGTAAAATGGGACACACAGCCTTATCTCAGGTAAGGCAGGGCTCTTTATAAATCTTAACTATTTTAGTTCTAAAGCTGATCTTTATTTTTAAATATCATTTGACAAAGTTTACATAAATTGCGGTCTCATGAACATTAGCTAACACCATATGATATCACATTTAAAACATGAATTAAAGAAAGCCTGAAAGTTTACAACTTTTACATAGATTAGGCTCTCATTAACTTAAAAATACATTTAAATTGTTCCACAATGTAAAAAGTAACATGAAACTTTACATATCTTATTGATATCAGGTAAATAAACCTCCAATATATTTTTTTTACCATACAACTTCAGAACACCAGCTTGATATAATGCTCTTTTAAAGTTTCTACCTTACAGACTTGCATACCTGTAAGATATGAAAACATTAATAGCATCACAATTACATTGATGTTTCTACATTAACCAAGTTTACCTTTTAAAGAAATGGCAGTACAGTGCTCTAAAATAACAGTTCTGATTTAATAAGTTGTTTAATTTTTATGGTTCCTTGCTCTAGAAAAAATAAAACTTAATAAACACAATGTTATGGGTAAACTTATGTTTCAAAAAATTTTTGTCTCATTAACACATGACTGATTTTTAAAATCTTATATAGAGTTTAGTAAAAACTCATGCAGACCTTAGTAAATGAATCAGATATCTAACAAAAGTACTCACGAATGAGTAATCCCATATCAAATTTACTTTACTTATTTATCAAAATATTAGAGAAATGTATTGAACAGTGTAAACCATTTTTATGTTGAAGAAAATGTCCTAGAACCAAGGCACATTAGACGTTTTGTAGATACTAATATTTTATTAGATTTTTGAACACCTAGAAAAATTTGTAAGCTTAAATTTAAAAACATTTATTTTTATCTGTTTATCCAATTTAAATTGAAACATTTAAACCACATGAACTAAAGATCTTTGGATCCACTTTTTAAAATTTGTTTTTATGAGCGCTCTTTTTATGAGCGCTCCTTATATATGTTAATTTGTGTATCATATATATGATATACGAACATATGTATATATAGACAGACAACACATAACAAAATTGTACACACATAATAATAGTAAAGGCCTTGTAGTTTTTCGCAGGTTAAATCTTTATTGCAATGTTTCAAAAAGTCCACAGTTGATCAAAGATAGAACTGATCAGAAAAACATTAACCTAGGTCTGCATGCTCAGAATCATGAGCTCAAAAAGAAAATACAGAATCTAAGGAAAAAAATAAGAGTCCTAGAAAAAACGACTGGCCAGTAATTAGTAAATACCATACAATTTACTTTTTTTTTTTTTCGTTAGGCATCAAATCAGTCTCCTACTAAGCTTGCAGGCTTCTTTCATTTGCATTTCAACATAAGTCATGGATGAGGTCTGGAAGGAGCAGGAAAAAACTGCTATTCTGAGCAGACACCTCAGGCCTAAGGAATTTTAACCATAATTTTCAGGTTCGGGTGTTGAAAATTATGATACAAGTTTAAGATACAATTCACAAAATTTTATGTCTTTACATCTTATTTTGTCAACAGATACCATACTATGGTTTACTATCCTTGTCCAAATTAATGCACTGGTACACACAGTGACATACATTTTCCCTGGCTACCGAAATCAAAATTGGTTAAAAAAAAAAAAAAAAAGACTGAATGATTGGGAAGTTACTTGCCAATTGGAAGTAGAGTTCTTCAGTTTTCCATCCTAAGTATTTAAGTTCTGTGGCATGAATTACCTGAAATCTTAAACTAAACAATTACCTAAACCCGACTTTTAACTGCAAGATTGTGCAATGCTTCAAAAACCCATTCAGATACCATTTTGTTATGATAAAACATCATCATTTAGACACACATTCAGCTAAGATCATTCCCAAGAAAAATTTTATAATATCAACACATTATTGCACATGTCTTAAAGGACCAGAAAAAAAGACACAAGACAGACAGAAAGGAGGTAGAGACTATGGTTGCCAGACAGAATCCTTTAAACCAGAGCAGATAAGAGAAAAATCTACTACACCAGTGGCACCATAAAAATCTACTACACCAGTGGCACCATGGGGGGGACCAGATGTTTTAACAGAGGGGCAACCTGAAATGGAAAATAAAGTGTCTATATGGTGACTTTAATGAATTTAGTGTCCCCTTTTTCTTTTTCTCTTTTTTAACAAGACAGAGGTGGCGTAATTCTTACAGTGCACGGAAGGAAGGAGGGTATTCCCTGAATCAACAGGGCTTTGGCAGCTGCTGGGGGTCCCTCAGTCCCTCCTTTTACTTACAGGATTAGCTCCTCTGGTTCAGTTCCACCCCAAGCAAGCTCCATCTCCTAACATTTCAGTAGACAGCTCTCACAAAGTTCTGGGGCGGAGGGGGGATACCAAATTTGTAACTTAAAGTTCGGTTCCTGACCTAGAAGCCAATTTACACCAATTAAATAATGAGGAATGGGTTCTGAGAAAAAGAAAAGGGGAGGTTAATTGCTTTGCTAACAAAGGAGAAACACAGGGGACTCTGCCAAATTTTGTGACTCTCTTGATCTGGAGGGACAAGGGGTTTTAAAGGAGTTTCACTTGTTAACCTGGGAGATACTCAGTTCTTAGGTCCCCAGCAGGCATTGCCCTCTGCAATGGGTGTGCTCCAGGCAGCCAGCTATGGGCTTCTATCATCCTGCTTAACAAAGGGGGGTAAAGTTCATTGCAGTTCCTTAAAACACAGTTCAAACGGGTGTCGGGCTTACTCTCTTTATTACCCATTTTCACGTCCAATATCCTTAAGTTTTTACCACTGAAATCACACAACAAAATGAACAAAAGCAAACAAACAAACAAAAAAATAGAACGCAGAACAAAACACACACACACACACACACACACACACACACACACACACACACACAAAGAAAAACAGAAACCCGGTGCCTAAACAGAAAAACAGTGGTACAGTGCAAGATCTTGCTAAAGCTCCAGGGTACGAGCGCGTGCGTGCCCGTGGGCACCTCTCTACACTTCCAGAGGAATTTCCTACAGAACAGAACAGAGGACAGAATGATTCTTGTTACTGTCCTGGACAGGAGTATATGTGAGTCTCCCCAGGCCACATCTCTGTCATCAGAAGAGATCTCCCTTAACCGGATATCAGATGTTATAAAGGCGCCACTTACCTATGGAGGCCTCCTCCATCAGGTGCTTGCTAATAGTTTTAGTGCGGAGGTTCACTGCAATGCTCCCGGGACTAAAGGCTCTCTTCCTAATATAGAGAAGATGGACCAAACCAGGCCTGAGTGGAGAGCTGTTCCTTGGTGCCTATGGTTTATATACCATTCTAATTTGTGAAAGTGCCACAGAAAGTAGGGTCAGCCTCCTTCTCATGGTACGCTTGGAAGCAACTGTTTGGACAAAGTGGTTGCAAAGGCAGTGACCTCATTCAGTTCCTGAAGGATGCGACCTCACCTCACTTCCTTGGTAATGGAACTCTCTGAACTTGGGATCCAGGAAGCCAGGCACAGAGAGCCAATCCCTGTCCCAGTCCCAGTGGTCTCACTTGCTTCGATTTAGCAAGGACAGAGTCAGTCTTTCTTGGTACCTACTGATGTGAGGATGGCCAAATGCCAGGAAAACTCTGAAGAGGGGCCTTTTTTGAAAAAGCAGGTAGTGGCTCACAGCTGGCTCCTGACCACTTCACAGAGTTGGACAAGGAGACCAGATCTGAGACAGGACAGGCCATATTGGGGGAACACAGTATGGCCCAGCAGTCAGAGGACACTCCGGAGAGTGAGAGACCTACTTGGTGGAAGGAGGTGCCTTTGTGGATGTGGATGTGTGCTTGTGGTTTTGTCTCATGTTCAGAGAATAGGTAGGAAAGTCGGTTTGTTTGGTTTGGAGTGAACTGTTTCTAGTAAGTTGTTGGACAAGGCGAGTGTTTCTATGTCTGTGTAACCCACTGTGTCCGTGGTTGTAGACGTTAGAAAAGAGAATGCATCAATGGATGTTTCCTGTCTATTAGAAAGCTTCCCAGCATTCATCCTGCCCAACTAATGAATGCTCTAGGGCTTGCCTTATCAATGGGCAACACCGGCTATCTTCCTAAGTTCCTGTTTTCTTCCTGAATTCTGGCCACTCTCCAGAATAGACTCATGCTTTTGTGTCCACGATATGTAGCACCTCCAAGCACTGTGACATGGACATGTACTGGATAGCTGAAGGAATTGGCAAGAATCTCAGAAAACTCAGATACCAGTGTGACCAGGATAGTCTCAGTGGAGAAACCCTGCAATTGGCCTTTTGATTACCTATTGTTCTGTTGCCCTGAATGTCAGGAAGGTCTTTGCCTCAGGCCACGCCTTAGAGATTCCAGAAGAAAACAGTTTTCAAACGGAAATGAGTGGGCATCACCTGTGGCTGTTTGCTTAATTGCTTTGGAAAGGGATGTGTCTGAATCAGCCCCTTGGCCCTGTGTGAGCCTAGAGCTTAGATTCTTAGCACCTGATGGATCATAAGAAAGATCCCATGTGTGGATCCAAATCAAAATGACCAAAAATCAGTCATTGTGGATGAAGTCTCTCGCATTCCTCCGTTAGGTTCTATACCTCCCTCAAGTGAGAATAGGGATACAATGGGTCAAATGAGTTATTCAAAGCCCTGCAGATGCTAGCCCATAGGTTCTTGGGTTTTCTTATGAATCCAATTCAAATAAAGAATCTAAACCGACAGTCAGTAGGCCTCAATTTGGAGAACAGAGCTGTGTTAACGGCAGGCATATTTGATCACTCCTGGATCACAGGAAGGGTGTCCAGGCCACCCTGACTTTTGGTAAATGAGGGGAAAGGGAGCTTATTTGGGACACTGTCTTGTGCTGCGCCTCTCATGGAATCCTCCTGCCAGAAGTTATGATGAGTGTCTATATGGAAGAAGATGAGTGTCATGTGAGAGTGTTTTGGTTTTAACTGCGGTCATTTGTGTGGAAGTTGGAAGAGATAACTGGGTCCAACTTGGCTTGCACTTTGGTGTGATTCTGCTTAGAGACTGTGTTTTGGAACTGACCTCCGAGAAGGTACAAGGTCCTATGACATTGTATATCCATATTTCTGCGACATCTCTACAGAACGTAATTCAATGCTAAGTATACCAATCAAGGGCCAAATGAACTTCTGGACTTCAAATCTTACCTAGATTTCTGTTTTCATACTTATATTGAAAGGTTAATAAAATAGATACTTGTCACTTCCTGTTTTTCTGTATGCTTAACAAAACACCGTTGTAATCTTGAGAACTGTTTACTATTCTTGTTCCCAGAATGTGCTGTCCCCAACTGCCAAATTGCAGAATGTACTCCGTCAACCAGTTGCACGCAAACTGCCCACTTGCCATTACCCATCAATAAATTTCTCTCCCTGTCCTCTCCAAGGAAAATATATAAGCATTTCTTAAGCTGTTCTCAGGGCTCTCTGCTCTGTTCAAGTGATCTCTGAGCCCTTCATGCCGGACTCCCAATAAACCCTTTGTTGTTGCATGAGACAGTCTCTTGGTGGTCTCTGCCACAGATGCTCGCCCAACCTTTACATCTGGTGGCCCTAGCGAGATCCGGAAGCTGCAGACAAAATACCCCCAACGGGCTCCTCTGGGGGTAAATAAGACCCACCTTTCTGGTTTCAGGCTTCAGGTTAGGGTATGGCAAAATGGCTATTGGTAAAGAGCGTGAGCTCTCTCCCATGGTGGCTGACACACATGCCACAGAGCCACAGACCATGTCCCTGGGATATAGACTCGGGAAATCGAGGAACAATAGTCTCCTCGACTCAGTGATATTTTGTTTCTGATTCGGTATTGCCAGCCCTTCAGGTTTTGCCGACTAGTCAGTCCTGGTCTCAGTATTGGACGTCCATTGCCTGTCTTTATTGTCTTGTCTTGTCTGTGTTGTGTGTCGTTGCTTTCACTGTCTGTGTATATTTTATTATGGGACAGATCATTTCAATGCCTCTGTCCCTGACCCTTGATCACTGGACCAAATTCTGCTTAAGGGCTCAGAATCTTTCTTTTTCAGTAAAACGCCAGACCTGGCAGATTCTGTGTCACAGAATGACCCACCATTGCAGTCGGATGGCTCCTAGAAGGATCTTTGTACTTCGCACTTATTTGAAAAGTCCGAGATATTGTCTTTCACCAGGGGCCACATAGACATCCAGATCAACAGCCATATATCTTAACTTGTCAGTACCTCTACAAATCTCCTCCTCCATGGGTCAAGCCTTTCCTTGTCCCTGCACCTGCTCCTACTCCTTCCCCCACAATTCTATCTCTCAAACTCTCTGCTCCTCCTCCTCCACCCTCTGTTCTCCTTGAGTCTCAAGACTCTACTGGACTCTCCTCCCCCTCCTTATCATCTGCCCTCGTCTCCCAACCCCCAACACCCTCTAAGTGATTCCCCTTCTGCTGACTCAGCCTCTCCACCATTCGAGGAAGCTAGGCTGGCCCAGTGCCATCAAGATGACTGTCCCGCAGCACAGACAGCCCCTCCTTCCCTGGAGGAAGCTGGCCCGGCTAAAAGAACTCAGAGAACTCACCGACGTTTTCACACCTGCCTACTTGGGGTGACTGTCAACACCACCTAGCGACTCTCTTCATGACAGAGCAATGAGAGAAAAATCTCCTGGAATGTAGAAAAAATATCCTCAGACCTGATGGGCGACCAACACAACTTCCCAACATAATGAAAGCTGGCTTCTCCTTAAACCTATTCAACAGGGACCCCAACACGTTGGAAGATAGGGAGCATCTGTTCAATTATTGCCAGGCTCTAACAGCGGGTCTCCAAGGGACCGCTGGGTGACCAACTAATTTGGCCATGGTAAGAGAAATTATTCAAAGGCCTGATGAATCTCCCTTTATGTTTCTAGAGAGAATCATGGAGGCATATAAGAGATATACTTCTTTCGATCCTCAGGCAGCGGATTAAAAGGCATCTGTCATGATGGCCTTAATTGAGCAAGCTGCCATGGATATTAAAAAAAAATTTAAAAGAGAGATTTAGTCAAAGAAGCCAAGAAAGTATACTATAAGAGAGAAACAGGAAGAAAGAAAGGGAGCAAACAGAGGATGAGAGAAGCAAAAGACAGACTAAGGCATTGACTAAGGTCCTGATCACAACAAGAAAGAGGCCAGAAATTAAGACACAGGGTGACAGGAAGGGCCCATGCCAGAGGCCACCCCTGGCCTCAGATCAGTGTGCCTACTCTAAAGAAAAAGGATACTGGGCCATAGAGTTCCCTATAAAGAGACAGCCACGCCAGCTGGCCATTCTGACTCTGGAGGATGACTAAGAAAGTCGGGGCTCAGATCCCTTCCCCTAGCTCAGGGTAACTTTTGAAGTGGAGGGGACTCCAGTAAACTTTGAAGTGAATACAGGAGCAGTATACTCAGCCCTTAAGGCCCCATTGGGCCCTCTATCAAATAAAAGGTCTCTAGTTCAAAGGGCTGATGACAGTAAATATCGGGCTTAGACAACTAAGAGGACCATGGACCTGGGGAAAGAAAAAATCCATCACTCCTTCCTAGTAAGACCAGAATGCCCGCACCCATTGATGGGCAGAGATCTGCTCACTAAGCTCTGGGCCAAAATAACTTTTAACCCTGAAGGCCCCCAAATGAAATTTGTAAATCCTTCAGTAAAACTCCTATAGTCACCGCTTTAACTATATTAGTAGAAGATGAACGTCCACTCTTCACACCCCCCAAGACTGATCAAACAAGCAAGCTACCCCAAAAATGGATAACAGATTACCCAGATGCCTGGGCAAAAACTGCGGTGTTAGGTCTGGCCGTGAAACAACCTCCAATAACAGTGGAGTTAAAAACCTCAGTCTCCCCAATCAATGTCAAATAATATCCTCTAAGCAAAAAAACTAAAGGTGGGATAAGGTCCCATATTCAGAAATATCTGGCCTTAGGCGTCCTAAGGCCCTATCAATCGGCCTGGAACACTCCCCTGCTACTAGAAAAAAAAAAAAAAAGCCAGGAACCGGGGACTATCGCCCCATTAAAGAGCTAAGAGAGATCAACAAAAGAGTGCAGGACATTCACCCCACGGTACCTAATCTGTACAATCTGCTTAGCACTCTGAACCCTGAGCGGAAATTATATACTGTTCTGAACTTAAAAGATGCTTTCTTTTGCTTGCCTCTGCATAAAGATAGTCAGTTGCTGTTTGCTTTCAGGTGGGTAGACCCAGAAACCAAAACGTCTGGTCAACTAACTTGTACTAGACTCCCACAGGGGTTCAAAAACTCCCCCACTCTCGTTGATGAAGCCCTCCACAGAGATCTCAACAACTTCAGAACTACGCACCCTGAAGTTACCCAGCTTCAATATGTGGATGACCTGCTACTGGCAGCCAACACCAAGGAAAACTGTGAGTCTGGGACCCAAGCACTATTATATGAGCTTGCTCAACTCGGGTATAGAGTTTCGGCCAAAAAGGCCCAAATTTGCTAGCATAAAGTAATCTTCCTGGGCTATTCCCTTAGGGGCAGTAAACGATGGCTCACTGAGCCCAGAAAACAAACCATTGTGTAGATACCACCCCCATCTTACAGCAGACAACTCAGAGAATTTCTTGGGACTGCTGGCTTTTGCAGGTTATGGATACCTGGGTTTGCGTCCTTAGCTGCTCCTTTATACTGCTGTTAAAGGAAGATGCCCAATTCCAATGGAACCCTGAGTACCAGGAAGTTTTTGATAACATCTAAGGACACTGACACTGAACACCTCAACTTCACTGAGCTCAGCCTGCAATTACAGCAAGCCCTACACTACGTTAAAAATGCACATCAACTCACTCACCTTGGTTCAAAGAAACTGCAGGCATTACTATAGGATTAAGAACAGAGTTCTCCACTAACCAACTCACAGCGAAAGGAAATAACTGAACGGGTAACAAAAGCCTGTCGGATCCGTCAATTGGGTAATGCTTACCCTTCCAAGTTTCCTAGAGGAAAGCACCTACGAGGAACCAGACCAGGACAATTCTGGGAAGTGGAGATTAATGAAATTAAGCCAGCAAGGTATGGACTTAAATATCTCCTAGTCTTTGTAGATACATTTTCAGGATGGATTGAAGCCTTACACACACACACACACAAAAAAAAAAAACAAAAACAAAACAAAAAAAAAAAAAACGGCGCAAATGGTTTTCAAGAAGATCCTGAAAGATATTTTTCCAAGATCCGATCTGCCTAATGGACTGATAATGGACTGTTGTTCATGGCCCAGGTAAGTCAGGTGTTAACCAGGACCCTGTGGATTAATTGGAAGTTACATTATGCTTATATATCCCAGAACTCAGCACAGGTAGAAAAAATAAATAGAACCATTAAAGAGACCTTAACGGCCCCCTTAGGGATCTGGTGGCTATCTCTCCACCCAGACATTTTTCAGCTCGGTAGAGGTCTTTCCTTTTTAGATATACCTGATGAAGAGGATCTCACTAAAATTTCATTAAATCCCTTCCATACCATAGATAATTGAAACAAACATTATGGATGCAGGGACACGCGAGCCAGATGCAGGTTGGCTAGCCTATATTACTATGTATGCCCGGCAGACTATCAAAGTGACAAACAGCCATGGCTTTGTGGGGGAAAAGCCGACTTCTTGTGTAAGTCATGGGGATGTGAGCATACAGGGGCTCCCTGGTGGAACCCAAACTCCTCATCAAATTCAGTACACAGCATTGGCCATATTACCAATTAGACAACCAAAAACTATGGCCCCCAGAGGGTTCTCTAGATCTTCAAATTCTGCATGACATTTTTAACTTTGGCAAGTGCTCAAAAGGGGGAAATTCCCCTATGTGGAATCCTTTTTCCTCCTGCGCTCACATCCTGTACTATGCTTCCCCAATAGTTCCTCACACTCAGCCTTCTGCTCTAGACTCTCTGCTTTCACTCCCACCTCAGCAACCTGATTTCTCCCCTCCAATTACTAGATCAAAAACCCAAACCTCCGCTGGATCTCAGAACATTGCCCCCTTGCTGAGGAAGCAGGTACCGAGGTACCCCTCCACCCACTCACTCCTCTCTTTTCCTGTCAGTGTCTGCACTAGGTCCCACCAAGTCCTCTAGCAAGCTTAGCCAAAGCTCAAACCAGCTGAGAAGAGCCCTCAGACCCCTATCCAAGATGTAATGAAAATGACCTTTAAAGTTGATTTGTCATCACTGAAAACAGGTTCTAAGAATTTAAAGTCCCTCACAGGCTTTTTGGAATACTCACTCCCGTCTTCCCCTCTGCTCTACCTGTTCTACTGCTCAAGTTTTGTTCTATGAAAATCCCAAACCCCTTTCCCATTATTCTTTGGCATCTCTCCTTCCTCATTCTCAGATCCACAGAGCTGCTCTCAGCATCGCCTTCCCTGTCATCCCCCTCTGTACCAGGTCCACAGAAATGTCTTAAATGACCTTCTCCAGAAGTCTTCACCAAGGCTTACTTTAGGTCTTTCAGCAAAAGAGTCCCTCTGAAAAAGTTCAATGGAGATAAACTTCCACTCTTCGTGTTGCCCTGTTCTACTTGGCCACTGGCTGGAAAAATCACCACCCCTAAGCTAGACATCGCCTTACCAGTTTTTCACAAAATATGTGAACAAGGACTCTGGCCTTGAGCTGGGGCTTCACAGAGATGGCTACATTTCTAAGATAAAAAAGTTACCAACTGGGCTCCATGGTGACAGCTGGCAAGGAGGAAAAAAAAAGAGACAAAAAAGCTCTCCCGTTCCAAGGTGTCCTTGAAAAGTTAACGTGCACAGAACAGAGGAAAAAAAACAGAAACAAAAACTGATTTGTGTAAATTTCTGCAGACTGTGAACTTCTGAGCCCCTTCCCTTACATGTTGGGTACAAATACTAAAACTACCAAAACTTGGGGTTCAGTGGATTAATTGATTACAACAGAATCAATGCCCTCTAAATACGGATGCAACCAAATAAAACTGCTTTCCTGTCTTTGGTGCTATCTTAGGTGCCTTTCCTTGTCCATCCCTACAACAGTATAATTCTATACACTTTAACATTATTTATGTTTTCATAAAATGGTCAATAGATGCGATTAATTATGTAATGATGCAGATGTTTTCGAGAGTGCTCTATCAGGATGCAGGTTCATTTAAAGATCAAATAGGGGGGCATACAACCCGGTTCCACCAGGAACCTGTATCCCTCACTTTAGCCATCCTATTAGGAATAATAGTTGCTAAAGGGGTGGGCACAGGAACAAATGCCCTAGTCCATGAGACACACCAAAGACACAATTAGAAGCAGAAATAGACCAAAGCTTAAAGACATTAAAAACCGCATCACAGCTTTACAGGAATTTTAACCTCTCTCTCTCTGAAGTTGTTTACAGAGCAGGCGAGTGTTGGCCCTCCTCTTCATGAGAGAAGGGTGCCTTTTTGCTTGCACTGAGGAAAGAATGATGTTTTTATGCCGACAATACTGGAGTTGTAAAAGAATCTATGAGTAAATTAAGAAAACGACTTGAAGAGGGTCAAAGAAAGACAGAGGCCCCCAAAAGGAGGTTTGAGTCTTGGTTCACATAGTCCACCTGGTTAACTACGCTTTTATCCACCCAGGCTGGTCCATTAATAATTCTCATATTATTGTTAACTGTAGGACCCTGTTTGCTCAACCATGTAGTTTCTTTTCTCACCCAAATTGAACCTGTTATTAACCCTAACCATACACTGTTCTCTCAATCTAATTTTACAGAAGAGCGGGGACAGAGTTGGTCTTAAAATACAGCAATATAGAGGATCTTCCACCTGCTGAGAACCTCAAAGGTCCATGAAGAAATGATCCCTGGAGAAGATGTAGTCAACTATGAAGGACCTGAGAGAGCAAAAGTCTTCCATGGCAAACAACCTGCTCATGATGAAGGGATGTGTCTGAATCAGCCACTCTCTTCTTAATGTAGAGAAGATGGACCAAAGCAGGGATGTGTTGAGAGCTTCTCCTGCGTGCCAATGGTTGACATACCATTCTAACTTGTGAAAGTGTCACAGAAAGTAGGGGCAGCCTCCTTCTCATGGGAACCTTAGAAGCAACTGTTAGGACAAAGTTGTTGCCAAGGCAGTGACCAAATTCAGTTGCTAAAGGAAGTGACCTCACCTAACTTCTATGGTGATAGAACTCTCTGAACTTGGAATCCAGGAAGCCTGGCACCCAGAGCCAGTCCCCGTCCCAGTCCCAGTTGTCAAACTTATTTTGATTTACCAAGGACAGAGTCAGTCTTTCTTGGGACCTACTGATGTGAGGATGGCCAAATGCAAGAAAAGCTATGGAGAGGGGGATTTCCTGAGAAAGCAGGCATTGACTCACCACTTGATCCTGAAAACTTCACAGAGTTGGCCAAGAAGACCAGATTTGAGACAGAACAGGCCATTTCTGGGAACATAGTATGGCCCACCAGTCAGAGGACTCTCCGGATAGTCACAGACCTACATGGGGGAAGGAGGTGCCTTTGTGATGTGGGTGTGAGTTTGTGGTTTTTGTCTCATGTTCTGAGAATAGGTATGAAAGAAGGTTTGTTTTGTTTGGAGTGAACGGTTTCTAGTAAGTCGTTTGACAACGCGAGTGTTTCTATGTCAGTGTATCCCACTGCGCCCGTGGTTGTAGACATTAGAAGAGAGAATGCATCAATGAATATGTCCTGTCAGGTAGAAAGCTTCCCAGCATTCATCCTTCCCAATTAATTAATGGACTGCAGCTTGCCTTATTGATGGGCAACACCTACTATCTTCCTAAGATCCTGTTTTCTTCCTGAATTCTGGCCACTCTCCAGAATAGGCTCATGGTTTTGTGTTTAAGATATGTACAACCACGAAGCTCTGTGAAATGACCATGTACTAGATAGCTAAAGGGAATGGCGAGCATCTCAGAAAACTCAGATATCAGTGTGATCAGTAAAGTCTCAGTGGAGAAACCATGCTTGGGGCCTTTTGCTTACCTTTTCTTCTGTTGCCCTGAATGTCAGGAAGGTCTTTTCCGCAGGCCACCACTTTGTGAAGCCTGAAGAAAACAGTTTTCAAATGGAAATGAATGGGTATTACCTGTGGTTCCTTGCTTAATTGTTTTGGAGAGGATGTGTCTGAATCAGCCTATTTGCCCTGTGTGAGGCTGTGGCTTAGTTTCTCACCTTCTGATGGATATAAAGAAAGATCCCATGTGTACATCCAAAACCAAAATGGCCAAAGAGCAGTCCTTGTGGATGAAGTCTCTCGCCTTCCTCTGTAACTTTCCTGAACTCCATCAAGTCAGAATAGGGATCCTTTGGGTAAAATGAGATCTTCAGAGCTCTGCAGAGGCTAGCCCATGGTTGCTTGGGTTTTCTCAAGACTCCAATTCACATAAAGAATCCAAACCCCACAGTCAGTTGACCTCAAATTGAAGAAGTGGAGCAGTATTAATGGGAGGCCTATTTGATCTCTCCTGGTTCACAAGAAGGGTGTCCATGCCACCCTGAATTAGGCAATTTAGGTGCAAGAGACCTTATTTGGGACACGGACTTGAGCTGTCCCCCTCATGGAAAACTCTAGCCAGAGGTTATTATGTGTGTTGGAGTCTTTTAATTTAAATTGTGGTCATTTGGGTGGCGGTTAGAAGAGATGACTTGGTCCACATGTGCTTGAACTCTGGTGTGATTCCCTTAGAGACTGAGTTCTGCAACTGAACTCAGAGAAGTATTGCCATGAATAGTGTTGAGGTTTCAGAAAGCCAGGCATGAGTGTCGCCCTTGGAAACTGAGTTCTAGGCCCAGGGTGGCTTTCCACAGAGCACTGGGCCTCTCAGCCAGGATACCACATGATTTTATTCTGAAAGACTTGGCACCCATCATTGAGAGTCAAAACTCATATGGACCTCACATTGTAGAGCTAAATGAGCTAAACATCATGTGATCTTTTCACCACTCTTTGGGAAGCCTTACCTGTGAGTGTTCTCCAGAGCTTTCATTGAAATGAGCTTCCTAACCATCTAATGGTTCCTGAATGAATTGAAACTCACAGTGCCTCCAACTTCATCCTTGAAAAATGGCTAGATAAATACCATGAAATTTTTGAAATTCCCATCACCAGGTGGCACTGGAGAACCTTTGGATGACATGTTGCTGATCATGAATGTTCCAGACAGTGTCTTGTTTTACTGGGTTTCATGTAAATGGTGTAGAACAGAGATGTCAGTAAGTTGGACTCTGTTGAGTAGTGGGCCTAGAGCAGTGTTGGGCAGGTATGTGATAAAACATCTGTGTGGGGCCATTTGGATCTGCCATTGGCTTCCAAATGGCTTGTGACTGATATGGCGCAGCCAGCAGAACCTTCCGTGTAAAGGCAACTTGTTATATGGAGAGATTTCAGGACATTGTTCAGAATCAGGTTGCTATGGTCAAGGGGTCAAGCTATGTGGGATAGAAGCCTGGTTCTTGTATCATCCTGCAGACCCTGACCCACCACACGTGACAGAACTCCCTCTTGCACTTTGTCCCAGGTGAACTCCCTGTATTTCGTGAAGCAAATACCAAACTCCCAGTGCAGCAGGAAGAAACGCCACGAAATGGAGGATGACCATATGGCTTCACAGTCCACACGGGGAGACACTAAGCGCCCAGTGGCCACAGTTTACCTACAAAGAGAGAATTCAGCACTGCTGCCTCGTGTTCATTGTAAAATAAGAAACTTTGTCCTCCTGGTCACATAGATGCAGACCCAGCTTTGAGGGTCTCACTACAAAGGAAGCTTAACTCGTGACAACAACCTATATTTCAGTGCCCAACCTCAGTGGCAGTTTCTCAAAAAGTTTTAGGCAAGCAGAGCTCCATGTTTGTGGAGTGTGTACTTTGTCCTTATTTTTGGAAACTCCTATACCACCTCCAAGTTTGTGCACTCTTGAGCATTTTCCATTCCAGAAATGTAATCACAGATTTTGTAACTCTTCTTCTCTAATTGTGTCTTACTTGGGGCGAAGGTAATGTCAAGGCATGGTTCTAAATGAGAGTGGGAAGATTTGTTGTAGCACATATTTGCATACACATTGGATTAATTTTCCTATTTTCCATTCGAAATTCTGAATCCCTGACACTAACACATATTCTACTAGACTCTGACTAATAATTCTAATATGATGGAGAAAAATAACCCAAACAGTATATAAGTACATGCAGTTCAGAGTTCGACTTGCCTTTTGCATGATAAAGGGTAGGTGTTATAAATCTAGTCAATTTTTAATTGAAATAGTTCTCGATGTGTTTTCAAAGGTAACAAATATGTGAACTACTGTCTCCCATTCTCTGGAGCCTATTCAGCACATGTATTTTTATATGCACAAATAGAATCCTGCATGGTATCACACGTACATTCTTGTGAATTACATGACATAGCAGATACAAAGTGTGAGAAGTGATCACTCCTCCTAAACCCTGTTGGAACTGAAAATTCAACCTTTGGGTGAGCTTCCCAGTAGAACAACATAATACATAAACCCATGTTCAGTAAAATGAATGTTTTGCATCTTTATGATATATATTTCATGATGAATTTCGATTGGCATATATATTGCTACTTATTAATGTCTATGTTTGTGTGTGTGTGTGTGTGTGTGTGTGTGTGTGTGTGTGTATATATATATATATATATATATATATATATATATATATATATATATATATATTTATACTCTCCAGATTTTTAAAAATATGAAATATATGTGTCTTATATACAATCCCTAAATTCATTCATGTTCATGTATGTGGATTAATAATCAACTTTTCACAAGATTATTCTTAGAAATATTCATCCACCCGAAATACATATTTGTTTCCTAGTACTGAAAACTAACTTCAGTGAAAGGTGCATACAAATCCTAATATGTCTACATTAACTAACCCAGTTTAACATCAATGCATGTAGGTTACTATGGAACATGATGTGTATTTTGACGTTAATTTTTATTCCACACTGGTACATTACGATTTCTTCAGTTTATGTACATCATAGAATATATATTTGATTCACTAGTTGGCAAATTTATAGGCATTTGTTTCACTTTCAATCACTTCCTGCTCCAGAACACATGTATTCCTCTATGTTTCTTTACTGGTCTATTCATGAGACTTTTTTCCAAATATATTATTTTTGATTTCCATAATCAATTTTGAAACAAAACTCACAAACCCTTCATGATAAACCATAACCCTAAGATGATCATTAGATATATAACTGGTTGGAATGAATGATTGTATATCAATATAACATTTCTTATATATTTTCAGATATCTATTCAATCCATTATTTAAAGTGGATCCAGTTATATTATTTATTCACAGTATGGTCTATTCATGCATTATGTGTATATTCATAGAAATAGGGTACACCTCTTTGTACGACCATACTAATTTATAAGTCTTCAAAATATTGCTCCAAGAAATGGTGGAAGAAATACTCATGTCACCTGATCTACATACACATTTTATCACAGAAATATTCTGGACACCAAAAGCAAAGGTCACACTTACAATTGTACCAAAGCCTAAATAGAAAGTGAGCATGGATTACTAAAAACATCCATGTCCAGGTTGCCTAATGCTCTCAAATATCAATCCTATTGGTGACTACATATTTATTTCTTCCTAATATTATATATTCAACCTCAAACCTGTTGAAAATGTCTAACCCTATCACACACTTTATACTTTGCTTGATTTCCTAATGTCTCTATTGATATCTGCTTTCCTACATGTTTTCCCCAGTTCATCATTGTGACTGACTCTTCACATGTACTGACATTTACATACACTCTCTACCCGAAACCCTATTGCTAAAGAACTTTTGGTCCAAATCCTATACTCACTCTTCTTTCTAAACCTACCGACTACCTTCCTTATCCTACCGATTATCGCTTTTTGACTGGATGTTCTCTTCAACATTCAATCATCCAAAGTACAAGGTCCGATGCCAGTGTATATTGATTTATTTGAGACATCTGTGCAGCACATAACTCAAAGCTAAGTATCCCACTCAAGTCCCCAATGCCCTTCTGGGCTTCAAATCTTACCTAGATTTCTGCTTTCATAGTTATATTTCACATATATACTCTTGTAAATACCACAGGTTGCCAATGCCATTATTCATCCTGCAGAATGATTTGTAACCCAAATCGAACCTATTATTAACCCTAACCATACACTCTTCTTTCAATACAACTTACAGAAGAGCAGGGACACAGTGGGTCTTACAATATAGGAATGTAGATTATCTTCCACCTGCTGAGAACCTAAAAGATCCATGGAGAAATGATCCTTGGAGAATATGTAGGCAGCTATGTAGGACCTGAGAGAGCAATAGTCATCTTCCATGGCAAACAACCTGGTCAGGAAGAATTGATGTGTCTGAATCAGCCTCTGCCTTCTTAAAGTAGAGAAGATGGACCTATGCAGGCCTGTGTGGAGAGCTGTTCCTGGGTGCCTATGGTTGATATACCATTCTAACTTCTGAATGTGTCACAGGATGTTGGGGCAGATTCCATCTCATAGGAACCTTGGAAGCAACTGTTAGGACAAAGTGGTTACCAAGGCAGTGACCATATTCAGTTCCTGAAAGAAGTGACCTCACTTCACTTCCTTGGTGATGGAATTCTCTGAACTTGGGATCCCGGAAGCCAGGCACCCAGAGTCAGTCTCACTCCGAGTCCCAGTGGGCTAACTTATTTGTTTTTCCCAAAGACATAGTCAGTCTTTCTTGGTACCTACTGATGTGAGGATGGCCAAATTCCAGCAGAGCTCGGAAGAGGGGCCTTTCCTGAGAAAGTAGGTAGTGGCAAACCACTGGCTCCTGACAACTTCACAGAATTGGCCAAGGAGACCAGATCTGAAACAGGACAGGCCATTTTTTGGGGAACATAATATGGCCCACCAGTCAGAAGACACTTCGGATAATCACAGACCTACTTGGGTGAAAGAATCGCCTTTGCTGTTGTAGGTGTGAGTTTGTGGTTTTTTCTGATGTTCTGAGAATAGCTAGGAAAGGTGGTTTATTTGGTTTGGAGTGGACTATTTCTAGTAAGTCCTTTGACATGGTGAGTGTTTCTCTGTCTGTGTATCCCAGTGTATCCGTTGTTGTAGACATTAGAAAAGAGAATGCATCAATGGAAACGTTGTCTCTAGTTGAAAGCTTCCCCACATTCTTACTGCCCAATTGATGAATGGACTGCAGCTTGCCTTATGGATGGGCAACATCTACTATCTTCTTAAGTTCCTGTTTTCTTCGTGTTTTCCAGCCACTCTCCAGAATAGGCTCATGGTTTTGAGTCCCAGATATGTTACACCACAGGGCTCTGTGACATGGCCATGTACTGGATAGCTTAAGGGAATGGGAGCATCTCAGAAAACTCAGATATCAGTGTGACCAGTAATGTCTCAGTGGAGAAACCCTTCTTTGGGCCATTTGCTTACTTCTGTTTCTATTATCCTGAATATCAGGAAAGTCTTTGCCTCAGGCCACCCAGTTGTGTAGCATTAAAAAGACTGTTTTCATATGGAAATGAATGGACATCACCTGTGGCTCTTTGCTTAATTGCTTTGGAATGGAATGTGTCTGAATCAACCTCTTGTCCTTGAATGAGGTTGTGGCTTAGATTCTCAGCATCTATGGATCTAAAGAAAGATCCCATGTGGTTCCAAAACCAAAATGACCAAAAGAGAAGTCATTGTGGATGAATATTTTTGCCTTCTTGTTTTAGGTTCCTGACCTCCATCAAGTGAGAATAGGGATCCTTAGGGTCAAATGAGTCTTTGAAATCCCTGCAGAGGCTAGCCCACATGTGCTTGGGTTTTCTCATGACTCCAAATCACATCAAGAATTTATAGGCTTCAGCCAGTAGGCCTCAAATTGGAGAAGCGGAACACTTTAACAGCAGGAATATTTGATCACTCCTGGTTCACAGGAATAGTGTTCAGGCCACCATGTTTTTAGGCAAATGAGGGGCAAGTGAGCTTATTTTGGACACTACCTTGTGCTCATTGAAACCTCCAGCTAGAGGTTATGATGAGTGTCTACAAGGAAAAAGATTATGGCCCTGTGGGAGTGATTTCATTTTAATTTTGGTCATTTTTGTGGCAGTTGGAAGGGATGACTGGGTCCACCTGGTCTTGAAATCTGGTATGATTTACCCTTAGAGACTGAGTTCTGGAACTGACCTCAGAGAAGTATTGCCATGAATTGTGTTGGGATTTTAGGAGGCCACGCATGAGACTCACTCTTGGAAACTGAGATCTTGGCCCAGGGTGGCTTTCCACAGAGGCCTGGGAATCTCAGCCAGGATATCTCATGATTTTATTCTGAAAGACTTGGTAGCCATAGTTGAGATTCAAAACACACATGGACCTCACATTGTAGACGTCAATTGGCCTGGCTTCATGTGACCTGTTGGCAACTCTTTGAGAAGCCTTGACTTTAAAGTTCTCCAGAGCATTCATTGAAATGAGCTTTCTCAACACTTAACGGTTCCTGAATGAATTGAAACCCACAGTGCCTGTAACTTCATCCTTGAAAAATTGCTAGATAAATACCATAAAAGTTTTGAAATTCCCATGACCAGGTGGCACTGCAGAAACTTTGGATGTCCTGTTGCTGATCATGTGTATACCAGACAGTGCCTTGTTTGACTGGGTTTCATGAAAATGGTGTAGAATACGAGATGCCAGGAATTTGGAGCCTGGTGAGTAGTGGGCCTAGAGTAGTGGTGGGCAGGTATGTGATGAAACATCAAGGTGGGGCCATGTGGATCGGCTATCGGCTTACAAATGGCTTGTGACTGATATGGCGCAGCCCCCATTCCCTTGTAGGTAAAGGCATCTTGTTATGTGGAGAGGTTTCAGGGCAATGTTCATAATCAGGTTGCTATGGTTATTGGGACAAGCTATGTGGGATAGAAGACTGGTTGGTACATTCTCCTGCAGACGCTAACCCACCCCACGTGACAGAACACGCTCCAGCACTGTATCCCAGATGAACTTCTTATATTGTGTGAAGCAAGTACCAAATTCCCAGTGTAGCAGCAAGACACACCACGAAAAGTGGAGGATGATCAAATGTCTTCACAGTCCCCACCGGGAGACACTTAGCCTCCAGTGGACATAGTTTACCTACAAAGAGAAAATTGAGCACTGCTGCCTCATGTTCATTGGAAAATAAGAAATCATGTCTTCCAGGTCACATAGAAGCAGACCCAGCTTTTATGGTCTCACTACAAAGGAAGCCAAAGCTCATGACAACAACATATATTTCAAGTGCCCAACCTCAGAGGCAGTATTCCAAGAAGTCTTAGGCCAGCAGAGCTCTTTGTTTGTGGAGTGTTTACCCTGTCCTTTACTTTTGGAAACGCCTCTACCACCTCCAAGGTTGTGAACTCCCGAGGATATTCCATTCCATATATGTATTCATAGATTTTCACACTTTTCTACTATAATTGTGTCTTACTTGGGTGAAGGTAATGTCAAGGCATTGTTCTGGATATTAGTGAGAAGATTTTTGTGTAGCACATATTTACATACACTTTGGATTCATTTTTCAATTTTCCATTTGAAATACTGAATCCCTGACACTAACCCATACCCTACTAGACTCTGACTAATGATCCTAATATGATGGTGAAAAATAACCCAAAAAGAAAAGAAATACAAGCAGTTCAGAGGAGGCATGGTGTATAGTTGGAATTGCCTTTTGCATTATATTTTGTAGGAGTTATAAATCTAGTTAATTTTTTTGTGAAATAGTTCTACATGTGTTTTTAAAATTATCAAATATATGAATCCCTGTCTCCCTTTCTCTGTAGCCTATTCAGCACATGTATTTTTATATGCACATATAGAATCCTACCTGATATCACTCGTATACACTTGTGAGGTGGCTGAATTGGCAGATGCAAATTGAGAGAAGAGATCACTCCTCCTAAACGCTGTTGGAACTGAAAATTCAACCTATGGGTGAGCATCCTAGTTGAATAACATTATACATAATTTCATGTTCAGTAAAATTAATATTTTTCAATCTGTGGATTATATATATTTCATGATGAATTTCTATTGGCATATATATCGCTACTTTTTTTTATTGGTTGCTCAAAACATTACAAAGCTCTTGACATATCATATTTCATACATTAGATTCAAGTGGGGTATGAACTCCCATTTTTACTCCAAATACAGATTGCAGAATCACATCAGTTACACATCCATATTTTTACATAATGCCCTATTAGTTACTGTTGTATTCTGCTACCTTTCCTATACTCTACTATACCCCCTCCCTTCTCTTCCCATCTTTTCTCTCTACCATACCTACTGTAATTCATTTCTCTCCTTGTTTATTTTCCCACAACCTCTTATATGTAATTTTGTGTAACAATAAGTGTCTCTCTCCATTACCATGCAATTTCCCTCTTCTCTCCCTTTCCCTCCCACCTCATGTTTCTGCTTAATGTTATTCTTTTCTTCATGCTCTTCCTCCCTGCTCTGTTCTTAGTTGCTCTCATTATATCAAAGAAGACATTTGGTATTTGTTTTTTAGGGATTGGCTAGATTCACTAAGCATAATCTGCTCTAGTGCCATGCATTTCCCTGCAAATTCCATTATTTTGGCATATTTTAGTGCTGCGTAATCCTCCATAGTATATAAAAGTCACATTTTTTTATTCATTCATCTATTGAAGGGCATCTGGGTTGGTTCCACAGTGTAGCAATTGTGAATTGTGCTGCTATGAAAAATGATGTGGCAGTATCCCTGTAGTACGCTCTTTTAAGGTCTTCAGGGAATAGTCCAAGAAGGGCAATAGCTGGGTCAAATGGTGCTTCCATTCCAAGCTTTCACAGGAGTCTCCATACTGCTTTCCAAATTGGCTGCACCAGTTTCAGTCCCACCAGCAATGTACGAGAGTACCCTTTTCCCCACATCCTCGCCAGCACTTGTTGTTGTTTGACTTCATTATGGCTGCCAATCTCACTGGATTGAGATGGTATTTTAGGGTGGTTTTTATTTGCATTTCTCTTACTGCTAGAAATGGAGAGCATTTTTTCATGTACTTGTTAATTGATTCTATGTCCTCCTCCGAGAAGTTTCTGTTCAGGTCCTTGGCCCATTGGGTTATTGGTTATCTTATTGTATAATTTTCTGAGTTATTTGTATACTTTGTATACTCTAGATATTAGGGCTCCATGTGAAGGGTGAGGACTAAAAATTTGTTCCCATGATGTAGGCTCCATATTTACCTCTCTAATTGTTTCTCTTTCTGAGAAAAAAAAAATTCAGTTTAAGTAAGTCCCATTTCTTGATTCTTGTTATTAACTCTTGTTTTATGGGTGTCCTATTAAGGAATTCAGAGCCTGACCACACAATATGTAGATCGGAGCCAACTTTTTCTTCTATCAGACGCAGAGACTCTGATTTGAATCTAGCTCCTTGATCCACTTTGAGTTAACTTTTGTGCATGGCGAGAGGAGGGGATTCAGTTTCATTTTGTTGCATATGGATTTTCAGTTTACCAAACACCATTTGATAAAGATGCTATCCTTCCTCCATTGCAGGCCATTAGCTCCTTTATCAAATATAAGATAGTTGTAGCTTTTTGGATTAGTCTCTGTGTCCTCCATTCTGTACCATTGGTCCACCCACCTGTTTTCGTACAAGTACCATGCTGTTTTTATTATGATTGCTCTGTAATATAGTTTGAAATCTGGTATCGCTATACTGCCTGATTCACACTTCCTGCTTAGAATTGCTTTTGCTATTCTGGGTCTTTTATTTTTCCATTTGAATTTTATGATTGCTTTATCTATTTCTACAAAAAATTCCTTTGGGATTTTGATTGGCATTGCATTAAACCTATAGAGAACTTTTGGTAATATCGCCATATTGATGATGTTAGTTCTGGCTATCCATGAACGGGGTATATTTTTCCATCTTCTAAGATCTTATTCTATTTCTATTTTTAGGGTTCTGTAGTTTGCATTATATAAATCTTTCACCTCTTTTGTTAGGTTGATTCCCAAGTATTTAATTATTTTGAGGAAATTGGGAATGCAGTGTTTGGACTCATTTTTGTTTCAGAAGTTTTGTCGCTAATATACAGAAATGCCTTTGATTTATGCATGTTGATTTTGTATTCTGCCACATTGCTGCATTCATTTATTAGTTCTAGTAGTTTTTTCTGTAGACCCTTTTGGGTCTTCTATGTATAGAATCATGTCATCTGCAAATAGTGATAATTTAAGTTCTTCTTTTCCTATTTTTATGCCTTTAAAGTCTTTCATCTCTCTAATTGCTCTGGCCAGTTTTTTCGAGAAATATATTGAATAGAAGTGGTGATAGAGGACATCCCTGTCTTGTTCCAGATTTTAAAGGGAATGCCTTCAACTTTTCTCCATTCAGAATGATGCTAGCCTGAGGCTTAACATAGATAGCTTTTACAATGTCGAGGTAAGTTCCTGTTATCCCTAGTTTTTAAAATGTTTTGAACATAAAGGAATGCTCTACTTTGTTGAATGGTTTTTCTGCGTCTATCGAGATGATCATATGGTTCTTATCTTTAAGTCCAATGATGTTGTGAATAACATTTATTGATTTCCGTATATTGAACCAGCCTTGCATCCCAGGGATGAATCCTAGTTGATCATGGTGCACAATTTTATTGATGTGCCTTTCTATCCAATTAACCAGAATTTTAATGAGGATTCTTGCATCTAGGTTCATCAGAGATATTGGTCTGTAGTTTTCTTTCTTTGAGGTGTCTTTGTCTGGTTTCAGAATCAGGGTGATGTTGGCCTCATAGAATAAATTTGGCAGAGCTCCCAGTTTTTCTATTTCCTGAATAACTTGAAAAGTATTGGTATTAATTCTTCTTTAAAGGTTTTGTAAAACTCTGCTGTATACCCATCCGGTCCTGGGCTTTTCTTGGTTGGTAGTCTTTTGATTGCTTCTTCTACTTCATCCATTGATATTGGTCTGTTTAAATTGTGTGTTCCCTTATGACTCAGTCTGGGCAAATCATATGACTTAAGAAATTTATCGATGTCTTCACTATTTTCTATTTTATTGGAATACAGTTTTCCAAATAATTTCTAATTTTCTTCTGTATTTATGTTGCATCTGTTGTGATATTGCCTTTTTCATCCCGTATGTTAATAATTTGAGTTCTCTCTCTTCTTCTCTTCGTTAGCACGGCTAAGGGTCTGTCGATCTTATTTATCTTTTCAAAGAACCAACTTTTAGTTTTGTTAATTTTTTCAATAGTTTCTTTTGTTTCAATTTCGCTCTGATTTTAATTATTTCTTGCCTTCTGCTACATTTGCTGTTGTTTTGCTCTTCCTTTTCTAGGGCTTTGAGATAAAGTGTGAGCTCATTTATTTGTTGTTTTTTTTTTCTTTTTTTGAGGAATGACCTCCAGGCGATGAATTTACCTCTTAAAACTTCTTTCATTGTGTCCCATAGAATCTGATATGTTGTGTCTGTATTTTCATTTATCTCAAAGAATTTTTTTATTTCCTCCTTTATGTCTTCTGTAACCCATTGATCATTCAGTAACATATTGTTCATTTTGCAGGTGATATATGATTTTTTCTTTTTTCTTTTATCATTGGTTTCCAGTTTCATTCCATTATGATCACAAAAAATTCATGGTATTATCTCCTCCCCTTTATATTTACTGAGGGTTGCCCTATGGCATAACATATGGTCTATTTTTGAGAAGGATCCATGTGCTGCTGAGAAAAAAGTATATCCACTTGATGATGGTTGATATATTGTATATATGTCAGTTAAGTCTAGGGTATTGATTGTGATATTGAGTTCTATAGTTCCTTTATTCAACTTTTCTTTGGAGGATCTGTCCAATGGTGAGAGAGGTGAGTTGAAGTCACCCATAATTATTGTATTGTGGTCTATTTGATTCTTGAACTTGAGGAGAATTTGTTTTATGAACATCGCAGCACCATTATTTGCTGCATGAATATTGATAATTGTTATGTCTTGTCGGTGAATGGTTTCTGTTAACAGTATATAATGTCCTTCCTTATCCCTTTTGATTAAATTAGTCTTGAGGTCGATTTTATTTGATAGGAAGATGGCCACCCCTGCTTGCTTACGAGGTCTGTGTGCATGGTATAAATTTTCCCAATCTTTCACCATTAGCTTGTGTATGTCTTTTCCATTCAGATGTGTCCCCTGGAGGCAACATATTGTTGGATTTGTTTTTTTTTTAATTCAAGTTACAAGCCTATGTCACTTTATTGGAGAGTTTAAGCCATTAACGTTTAGAGTTACTATTGATATATGGTTTGTACTGCCACCCATGTTTGCCTATATCTTTTTTTTTAAATTAGATTGTTTCTCCATGATTAGCTTTTCTCCGCCCTCTGTCATTACTGGGGCACTTCCCACTGATGGTTTTCGTTGTTGATTTTCATTTCTTCCTTGTGTAGTGTTTTGCTCCAGATGCTTTCCAATGCTGGTTTTCTGGCTGCAAATTCTTTTAGCTTTTGTTTATCATGAAATATTTTTATTTCGTTGTCTTACATTAAGCTTAATTTTGCTGGATACATAATTCTTGGTTGGCATCCATTGTCTTTCAGTGTTTGAAGTACGTTGTTCCAGGATCTTCTCACTTCCAGCATCTGTGATAAAAAAATCCATTGTTAACCTTTTTGGTTTACCCCTGATTGTAATCTGCCTCCTTTCTCTGGTAGCTTTTAATATTTTCTCTTTGTTTTGTATATTGGATATCTTCATAACAATGTGTCTTGGCATGGTTCTACTGTGATTTTGTGTGCTCAGTGTCCTGTAAGCATCTACAATTTGTTTATCTGTTTCCATTTTTATTTCTGGAAAGTTTTCTCTAATTATTTCATTCAGCAGGTTACTCATTCCCTTGGTTTGAATCTCTGTACCTTCCTCTTTCCGGATGACTCATAAGTTTGTTTTTTTATGTTATCCCATATCTCTTGGATGTTTTCCCATAATTTTTTACAGCGTTTCTTTCTTGGCTAGAGTTTTTTTCAAGATGATATATTTTTTCTTCATTATCTGACATTCTCTCTTCTACTTGCTCCACTCTGTTAATGATACTCTCAATTGAGTTTTTAATTTGGTTTATCATTTCCTTCATTTCTAGAATTATTGTTTGATTTTTCTAATAATCTCTATCTCCTGATAAAGATGCTTAATTTCTTATTTTATCTGTTTATGTAATTCATTTTCAATGCGTTCTTTCACTGTTTTTGTTGTCTCGTATCCACTTTAAGGTTCCATTCCATCTGTCTAAGGTATTCCTTGAGTTCTTTATATGACCATTTTTCTGATGACTCTAGATGCTCTTGAATATTTAGGCTGTCCTTCATTGTTTGCACTTTTTTTCTTCCTTGCTTTTTTATGCTTCTCATGTTACTTCTTGTTCTGTTTGACTAGTGAGTTACTGCTTACTCTTATAAATTTATTTGATGCTTGGAAGGAAAGATATTAGAAGGGAAGGGAAGAAGTCACTAAGGAGAATGAGAGTAGGCAGGTAGAATTCAAGGAAGGGGGTATAACAAAATTGAAAAGAAATGAAAAGACAAAAGAAAAAATAGAAAATAAAGAAAATTTTAAGTAATAATGATAATTTAAAAATGAAAATTAAAATTTAAAATAATAATAATAATAATAAAATAAAAAATTAAAAAAAATAAAAACATTAAAAAAGTTAAAGAACAACAACAAAAATGAAAATCAAAGAAAAAGAAAAGCATACAAATAAAATAATAATATTAATACATGCAGTCCTAGAGTTCAATTTACTTCTCTTCCAGTAGGTGGACCTGTGTGCACTGGGCCAAGATTCTCCTCTCAATTAGCGGGAACCAATCACTGTGCAGCAGCTCTTCCTCCCAGACTGGGCGGGTCTCTGATCCTGAGTGCCTAGGGCCTTCTCTTGTGCTTCCTCAAGCCATGCCCCGCTCACCTTTGACGCTCACCACAATACTGGTTACACGCCAGGCCTCTGCTCCTGGTAGCCCTGTTTTAATGAACACCTGGGCACACTCTCCCTGTTTGCCTCCCTCAGACCCTAAGTTTGTAGAGCTTTGGCCTGAGAACCCCCAGCGAATTTTCTTGTCCTCCGGGAGCCATGCCCCCGGTAGGTGGTGTAAGAGACCTCAATTGTCAGCACTGGTGGGAGTGGTAGCCGGGAATTCCACGCCGCGAGTCCCGAGCCAATCCTGATTCCCTAGGTCTGGCTATCGCGCTCCTGGGAGACCTGGGAGGGGCCATTACGGCAGAGCTGGGAAGGGCCCTTGAGGTTTCCCCATGGTTTTGAGAGAGATGGCAATGGGATTACACACTTGTCGCGTTGGTTTCAATGAAGTTATCTCCTCCGCCTGTAATGTCAGTTCTCTGCCATGGTCGTATCCCATTAAAATGGTGACCATTCGTTCCCTTTGCTGGGTGACCAATGCAACAGGTGGGTCCTGACTATATCTCCCAAGCCCCATTTCAATCCTGTGGCCACTGCCTATGAAGGCTCAGTTGTCTTTTAACTCTGTCAATTCAGAAAGACCGACCAGTTATTTCAGCGGGAATGTTAGTGCTGAGTCACAAAAACCAGACGAATCTAAGCTTGAATGCAGCCAATCCGGGCTCTGTGTGTGTTCTGAGGGGCCCAGACTGTTCGCCCCAGATTCACAACAGGTCAACATTGCCTAGTGATTCTGAGCAAACAGCATTTAGACAGTTTACGACTCCCTATGCCCGTGCAGCTGAAGAGATCATAGACTTGATTTCTCCATGCCTGCCTTCATAATGGATCTCCTGTATTGCTACTTTTTAATATCTGTGCATGTGCGTGTGTGTGTGTGTGTGTGTGTGTGTGTATATATATATATATATATATATATATATATATATATATATATATATATATATATATACACTCTCCAGATTTTTCAAAATATAAAATATGAAATATATGTGTCTTATTATACACTCCCTAAATTCATTCATATTCATATCTGTGGATTTATAATCAACTTCCCACAATATTATTCTCAGAAATAATCATCCACCTGCAATACATATTGTTTCCTAGTACTGAAAACTAAATTCTCAGTGAATGGTGCATACAAACCCTAATATTTCTACAGTTACTTAGCCAGTTTAAAATCAATGCAAGTAGATTCCTAGGGGACATGATGTGTATTTTGACTTTCATTTTTATTCAACACTTGTACGTTACTATGTCTTCAGTTTATGCACATCATAGGATATATATTTCAGTCACAAATTAGAAAATTTATAGGAATTTGTTTCACGATCAATCACTTCCTGATTCAGAACACATGCATTCCTTCATGTTTCTTGACTAGTCTTTTCATGAGACTTCTTTCCAAACACATAATTTTTGTTTAACATCATCACTTATAAAGCAAAACTCAAACACCATTCATCATAAACCATAATCCTAATATTACCATTAGATATATAACTGGTTGGAATGAATGATTGTATATCAATATAAGATTTCTTATATATTTTCACATATCAATTCAATCCATTATTTAAAGTGGAATCAGTTATGTTATTTATTCATAGTATGGTCTATTCATGCATTATCTCTATATTCATAGAAACAGGTTACACCTCTTTGTGCCCCTAATACTAATGTATACATCTTCAAATTATTGCTCCCAGAAATGGTGAAAGAAATACTCATGTCACCTAATCTACATATACATTTTATCACAGTAATATTCGGAGCAAAAAAAAAATAAAATGTCACACTTATTATTGTACCAAAGCCTAAAAGGAAAGTGAATGTTGATAACTAATAGCATCCATGTCCAGGTTGCCTAATGCTCTCAAATGTCATTCCCATTTGTGACGACATATTTGTTTTTTCCTATGATTATATATTCAAACTCAAGCCTGTTGAAAATGTCTAATCCTATCACTCACTTTATACATTGCCTGATTTCGTAATGTCTCTATTGACACCTGCTTTCCTACATATTTTCCCCAGTACATCATTTTGGCTGACTCTTCACATGTGCTTACATTTTCATTTACTCTCTAAACGAAACCCTATTGCTAAAGAAGCTTTTTATTCCAAATCATATACTCACTCTTCTTCCTAAACCTACTGACTATCTTCCTAATCCTACCGACTATCCCTTTTTGACTGGATGTTCTCTTCTACATTCAATCATCCAAGGTACTAGGTCCTATGCCATTGTATTTCGATTTAACTGAGACAATTGTACAGAACATAATTCAACACTAAGTATCCAAACCAAGGGCCCAATGCCCTTCTGGGCTTCAAATCTTTCTTAGATTCCCGTTTTCATACATATATTTCACCTATATATTCTTATAAATATCGCAGGTTCCCAATCCCATTATTCATCCTGCAGAATGATTCCTAACCCAAATCGAAAATATTATTAACTCTAACCATACACTAACTTTGCAGGAGAGCAGGAACTATGTGGGTATTAAACTACAGGAATCCAGGGGATCTTCACCTGCTGAGAAACTCAAATGTTCATGCAGAAATGATCCCTGGTGAAGATGAAGGCAGCTATGAAGTACCTCAGAAAGCAAAAGTCATCTTCCATGGCAATCATTCTGGTAAGGATGAAGGGTTGTGTCTGAATCAGTCTCTCTCTTCTTAATGTATAGAACATGGACCAAACCAGTCCTGTGTGGAAGCTGTTCCCGGGTGCTTATGGTTGATACAGCATTCTAACTAGAGAAAGTGTCCCATGAAAATCGGGGCAGCCTCCACCTCATGGTACTTTTGGAAGCAACTGTTAGGACAAAGTGGTTGCCAAGGCAGTGACATCATTCAGATCCTGAAGGAAGTGATCTCACCTCACTTCCTTGGTGAGGGAACTCTCTGAACTTGGGATCCAGGAAGCCAGGCACCCAGAGACAGTCCCTGTTCTAGTCCCAGTGGTCTCACATGTTTGGAATTACCAAGGACAGAGTCAGTCTTTCTTGGTACCTACAGATGTGAGGATGGCCAAATGCCAGGAAACCTGTGAAAAGGGGCTTTTCCTGAGAAAGCAGGTAGTGTCTCACCGCTGACTCTTGAGAACTTCACAGAGTTGGCAAAGCAGACATGATCTGAGACAGAAGAGGTCATTTCCGGGGAACATAGTATGGCCCACCAGTCAGAGGACACTCCGGGGAGTCACAGACCTACTAGGGGGAAGGAGGTGCCTTTGTGGGTGTGGGTGTGAGTTTGGGGTTTTGTCTCATGTTCTGAGAATAGGTAGGAAAGGCGGTTTGTTTGGTATGGAGTGGAATATTTCTATTAAGTTCTTTGACAAGGTGAGTGTTTCTATGTGTGTGTATCCCACTGAGTCCATTGTTGTAGACATTAGAAAAGACAATGCATCAATGGATGTGTCCTGTCTAGTAGAAAGCTTCCCAGCATTAATCCTGCCCAATTCATGAGTGGACTCTGGCTTGCCTTATGGATGGGCAACACCTACAAGCTTCCTAATTTCCTGTTTTCTCTCTCAATTCTGGCCACTCTCCAGAATAGTATCATGGTTTTGTGTCCAATATTTGTACCACCTCCAAGATCTGTGACATGGCTATGTAATGGATAGCTGAAGGAAATGGCTAGCATCTCAGAAATCTCAGATATCTGTTGACCAGGAAAGTCTCAGTGGAGAAACCCTGCTTTGGTCCTTTTGCTTACCTATTTTTCTGTTGAATGTCAGGAAGTTTTTTGCCTCAAGCCACCACTTTGTGAAGCCTGAAAAAAAGAGTTTTCAAATGGAAATGAATGGGCATCACCTGTGGCTCTTTGCTTAATTGCTTAGGATTGGGATATGTCTGAATCAGCCTGTTGGCCCTGTGTGAGGCTGTGGCTTAGATTCTCAGCACCTGATGGATCTAAAGATAGATCCCATGTGTGCATCCAAAACCAAAATGGCAAAAAGATCATATATTTTTGATGAACTCTCTTGCCTTCCTCTCGTAGGTTCCTGATATCCATCAAGTGAGAATAGGGATCCTTTGGGTCAAATGTGTTCTTCAAAGCCCTGCAGAGGCTAGGCCATAGGGGCTTGATTTTCATGACTCCAATTCACTTAAAGAATCTAAACCCCAAAGCTAGAAGGCCTCAAGTTGGAGAAGTCAAGCAATATTAAAGGCAGGCCTATTTGATCACTCCTGGTTCACAGGAAGAGAGTCCATGCTACCCTGACTTTAGGCAAATGAGGGGCAGGGAGCTTATTTTGCACACTGTCGTGGGCTGCGTCACTAATGGAAACCTCCAGCCAGAGGATATGATGAGTGTCTATATGAAAGAAGATGAGGGCCATGTGAGAGTGTTTTGGTTTTAATTGTGGACATGTGTCTGGCGGTTGGAAGAGATCACTGGGTCAAACTAGGCTTGCACTCTGGTGTGATGCCCCTTAGAGACTGAGTTCTTTACTGATCTCAGAGAATTATTGCCAGGAATTGTGTTGGAATTTTAAATGGCCATGCATGAGAGTTGCCTTTGGAAAGTGACATCTAAGCCCAAGTTGACTTTCCACAGAGGACAGGGAATCTCAGCCAGGATATCACATGATATTATTCTTAAAGACTTGGCAGCTATATTTGAGAGTCAAAACACACATGGACCATACATTGTAGACCTCAATGGGCCTGGCTTAATCTGAATTTTGGGCACTTTTGGAAGCCTTGCCTGTAAGAATTCTCCAGAGTTTTCATTTAAATGAGCTTCCTCACCATTTAATGGTTTCTGAGTGAATTGAAATCCACAGTGCCTCCAACTTCATCCTTGAAAATTGGCTAGATCAATAACATGAAATTTTTGAAATTCCCATGACCGGGTAGCACTGGAGAACATTTGGATGTCCTGTTGCTGATCATGAGTATACAGGACAGTGCCCTGATTGACTGGGTTTTATGAAAATGGTGTAGAACAGAGATTCCAGTAAGTTGGATCATGCTGAGTAGTTGTACTAGAGCAGTGGTTGGCAGGTGTGTGATAAAACATCTGTGGTGGGGGCATGTGGATCTGCCATTGGCTTCCAAATGGATTGTGACTGACATTTTGCAGTCAGTAGAACCTTTTATGTAAAAGCATATTGTTATATGGAGAGGTTTCAGGGCAATGTTCAGAATCAGGTTGCTATGGTCAATGGGGCAAGCTATGTGGGATAGAAGCCTGGTTGGTGCATTCTCCTGCAGAACCCGACCCACCACACTTGACAGAACTCACTTCAGCACTGTGTCCCAGTTGAACCCTTGTATTTAATGAAGCAAATACCAAACTCCCAGTGCAGCAGCAAGAAACACCACGAAAGTGGAGGATGACCAAATGAATTTACAGTCCACACGGGGAGACACCAGTGGCCACAGTGTACCTACAAATAGAAAATTCAGCACTGCTGCCTCATGTTCATTGGAAAATAAGAAACCATGTCCTCCAGGTCACATAGATGCAGAACCAGATTTGATGGTCTCACTACATATGAAGCTAATGCTTCTGACAACAGCATATATTTCATTGCCCAACCTCAGAGGCAGTTTCTTCAGATGTTAAGCTGGCAGAACTTCATGTTTTTGGAGTAATTACCCTGTCCCTTTTGGAAACTCCTCTACCACTTCCAAATTTGTGAACTTCTGAGCATTTTCCATTCCACATATGTATTCACATATTTTCTAAATCTTCTCCTCTAATTGTGTCTTATGTAGGGCGAAGGTAATGTCAAGGCATTGTTCTGAATGAGAGTGGGAAGATATTTGTGTAGCACATATTTGCATACACATTGGATACATTTTCCAATTTTCTATTCGAAATACTGAATCCCTGACACTAACACATACCCTACTAGACTTTGACTTCTTATCCTAATTTGATGGAGAATAATAACCCAAACAGAATACAAATACAAGAGGTTCACAGGAGGCATGGTGTATAATTGGACTTGCCTTTCATATGATAAATGGTAGGTGTTATAAATCTAGCGAATTTTAATTGAAATAGTTCTCCATGTGTTTTAAAAGTTAACAAATATGTGAATAACTGTCTCCCTTTCTCTGTAGCCTATTCATCACATGTATTTTTATAAGCACATATAGTATTCTACCTGGTATCAGTCGTACATTTGGTGAGGTGGCTGGCTTGGCAGATACAAATTGTGAGAAGAGATCACTCCTACTTAATGCTGTTGGAACTGAAAATTCAACATATGTGTGAGCTTCTTAGTTGAACAACATAAATCCATGTACATTAAAATTAATATTTTTGGATCTGTGGATGATATATATTTCATGGTGAATTTCAATTCACATACATAATGCTACTTTTTAATGTCTGTGTGTGTGTGTGTGTGTGTCTGTGTGTGTATATATATATATATATATATATATATATATATATATATATATATATATTCACTCTCCAGATTTTTAAAAATATTTAGTATATTTTTTTATACCCTCCCTAAATTCATTCATATTCATGTATGTGGATTTATAATCAACTTTTCACAAGAATATTCTCAGAAATATTCATCCACCTGAAATACATATTTTTTTCCTAGTACTGAAAACTAACTTTGGGGGATCACATGATGGCGGCGAATGGAGTGCATTACCCCCATGTACCGCGTCACTGTGCGGGAGAATGACGAGTTAGAACGGCTAAAACCTATCTTGTTAGGATTTTCCAGCAAATTTGGGGTGCTCCACAACCTAGTGGACATATATCCATCTGATGAGGATCAGCTACGGGGGCTCAAACGCGAGTGATTTGTCCGCACGGAGGGTCATGCTGCTTATTCAGCAAATTGCCCTGCAGCTAGAGTCTGTGGCGCGCACTGGGAAACGACGAGATAGCATCGCAAATATACAGTGGTGCGGATTATATGGGCTCTTGCCAGCTATGCAATTACTGTGCTCAGTGCTGTATTCTGGGATTGAGACGGGGATGGATGCGGTCCAATTCCATTCTCCATACCGGTCAGACCACAGAGGAAGCCAGCGTCCACCATCTTGAAGAGCTGACGTCACCATCCCTGTTTTCGACTGATCGCAGCTCATTCAGCTATAGAACAGGTAATTTCAGGATGCCATTCACCTTTGTCTCGCGAGACAAATTACTCAGGCTCAGTGCTAAAGAACCCGCAGAAACTGCGTCTTGGAGCCTGCTCCTATTAGAACATACACTGAGCCCAGAGCGGCCAAATTTGGCCTCCCCGAACTGATCTTGCTCAGGGCTAAAGAACCCGTGGAAACTGCTTCCCGGTCCGGGTCTTGCTGAATAATGTGGAGGTAAATATCAACCGAGCCTTCATAGGCAGTGGCAACAGGATTGAGACGGGGCTTGTGAGGGCAAGTCAGGACTCACCCATTGCATTGGTCACCCAGCAAAGGGAACGAAATGCTGACTTTTGCATGGGATACCAACATGGCAGAGATCTGATGTCATCAGAAAGCAGCGGAGGAGATAACTTCATTGATACCAGCGGTTACAGAAACAGTTAGTCTCCTGGTAAAGAAAGTGAGTCACAAACACCCGAGTCTCTCTCACTTTTTCATCAAGCCAGAGGGGCAGAGCAGAGCCGCTGCCCATGCTCGGAACAGGCCCAGCGACACACCTGCATGATAATCACTTCACCCCAGTTGGAATAGAAGAAGAGCAGAGCCGCTGCAAGTGCCCAGAACAGGCCCAGTGACCAGCAGGCGTGGTAGTAACGTCACCTCAATTGGAGTAGTTGCAGAGCAGAGCCTTCTCCCGCGCCTAGTACAATCCAAGTGGCCCACCGGCATGGTAGTCACGTCATCCCAATAGAAGTAGGGGCAGAGCAGAATCTTTGCACGTGCCCGGAACAGGCCCAGCAACCTACCGGCTTGGTAGTCACGACACCCCAATTGGAGTAGCGGCAGAGCAGAGCCACCACCCGCGCCCTCAAGGTAGACAAATTTGCACCTGACCAGCAGAAGAGGCCCAGCGGCCTGCCAGCATGGCAGACACTTCACCCATTTGGAGTAGGGGCAGAGCAGATCCATCGCCCATGCCCTCAAGGTAGGCAGACCTGTGACCGACCACAGAAGAGGCCCATCCACCCGCCGGCGTGGTAGTCACGTCACCCCAATTGGAGTAGGGGCAGAGCAGAGCCGCCGCCCGCGCCTCCAAGGTAGGCAGACCTGCGACCGATCGGCAGAACACCCCAGGGGTCCACGGGTGTGGTAGACACGTCACACCAATTGGAGGAGGGGCAGAGCAGAGCCGCCTCCCACGCCTGCATGGTAGGCAGACCTGCGACCGATCAGGAGAACAGGCCCAGCGGCCCATCAGCGTGGTAGATAGATCACCCCAATTGGAGGAGCAGCACAGCAACCCCCCGCCCCTGCAAGGAAGATTTTTCAAATATACAAGAGCAATATAAATATATAGGGGGAAAATTTCAAAATCACAACAGTTTCACCAAGCAGAAAGAAACGCGAGCCGTATGAAAAGACAAAGAAAAAAGGACCACAAGCAATGCAGGTCAACACAAATTTAGAAGAGTTAATAGCTGCAGCAGATGGAATGTCAGATAAAGAACTCAGGATATACATGCTTCAGATGATCTGGAGTCTCCAGGAAGACATTAGACAGCAAAATCAGACAATGAAAGATCACTTCGACAATGAATTACACAAACAAATCCAAGAAGCAAAAGATCAATTATACAGGGAGATAGAAGTTGTAAAAAATAACAAACAGAAATCCTAGAAATGCAGGAAGCAATAAACCAACTTAAAAACTCAATTGAGAATACTACCATCAGAGTAGAACACTTAGAAGATAGAACATCAGACAATGAAGACAAAGTATTTCAAATTGAAAAGAACATAGACAGCTCAGCAAGACTGTTAAGAAACCATGAACAGAACATCCGAGAAATATGGGATAACATAAAGAGACCAAACTTTTGAGTCATTGGGATACAGGAAGGTATAGAGGTCCAAACCAAAAGAATGAGCAATGTAATCAATGAAATAATATGAGAAAACTTCCCAGACTTGAAGAATGAGACAGACTCCCAAGTCCTAGAAGCCAACAGGACGCCGAATGTGCAAAATCATAAGAGATCCACACCTAGACACATTATAATGAAGATACCCAACATACAGAATAAAGAGAGAATTTTAAAAGCTACAAGAGAAAGGAAGCAGATTACATTTAGGGGTAAACCAATCAGGATAACAGCTGATATTTCAACACAGACTCTGAAAGCTAGAAGATCCTTGAAATATATGTTTTTGTCAGGAGCTTTAGCTTCATTTCTAGTGAAAGCATCAAAGCTGTGTCTGCATCTATGTAACCTGGAGGACATGGTTTCTTATTTTCCAAAAGACATAAGGAGGCAGTGCTGAATTCACTCTTTGTAGGTAAACTGTGGCCACTTAAGGCTAAGTGTCTCCTGTGTGGACTGTGAAGCCATTTGATCATCCTCCACATTTCATGGTGTTTCTTGCCACTGCACTGGGAGTTTGGTATTTGTTTCACTAAATAAAACGAGTTCAACTGAGACCCAGTGCTGAAGGGAGTTCTGTCATGTGTGGTGGGTCAGAGTCTGCAGGAGAATTCACCAACCAGGATTCTATCCCACATAGATTGCCCCCTTGACCATAGCAACCTGATTCTGAACATTGCCCTGAAAATCTGCATATAAAAAGATGCCTTTACATGGAGAGGTTTCAGACATATAAGTTTCTGCTGGATGCACCATGTCAGTCTCAAGCCCTTTCGAAGCAATGGCAGATCCACATGGCCCCACAAGAGATGTTTTATCACACACCTGCACACCACCGCTCTAGGCCCACTATTCAGTAGGCTACAAGTTACTGGCATTTCTATTCTACATCATTTTCATGAAACCCAGACAATCAAGGCACTGTCTGGTACACTCATGATGAGCAAAAGGACATGAAAGGTTCTCCAGTGCCACCTGGTCATTGGAATGCCAAAAATTTCATGGTATTTATGTAGCCACTTTTCAATGATGAAGTTGGAAGCACTGTGGGTTTCAATTCATTCAGGAACCATTAAATGGTGAGGAAACTCATTTCAATAAAAGCTCTGGAGACCTCTCACAGGCAATTTTTCCCAAGGAGTTGGCTAGATCTCAGTTTACAAGGGCGAATCTCATTAGTGGTCTATTCCACTGCCACACAAATGACCACAATTGAAACCAAAACACTCCCACATGACCCTCATCTTCTGCCATAGAGAAACTCATCATAACCTCTTGCTGCAGGTTTCCATGAGAGGTGCAGCCCAAGACAGTGTCCAAAATAAGCTCACTTACCCCTCAATTGCCTAAAGTCAGGTTGGCCTGGACACCCTTCCTGTGAACCAGGAGTGATCAAATAGGCCTGCCCTTAATACTGCTCTGCTTCTCCATTTTGACTCTTACTGATTGTTGAGTATAAATTCCTTTGTGTGAATTGGAGTCATGAGAAAATCCAAGCACCTATGCATTAGCCTCTGCAGGGCTTTGAAGAACTCATTTGACCCAAATGATATCTATTCTCACTTGATAGAGGTCAGGACTTACAGAGGAAGGCAAGAGACTTCATCCACATTGACTGCTCTTTTGGCCATTTTGGTTTTGGATTCACAGATGGGATCTTTCTGTAGATCCATCAGGTGCCGAGAATCTAAGCCCCAGCCTCACATAGGGCCAAGGGGCTGATTCAGACACATCCCTTTTTAAGCAATTAAGCAAACAGCCACAGGTGATGCCCATTCATTTTCATTTGAAAACTGTTTTCTTCAGGATTTACAAAGGGGTTGCCTGAGGCAAAGAAATTCCTGACATTCAGGGCAACAGAACAATAGCTTAGCAAAAGGCCCAAAGCAGGGTTTCTCCACTGAGACTTTACTGGTCACACTGATATCTGAGTTTTCTGAGATGCTCCCATTGCCTTCAGCTATCCAGTACATGGCCATGTAACAAATCTTGGAGGCGGTACATATCTTGGACACCAAATCATGAGAGTATTCTGGAGAGTGGCCAGAATTCAGGAAGAAAACTGGAGCTTAGGAAGATAGTAGGTGTTGTCCATTCATAAGGCAAGCTGCAGTCCATTCATCAATTGCACAGGATGAATGCTGGGAAGCTTTCTACTAGACAGGACACTTCCATTGATGCATTCTCTTTTCAAATGTCAACAACCACGGACACTGTGGGATACACTTTTTGAAACCCTCGCAGTGTCAAACGACCTTCTAGAAACAATCCACTCAAAAACAAACAATCCACTATTCCTACCTATTCTCAGAACATGTGACAAAACCACAAACTCACACCCACACCCACAAAGCACCTCCTTCCCAGAAGTAGGTCTTTGATTATCCGGAGTTTCCTCTGACTGGTGGGCCATACTATGTTCCCCCGAAATGGCCTGTACTTTCTCAGATCTGGTGTCTTTGCCAGAACAACTACCTGCTTTCTCAGGAAACAGCCATCTTCATAGCTTTCCTGGCATTTGGCCATCCTCACATCAGTTGGTACCAATAAAGACTCACTCTGTCCTTGGTAAATACAATCAAGTGTGCCAACTGTGACTGGGACTGGCTCTGGGGGCCTAGCTTCCTGGTTCCAAAGTTCAGAGAGTTCCATTACAAAGGAAGTGAGGGGAGGTCACTTTTTTCAGGAACTGAATGAGGTCACTGCCTTGGCAACCACTTTGCTCTAACAGTTGCTTGCAAGGGTCCCATGAGATGGATGCTGCCCCAATTACTGTGACATTTTCACAAGTTAGAATGGTATATCAAACATAGCCACCCAGCAACAGCTCTCCACACAGGCTTGGTTTGGTCCATCTTCTCTACATTAAGAAGAGAGAGGCTGATTCAGACACAACCCTTCATCCTGACCAGGCTGTTTGCCATGGAAGATGACCTTTGCTCTCTCAGGTTATTCATACCTGCCTACATGTTTTCCAGGGATAATTTCTGCATGTACCATTGAGGTTCTAAGTAGGTGGAAGATCCCCTCCATCCCTGCATTGTAAGACCAACTCTGTTCCAGCTCTTCTGTAATGTTAGATTGAGGGAACAGTGTATGGTTAGGCTTAATAACCAGTTCGATTTGGGTTAGGAATCATTCTACGGGATGTATAATGGTATTATGTAACTGCGATACTTACAAGAATATATAGGTGAAATATAAGTATGAAAACAGAAATCCAGGTAAGATTTGAAGTCCAGAAAGTCATTGGGTCCTTGATTGGATTACTTAGCCTGAATTATGTTCTGCACAGATATGTCAGATAAATTGATATACAATGGCATAGGAACTTGTACCTTGGATTATTGATTGTAGAAGAGAACATCCCCTCAAACAGAGATAGTCAGTAGGATCAAGAAGATAGTCGGTAAGTATCAGAAGAACAATGAGTATAGGATTTGGACCAAAAGTTATTTAGCAATAGGGTTTCGGTTAGAGAGTGAATTTCAATAACAGCACATGTGGAGGGTCTCCAACAATGATGAAGTGGGGAAAATATGTAGCAATGCAGATATCAATAGAGACATTAGGAAATCAGGCAAAGTATAATGTGAGTGATAGGATTAGATATTTTCAACAGGGTTGAGGTTGAGCATATAATCTTAGAAAGAAACAAATTTGCAGTCACCAATAGGATTGACATTTGAGAGCATAAGGCACACTGGACATGGATGATTTTAGTAATCCATGTTCACTTTCTATTTAGAATTTGGTAGAATCATAAGTGTGACCTTTGAATTTTGTGTCCAGAATATTACTGTGATGAAATGTATATGTAGATCAGGTGACATGAGTATTTCTTCCACTATTTCTGGAAGCAATATTTTGAAGACGTATAAATTTGTATTGGGGCTACAAAAAGGTGCACCCTGTGTCTATGAATACAGAGGAAATGCATGAATAGACCATACTGTGAATAAATAATAAAACTGGTTTCAACTTGAAATAATAGATTGAAATAAATGTGAAAATATATAAGAAATCTTATATTAATATACAATCATTCATTCCAACCCATTATACATTTAATGGAAATATGAGGATTTTGGTTTATCATGAAAAGTGTGTGAGTTTTGCTTCATATTGATTATGGAAATCGAAAATAATTTGTTTGGAAAGAAGTCTCATGAAAAGACCAGTCAAGAAACCTTGAGGAATACATGTGTTCTGAAGCAGGAAGCGATTGAAAGTGAAACAAATGCCTATAAAATTGCGAAATTGTTGATGAAATATATGTCCTATTGTGGTAAGCCATTGTTGTAGATTGTGGCCACCATTAGAAGATGGCGCCGGCTTCCACTGTGGCCTGTGATAAACAAATTCTTTTGTGGAGAGTTGGCACGCTATCCCTTGCCACCCTATAAGAAAGATCCACGCAGCGGCTTAAGATTGGTACGTGGGAGACTTTATTAGGCTGTGCTTGGGCGCTCGCCAGTAGAGAGGGGGGTCACAAAAAGATACTTTAATCAAGGCCTGAATAAACTGCTGAAAGAAGATTCCTGAGTTGCGTCTTCCTTGCGGGCAAGGGGTCGCGACAAGTGGTGCTGAAAACCCGGGAACCAGAACTTTCAGCAGTCAGGGGTGGTGAACCAGTTAGTCCCAGGTAAGTAGGACCCGCGGTCAAAGCGGAGATCAGTCCTAGATAAGTGGGACCCGCTCTCAAAGCGGAGATCAGTCCCAGATAATTGGGACCCGCTATCAAGGCGGAGATTAGTCCTAGGTAATTGGGACCCGCTATCAAAGCGGAGATTAGTCCTAGGTAATTGGGACCCGCTATCAAAGCGGCAGCTCCTCTGTAAAGCCAGAGAGAGCATTACATCTTATTGCAGCTGCACTGTGTACTTTCGCTCTTACTTTCACTTTTGTTTTTTGTGTGTCTTTTGTTGTGTCATGGGTGCCGTATCTTCAAGTCCGCTTCTCCTGGCCCTAGATAACCTGTTACGTTCCAAGGGCCTAGAAGTGAAACGTAGTACTTTACAGAGATTTTTACAGAAGACAGATATTGTTGCACCGTGGTTCGCGTTCTCGGGTAGCCTCACTCTACCTAGCTGGGATAAGTTAGGCACAGATCTTGACTTTGCTTCTGAGCAGGGCATATTAGATGGTGGGGTGATACCCCTTTGGAAGATGATCCGTAGTTGCCTCGCAGATGGCAGATGTCAGGAAGCACTTACTAAAGGACAAGAAGTTTTAGAGCAATTACATGAAGAAAGATCAGAAATGGCAGGCAGTGAGGTATTTCAGGAGGGTGGGAGTGTGCGGAGCGAGAAACAGGGGAGGAAACAATTATCTCCAGCATTCAGTGACGTATTTCAGGAGGATGGCAGTGTGCGGAGGGAGAAACAGGGGAGGAGGCGATTGTCTCTGGCACGGAGTGAAATATATCAGGAGGAAGGGAATGTGCAGAGCGAGAAACGGGGGAGGAAACGCTTGTATCCAGATCTCAGTACACTGCGCACACTCACATGCAAAAGTGGGTCAGAAGAGAAGGACGATGAGGAGGAGGAGCTCGGGAGACTGTCTCGGCAGCTAGGAAGTCTAACTATGGGAGAAGGGAACAAAAATAAACAGGAGCTCAGAAGAAAAAAAAAAATGATCCTCCGGACCCGCCGCCGTACGATGGGGGTGTTTCGAGAAGAGCTTTCCATGCCCAAACACGGGGGCTGTTAACATTTTTACTGATGGTTCCAAGTCTGGAATGGGAGCCTACATAATTAATGACTCTCCCCTTATCCAGCATCAATTTGCTCCTGGAAATCCACAATGGGTAGAACTACAAATTGTTATTGAAGTTTTTAAACAGTGTTCTTTTCCTTTTAATCTTATTTCGGACTCCAGCTATGTGGTACAAGCACTAAAAGTCCTGGAGGCCGTGGGAACTATTAGTGATGCCCACAATGTGTCTGTTTACTTTACTCAGCTTCAACAGCTTATCTCTAACCGCACTGCTTCTTTTTATCCAATGCATATCAGGGCTCACACCTCTCTTCCTGGTCCGTTATCCCAAGGTAATGCCTGTGCGGACTTAGCCACTAGAGGTCAATTGATATGCTTGGCTTCCTCCTTAGAGGGGGCTAAGTTGTTTCACCAAAACTTCCATGTTAATGCATTAACGCTGCGCAGGCATTTTTCCATTTCAAGAGCGGATGCTCGGCAGATAGTATTGCAATGTCCCCATTGTGTCACATTTCTTCATCCCCCTAATTATGGAGTAAACCCACGGGGATTAAAGCCATTGATTGTTTGGCAAATGGATGTGACACATATACCTGACTTTGGTAACCTTAAGTATGTGCATGTTTCCGTTGATATGTGCTCTGGAATTATCCATGCTTCTGCTTTATCGGGAGAAAAGGCACGTAATGTCATTACTCACTGTTTAGAGGCATGGGCAGCATGGGGTGCACCTGCATCCCTTAAGACTGATAATGGAACTGCTTATACTGGCAGACAATTTAGAGCTTTTTGTTCTACTATGGGAGTGCAACTTACTCATGGTTTGCCTTATAATCCTCAAGGACAAGGCATTGTTGAGCGTGCTCATCGCACCTTAAAGGAAACTTTACAAAAACAAAAAGGGGGAATAGGAGCTGAACACACTCCTAAAGAACGACTGTCCTTAGCTCTATTTACCATTAATTTTTTGAATTTGGATATTCATGGTCGCTCTGCGGCCGATAGACATGTGTCCCCTCAGCCCTCTGTGATTGGCTATGTTAAGTGGAAGGATGTTCTTACGGGACAATGGAACGGCCCTGACCCCGTGCTGACATGGGCACGAGGATCTGTATGTGTTTTTCCCCAGGATCGTACGGAACTGTTGTGGGTCCCTGAACACTTGACAAGAAGAGTCTCGACATCAACTGACCAGCAACAAGAGATAGCACAACAATCCTGTGATGAAGATCTTCATTCTGCTAAGTGCTCTGGCTCTGGTGCTGGTGCCGATGGCACAGGCGACACCAATGCGGTCGTGGGCAGTGGCACGGGCCTGGCCAATGCCGATGCCGGTTCATGGTAATTCTAGTGTCCTCCCCACTCTTTTTTCAACCTCATGTGAGATGTCTGCTCCCTGTGCCTCTCCTAGAGGGGACCTGGAGAGAATTTTTAATCAATCTCAAGTTAATCTCACAGGAGTTTTTTGTTTCAGCCTTAGAAACGCTAATTGCATTAGCCTTAAGACCAAAAATTTGACTAACTGGGAGGACCCATTGCGGTCCAATCAGGTCTCAGGAAGCATTATCAGTGCTGTATTGAGCAAGGTAGCTTCGGGGAAGCAATCAGGCTCAGAGACCCCCGCAAACAGCAGCTCTGCTCTTAACATAACTACCTTGGCTATTATCTCCGATGTACTAATCCCAGTGCCTCCTTTTTCTAGTAGTATTTATAATGCCACTCATTTCAAGGCCTCTCCTTACTGTTCCCCTAATCTTGGTTTCCCCCCAACATTTACGCCTTGTCAGGATCATTCTTGGGAGAAACATCAAGTTGCTAAAGGTTTCTCCCTTTCCCCCTCTCTTAATAGGTATGTTTATAACTTTAACAATAGTGCCAGCTCCTCTACAGGAGTAGGTTGGTCCTGGTTTCAATGGCTGATTTCCAATGAAAAGTGGGCTTCAGCCAATATTTCTGCACTGGCTCAGTTGCTAGGAGCCAAAAGTTGGCTGGCTAATATTTCTGGTACTGTTAGGGAAAGTGAACAAGGTAATAGACTTACATCTGTTTCATTCAACTCTCTGTTGTATAATGCCACATTGCCTCCTGCAATGGTCTGTGTCCAATCCCCCTTCTTATTCCTTTTGGCTGAGGCCACCTCGTCGGGGATGCTGGATTGTTCTCATACTACCTGTCTCTTATCTGAGTGTTGGAATGGTTCCTGGACTGTAGCAGTGATTATGAAAATTCCAACTTTTGTCCCAATCCCGGTCACTGCGGATGCTGATAAATTCCCTATTGTTGAGCTACTTAGAGTCCGCAGAGATTTTGGAATCACAGCGGCTATAGTGATAGCAGTGGCGGTATCTGCTGCTGCAGTGGTTACGGCTGGAGTGGCTATGGCCAATCCAGTACAAACTGCTGCCACCATTAATCACCATTAATCAAGTTGTCCAACAATCTTCCACTATACTTGAATCCCAAAATACAATTAATCAACATATTTTGTCAGGGATTTTAGCTGCCAACCAAAGAATAGACTTATAATTTTGTTCAACTAGGAAGTTCACCCATAGGTTGAATATTCAGTTCCAAAAGCGTTTAGGAGGAGTGATCTCTTCTCACAATTTGTATTTGGTGAGGAAGCCACCTCACAAAAATGTAGGTGTGATACCAGGTAGCTTTCGGTATGTGCATATAAAAATACATATGTTGAATAGGCTACAGAGAAAGGGAGACAGTAATACACATATTTTGAACTTTAAAAACACATGGAGAACTATTTAATTAAAAATTGACTAGATTAATAACACATAAACTTTATCATGCAAAAGGCAAGTCCAAATATACATCATGCCTCCTTTGAACTGCTTGTATTTATATTCTGTTTGTGTTATTTTTCTCCATCATATTAGGATTAGTAGTCAGAGTCTAGTAGGGTATGGGATAGTGTCAGGGATTCTGTATTTTGAATGGAAAATTGGAAATTGTATCCAATGTGTGTGCAAATATGTGCAACCCAAAACTTCCCACTCTGATCCAGAACAATGCCTTGACATTACCTTCGCTCCAAGTAAGACACAATTAGAGGAGAAGAGTTAGAAAATTTGTGAATACATGTCTGGAATGGAAAATTCTCAGGAGTTCACAAACTTCGAGATGGTAGAGGAGTTTCCAAAAGCAAGGGATATGGTAAACACAACACCAACATGGAGCTCTTCTGGCCTAAAGACTGTTTGAGAAACTGCATGTGAGATTGGGCACTTGAAATATAAGGTGTTGTCAGAAGTTTTAGCTTTATTTTTAGTGAGACCATCAAAGATGGGTCTGCATCTATGTGACCTGAACGACATGTTTTCTTATTTTCCAATGAACATGAAGCAGCAGTGCTGAATTCTCTCTTTGTAGGTAAACTGTGGCCACTGGGGGCTTAGTGTCTCCCCGTGTCGCTGTGAAGCCATTTGGTCATCCTCCACTTTTCGTGGTGTTTCTTGCTGCTGCACAGTGAGTTTGATATTTGCTTCACAAAAAACAAGGAGTTCAACTGGGACACAGTGCTGCAGGGAGTTCTGTCACTTGTGGTGGGTTAGAGTCTGCAGGAGAATGCACCATCCAGGCTTCTATCACTCATTGCTTGCTACAATGCCCCCTTTTCCATTGCAACCTAATTCTGAACATTGCCCTGAAACCTCTCTATATAACAAAGTGCCTTTACATAAATGGGTCTGCTGGCTGCTGCAAGTCAATCACATGCTATTTGGAAGCCAATGGCAGATCCAGATGGCCCCACCACAGATGTTTTGTCACACACCTGCCCACACCTGGTCAAGGCGCACTACTCAGAAGGTTCCAACTTACTGGCATCTCTGTTCTATGCCATTTTCATGAAACCCAGTAAATCAAGGCCCAGTCTGGTACACTTATGATGAGCATCAGGAGATCTAACTGTTCTCCAGTGCCACCTGGTCATGGGAATTTTTAAAATTTCATGGTATTTATCTAGCCATTTTTCAAAGATGAATTTGGAGCCACAGTGGGTTTCAATTCATTCATGAACCATTACATGTTGTGGAAGCTCATTTCAATGAAAGATCTGGAGAACTCTCACAGGCAAGTCTTCCCAAAGAGTGGCCTAAAGGTCACATGAGGCCAGGCCCATTGAGGTCTACAATGTTAGGTCCATGGGTGTTTTGACTTTCAAATATGCCTGCCAAGTCTTTCAGAATAAAATCAGGTTATATGCTGGCTGACATTCTCAGTGCTTTGTGGAAAGCCACCCTGGGCCTAGATCTCAGTTTCCAAGGGCAACTCTAATGCGTGGCCTCCTAAAATCCCAACACAATTCATGTCAATACTTCTCTGAGGTCAGTTCCAGAACTCAGTCTCTAAGATGAATCAAACCCGAGTTAAAGCCCAGGTGGACCCAGTCTTCTCTTCCAACAGCCAAATAAATGACCACAATTAAATCCAAAACACTCCCACATTGCCCTCATCTTCTTCCATATAGACACTCATCATTACCTCTGGCTGGAGGTTTCCATGAGGGGTAAAGCACAAGACAGAGTCTGAAATAATCTCCCTTGCCCTCATTTGCCTAAAGTCAGTGTGACCTGGACACCCTTCCTGTAAACAAGGAGTGATTTAATAGGCCTGCCACTAATACTGCTCTGCTTCTCCAATTTGAGGCCTACTGACTGTCAGGTATAGATTCTTTATGTGATTTGGATTCATTAGAAAACCCAAGCACCTATGGGCTAGCCTCTGCAGGGCTTTGAAAAACTCGATTAATTCAAAGGATCCCCAAATTCACTTGATGGAGGTCAGGAACCTAACAGAGAAAGGCAATAAACTTCATCTAAAATGACTGATTTTTTAGAAATTTTGGTTTTGGATGCACACATGGGATCTTTCTTAACATCCATTAGGCACTGAATATCTAAGACACAGTCTCACACACGGCCAAGAGGCTGATTCACACACATATCTCTCAAAGCATTTTAGCAAACAGCCACAGGTGATGCCCATTCATTTCCATTTGAAAACTGTTTTCTTCAGGATTCACAAAGGGGTGGCCTGAGGCAAAGACCTTCCTGACATTCAGGGCAACAGAGGAATAGGAATGCAAAAGGCCCAAAGCAGGTTTTCTCGACTGAGACTTTCCTTGTCACACTGATATCTGAGTTTTCTGAGATGCTCCCTTTCCTTTCAGCTATAGAATACATGGCCATGTCACAGAGGTTGGAGGTGGTACATAACTTGGACAAAAAACCATGAGCCTACTCTGGAGAGTGGCCAGATTCAGAAAGAAAACAGGAACTTAGGAAGATAGTACGTGTTGCCCATTGATAAGGGAAGTCACAGTCCATTCATAAATTAGGCAGGATAAATGCTGGAATTCTTTCTACTAGACAGGACACATCCATAGATGAATTCTCTTTTCTAATGAATACAACCACGGACACAGAGAGTTACACAGACATAGAAACTCGCATTGTCAAAGGAATTACTAGACACAGTCCACTCCAAACACAACAAACTGCCTTTCCTACTTATTCTCAGAACATGAGAAAAACCACAAACTCACTCCCACACCCACAAAGACACCTCCTTCCCCCAAGTAATTCTGTGACTATCCTGAGTGTCGTTTGACTGGTAGGCCATACTATGTTCCCCCAAATGGATTGTCCTGTCTCAGATATGGTCTCCTTGGCAAATCTGTGACGTTGTCAGGAGCCAGAAGTGGGCAATTACCTTTTTCTCAAGAAAGGCCCCTCTACAAAGCTCTCCTGGCATTTGGCCATCCTCACATCAGTAAGTTCCAGGAAACACTGACTCTGTCCTTGGTAAATCCAAACAAGTGACCTCACTGGGACTTGGACTGGGACTGGGACTGGCTCTGGTTGCCTGGCTTCTGCATCACAAGTTCAGAGAGTTCCATCACCAAGGAAGAGAGGTGAGATCACTTACTTCAGGTAGTGGATGAGGACACTGCCTTGGCAATCACTTTGTCCTAACTGTTGCTTCCAAGGGTCTCATGAGATAGAGGCTGCCCCTACTTCCTGTGACACTTTCACAAGTTAGAATGGTGAATCAACCATAGGCACCCAGGAACAGCTCTTCACACAGGCCTGGTATGGTCCATTTTCTCTACATTGAGAACAGAGAGGATCATTAAGATACAACCCTTCATCCTGACCAGGTTGTTTGCAATGGAAGATGAGTTTTTATCTTTAAGGTCCTTCATAGCTGTTTATATCTTCTCCAGGAATCACATCTGCATGGACCTTTTAGGTTTTCAGCATATGGAAGATCCCCTACATTCCTGTATTGTAAGACCAACACTGTCCCTGGTCTTTTGTTAAGTGAGATTGTGGGAACAGTGTATGTTTAGGGTTTAATAACATGTTTGATTTGGTTAGGAATCATTCTGCTAGATGAATAATGGTATTGGGAACCTGTGACATTTATTAAAACATATAGATAAAATATAAGTATGAAAACAGAAATCTAGGTAAGATTTGAAGCTCAGAAGGACATTGAGCTGTTGATTGTGATACTTAGCTTTGAATTATGTTCCGCATATATGTCTCAGATAAATCGATAATCAATGGCATAGGACCTTGTACCTTGGATGATTGAATGGAAAAGAGAACTTCCACTCAAACAGGGAAACTCAGTAAGATTAGGAAGATAGTCAGTAGCTTTCAGAAGAAGAGTGAGTACAGGATTTGGACCAAAAATTCTTTATCAATAGGGTTTCGGTTAGAGAGTGAAAGTAAATATCATCACATGTGAAGAGTCACTCACATGGTGAACTGGGGAAAATATTTAGGAAAGCAGACATCAATAGAGACATTAGGAAATCAGGCAAAGTATAAAGTGAGTGATAGGATTAGACATTATTAACTGCATTTAGGTTGAATATATAATCTTAGGAAGAAACAAATACGTAGTCACCAATAGGATTGATATTTGAGACTATTAGGCAACCTGGACCTGGATGTTTTTAGTAATCCATGTTCAGTTTCCATTTAGGCTTTGGTACAATCATAAGTGTGACTTTTGCTTTTTGTGTCCAGAATATTACTTTGATACAATGTATATGTAGATAAGGTGACCTGAGTATTTCTTCCACCATTTCTGGGAGCAATATTTTGAAGAAGTATAAATTAGTATTCGGGGTACAAACAGGTGTACTCTTTGTCTTTGAATATGGAGAATATGCATGTATATACCATACTGTGAATAAATAATATAACTGGTTCCAACTTTAAATAATGGATTGAATTGAAATGTAAAAATATACAGGAAATCTTATATTGATATACAACCATTCATTCCAACCCGTTTTACATCTAATGGTAATATGAGGATTATGGTTTATCATGAAGAGTGTGTGAGTTTTGCTTCAAATTGATTATGGAAATTGAAAATAATTTGTTTGGAAAAAAGTCTCATAAAAAGACCAGTCAAGAAACCTGGAGAAATACATGTGTTCTGAAGCAGGAAGTGACTGAAAGTGAAACAAATGCCTATAAATTTGCGAACTTGTAGATGAAATATATATCCTATGATGTGCATTAACTGAAGGAGTAGTAATGTGCCAGTGTTGAGTAAAAATGAACGTCAAAATAAACATCATGTCCCATAGGAATCTTCTTGCATTGATGTTAAACTGAGTCAGTTAATTTAGAAATATTAGGATTTGAATGCACCATTCACTGAAGTTAGTTTTCAGACCTAAGAAACAAATATGTATTTCAGGTAGATGAATATTTCTGAGAATAATCTAGTGAAAATTTGATTATAACTCCACATACATGAACATGAATGAATTTTGGGACTGTACATAAGACACATCTATTTCATATTTTGAAATATATGGAGAGTGTGTATATATATAGATATATATACACACACACACACACACACAACAGACATTAAAAAGTAGCAATACATATGCCAATTGAAATTCTTCATGAAATATATATCATCCACAGATCCAAAAATCTTCATTTTACTGAGCGTGAATTTATGTGTAATATTGTTCAACTAGGAAGCTCACCAATAGCTTAAATTTTCAGTTCCAACAGCGTTTAGGAGGAGTGATCTCTTCTCATAATTTGTATCTGCCAAGTCAGCAGCCTCACAAAAATGTACGTGTGATACCAGGTAGGATTCTATATGTGCATATAAAAATATATGTGCTGAATATGCTACAGAGAAAGGGAGACAGGAATTCACATATTTGTCAACTTGAAAAACACATTGAGAGAGGGAGGGGCAGATCTGCCAATCGCTCCTTCAAGGTAGGCGGACCTGCGACCCACCGGCTGAACAGGACCAGTGGCCCGCCACCGTGGAAGACACATCGCCCTGGTTGGGGGAGGGGCAATGCCGCAGGGCCTGCAAGGTAGGCAGACCTGTGACCCACAGCAGGACAGGCCCAGCAATCTGCGGAGGGGCAGAGACGCCCTCCGCACCTGCAAGGTAGGTGGACCTGCGACCACCGACAGACCAGGCCTATGGCCCGCCAGCATGGTAGACACATCGTCCCGGTTGGGGGAGGGGCAGAGCAGGCACACGCGCCTGCAAGGTAGACAGACCTGCAAGGGACAGACAAAACAGACCCAGTGGCCCGCAGATGGTCAAAGCTGCCGCCCACGCCTGCAAAGTAGCCCGACTTGCGACCCACTGGCAGAACAGGTCCAGTGCCTGCAGAGGGGCAGAGCTGCTGCTCGCACCTTCAAGGTAGGCGGACCAGCTACCGACTGACAGAACAGGCCCAGCAGCCTGCTGGTGTGGTAGGCACATTGTCCCAATTGTAGGAGGGGCAGAGCCACCACCCGTGCCTGCGAGAGAGACTTTGAAACTATACAAGCAATAAAAATATATAGGGGAAAAATTCAATAACACAACAGTTTCACCAAGCAGAAAGAAACATGAACAGAATGAAAAGACAAGGAAAGAAAGGACCATAAGCAATGCAGGTAAAGTCAACTTTAGAAGAGGTAATATCTGCAGCAGATGGAATGTCAGATAAAGAACTCAGGATATACATGCTTCAGATGATCTGGAGTCTCAAGGAAGACATTAGAGAGCAAAATCAGACAATGAAAGATCACCTTGATAATGAATTACATAAAAAAATCCAAGAAGCATAATATCAACTATGCAGGGAGATAAAGATTATAAAATCAAACAAACAGATATCCTAGGAATGCAGGAATCAATAAACCAACTTAAAAACTCTATTGAGAATACTAACAGCAGAGGAGAACACTTAGAAGATAGAACATCAGACAATGAAGACAAATTATTTCAACTTGAAAAGAACACAGACAGCTCAGGAAGACTTTTAAGAAACCATGAGCAGAACATCCAAGAAATATGGGATAACATAAAAAGACCAAACTTAAGAGTCATTGGGATACAGGAAGGTATAGAGGTCCAAACAAAAGGAATGAGCAATATATTCAATGAAATAAAAGAGAAAACTTCCCAGACTTGTAGAATGAGACAGAATTGCAAATCCTAGAAGCTTACAGGATGCCAAATGTGCAAAATTATAAGAGATCCACACCTAGACATATTATAACGAAGATGCCCAACATACAGAAAAAAGGAGAGAATTTTAAAAGCTACTAGATAAAGGAAGCAGATTATATTTAGTGGTAAACCAATCAGGATAACAGCTGATCTTTCAACACAGACTCTGAAAGCTAGAAGATCCTGCAATAACATTTTTCAAACACTGAAAGTAAATGGGTTCCATCCAAGAATTGTGTATCTAGCGAAATTAAGCTTCAGGATAGAAGATGAAATTAAAACTTTCCACGATAACAAAAGTTAAAAGAATTTGCAGCTAGAAAACGATTTCTTCAAAACATCCTTGGCAAAACACTACAGGAAGAGGAAATGGAAAATAACAATGAAAACCAACAGTGGGAGGTAGGACAGTAAAGGGGGGAAAATAATCAAGGAGGAAAAAAACCATGTTTAGTAACATAAATATACAAATATGGCTGGAAGAACATCCCATATCTCAATAATAACCCTAAATGTTAATGGCTTAAACTCACCAATTAAGAGACACAGGCTAGTAGAATGGATCACAAAACAAGACCCAACAGTATGCTGCCTACTGGAGACACGTTTGTTAGGAAAAGATATACATAGACTGAAGGTGAAAAGTTGGGAAAAATCATATCACCCATATGGACTTCGGAAACAAGCAGAAGTGTCCATACTCATATCAAATAAAATAGATTTCAAGCTAAAGTTAATCAAAAGGGATAAAGAGCAACACTACATACTTCTCAAGGAAACCATACACCAACAAGACATAACAATCATAAATATATATGCCCCAAACATTGGTGCAGCTATGTTCATTAAACAAATTCTTCTCAAGTTCAAGAGTCTAATAGACCACCATACAATACTCATGGGAGACTCAAACACACCTCTCTCACTACTGGACTGATCTTCCAAACAAAAGTTGAATAATGAAACTATAGAACTCAATAACACAATTAATAACCCAGACTTATGATATATATAGAATATACCACCCAAAATCAAGCAGCTACACTTTTTTCTCAGCAGCACATGGATACTTCTCAAAAAATAAATCATATATTATGTCACAGAGCAACTCTTAGACAATATAAAGGAGTAGATATAATACCAGGCATCTTATCTGATCATAATCAAATGAAACTGAAAATCAACGATAAAAGAAAGAAGGAAAAATCATGTATCACTTGGAGAATGAAAAATAAGTTACTGAATGATCAATGGGTTATAGAAGACACCAAGGAGGAAATTAAAAAAATTCTTAGAGATAAATGAAAACACAGACATAACATATCGGAATCTATGGGACACATTGAAAGCAGTTCTAAGAACAAAATTCATTGCTTAGATTTCATTCCTTAAAAAAAGGAAAAAAAAAAACGACAAATAAATGATCTCATACTTCATCTCAGAATCCTAGAAAAAGAAGAGCAAAACAACAGCAAAATAAGTAGAAGGCAAGAAATAATTAAAATTAGAGCTGAAATTAATGAAATCGAAACAAAAGAAACAATTGAAAAAATTGACAAAACTAAAACATGGTTCTTTGAAAAAATAAATCAAAACGACAGACCCTTAGCCAAGCTAACAAAGAAGAGGGAGAACTCAGTATCACAACAGATAGTTCAGAAATACAGAAGATAATCCGAAATTATTTTGAATTCTTATTTTTCAATAAAATAGAAGATAGTGATGGCATCGATAAATTTCTCAGTCATATAATCTGCCCAGATTTAGTCAGGAGGATATAGGCAACCTAAACAGACCCATAACAATTGAGGAAATAGAATAAACCATCAAAAGACTACCAACTAAGAAAAGCCCAGGACCGGATGGGTATACAGCAGAGTTTTACAAAACCTTTAAAGAGGAACTAATACCAATACTTTTCAAGCTATTTCAGGAAAAATGCAAAAATCCTCAATAAAATTGTGGCGAATTGGATACAAAAACATATTAAAAAAATTGTGCACCATGATCAAGTAGGATTCATTCCTGGGATGCAAGGCTGCTTCATTATACAGAAATCAATAAATGTTATTCATCACATAAATAGACTTAAAAATAAGAACCATTTGATCATCTCGATAGATGCAGAAAAAGCATTTGACAATGTTCAGCGTCCCTTTATGTTCAAAACTCTGGAAAAACTAGGGATAACAGGAACATACCTCAATAATGTAAAAGCAATCTATGCTAAGTCTCAGGCTAGCATCATTCTGAATGGAGAAAAATTGAAGGTATTCCCTCTAAAATCTGGAAGAAGATAGGGATGCCCTCTCTCACTACTTCTGTTCAACATAGTTCTCGAAACACTGGCCAGAGCAATTAGAGAGATTAAAGAAATCAAAGGCATAAAAATAGGAAAAGGAGAACGTAAATTATCACTATTTGCAGATGACATGATTCTATACTTAGCAGACCCAGCAAGGTATACAAAGAAACTATTAGAGGTAATAAATGAATTCACCAAAGTGGCAGGATATAAAATCAATATGCATAAATCAAAGGCATTCCTGTATATCAGCAACAAATCCTCTGAAATAGAAATGAGGACAACAACTCCATTCAAAATATCCAGACACACAAAAAAAAAATACTTGGGAATCAACCTAACAAAAAGGGTGAAAGACTTATAAAATGAAAACTACAGAACCCTAAAGAGAGAAATAGAAGATGATCTTAGAAGATGGAAAAATATACGATGTTCATGGATAGGCAGAACTAACATCATCAAAATGGCAATATAACCAAAAGTTCTCTATATGTTAAATGCAATGCCAATCGGGTCTAAAAGCATGCAATGGAGGAAGGATAGCATCTTCAACAAATGGTTCTGGGAAAACTGGAAATTCATATGCAACAAAATGAAACTGAATCCATTTCTCTCGCCATGCACAAAAGTTAACTCAAAATGGATCAAGGAGCTTGATATCAAATCAGAGACACGGCATCTGATATGAGAAAAAGTTGGCTATGATCTACATACTGTGGGGTTGGGCTCCAAATTCCTCAATAGGACACCATTAGCACACGAGTTAATACCTAGAATCAACAAATGGGACTTACTCAAACTAAAAAGTTTTTTCTCATCAAAAGAAACAATAAGAGAGGTAAATAAGTAGTCTACATCCTGGGAACAAATCTTTACTCCTCATACTTCAGATAGAGCCCTAATATCAAGAGTATACAAAGAACTCAAAAAATTAAACAATAAGAAGACGAATAACCCAATCAACAAATGGTCCAAGGACCTGAACAGACACTTCTCAGATGAGGACATACAATCAATCAATAAGTACATGAGAAAATGCTCACCATCTCTTGCAGTCAGAAAAATGGAAAACAAACCCTCCCTAAGATACCATCTCACTCCAGTATGATTGGCAGCCATTATGAAGTCAAACAACAAGTGCTGGCGAGGATGTGGGGAAAAGGGTACACCTGTACATTGCTGGTGGGACTGCAAATTGGTGCAGCCAATTTGGAAAGAAGTATGGAGATTTCTTGGAAGCTAGGAATGGAACCACCATTTGACCCAACTATTCCCCTTCTCGGTCTATTCCCTAAGACCTAAAATGTGCATGCTGCAGGGACACTGCTACATTGATGTTCATAACAGCACAATTCAAAATAGCAAGAGTGTGGAACCAACCTAGATGCCCTTCAATAGATGAATGGAAAAAAAAATGTGGCATTTATACACAATGGAGTAATACTCTGCATTAAAAAATGTCAAAATCATAGAATTTGCAGGGAAATAGATGGCATTAGAACAGATTATGCTAAGTGAAGCTAGCCAATCCCTAAAAAAACAAATGCCAATAGTTTTCTTTGATATAAGGAGAGTAACTAAGAACAGATTTGGGAGGAAGAGCATGAGATGAAGATTAAGATTAAACAGGGGTGACAGGTAGAAGAGAAAAGGAAAGAGAAGGGAAATTGCATGGAAATGGAAGGAGACCCTCATGGTTATACAAAATTACATACAAGAGGAAGTGAGGGAAAAGGGGGGAAAAAACCAAGGGGGAGAAATGAATTACAGTAGATGGGGTAGAGAGAGAAGATGGGAGAAGAGGGGATGGGGGATAGTAGAGGATAGGAAAGACAGCAGACTACAACAGACACTAGTATTGCAATACATAAAACAGTGGATGTGTAACAGATGTGATGCTGAAACCTGTATACGGAGTAAAAATGGGAGTTCATAACCCACTTGAATCAAAGTGTGAAATATGATATGTCAAGAAATAGGTAAATTTTGAACAACCAACAATAAAAATTAAAGGAAAAAAAACACATAGAGAACTATTTCAATGAAAAATGGACTAGACATATAACACCTACGCTTTATCATGCAAAAGGCAAGTCCAACTATACACCATGCCTCTTCTGAACAGCTTGTATTTCTATTCTGTTTGTGTTATTATTCTCCATCATAGTAGGATTAGTAGTCAGAGTCTAGTAGGGTATGGGTTAGTGTCAGGGATTCAGAATTTTGAATGGAAAAAAGGAAAATTAATCCAATGTGTATGCAAATATGGGCTACACAATAAATTACCCACTCTCATCCAGAACAATGGCTTCACATTACCTTCGCCCCAAATAAGACACAATTAGAGGAGAAGAGTTAGAAAATCTGTGAATATATATCTGGAATGGAAAATGCAAAGGAGTTCACAACCTTGGATGTGGTAGAGGAGTTTCCAAATGTAAGGGACAAGGTAAACACTCCACAAACTTGGAGCTCTGCTGGCCTAAAGACTTCTTGAGAAACTGCCTCTGAGGTTGGGAACTCAAAATATATGTTGTTGTCAGGAGCTTTAGCTTTCTTTCTAGTGAGACCATCAGAGCTGGGTCTACATCTATGTGACCTGGAGGACGTGGTTTCTTATTTTCCTATGAACACTAGGCTACAGTACTGAATTATCTCTTTGTAGGTAAACTGTGACCACTGGGGTCTAAGAGTCTCCCCGTGTGGACTGTGAGGGCATTTGGTCATTCTCCACTTTTCGTGGTGTTTCTTGCTGCTGCACTGGGAGTTTGGTATTTTCTTCACGAAATACAAGGAGTTGAACTGGGACACAGTGCTGGAGGGAGTACTGTCATGTGTAGTGGGTCATGGTCTGCAGGAGAATGCACCAACCAGGCTTCTAGCCCACATAGATTGTCCCCTTGTCCATTGCAACCTGATTCTGAACATTGCCCTAAAAATTCTCCATATACCAATATGCATTTACATATAAGAATTTCCTGGCTGCACCACGTCAGTCACATGCCATTTGGAAGCAATGGCAGATCCACATGGCCCCACCACGGATGTTTTATCACAAACCTGCACACCACAGCTTGCGCCTACAATTGAGGAGTATTCAACTTACTGGCATCTCTGTTCTACACCAATTTAATGAAACTCAGTCAATTAGGGCACTTTCTGGTACACTCATGATCAGCAACAGGGCATACAAAGGTTCTCCAGTGCCACCTGGTCATAGGAATTTCAAAAATTTCATGGTATTTATCTAGCCATTTTTCAAGGTGGAAGTTGGAGGCACTGTAGGTTTCAATTCATTTAGGAACCATTAAATTGTGAGGAAGCTCATTTCAAAGAAATCTCTGGAGGACACTCACAGGCAAGTCTTCCCAAAGAGTAGCCAAAAGGTCACATGAAGCCAGGCCCATTGAGGTCTACAGTGTGAGGTCTATGTGTGTTTTGACTGGCTGCCAAGTCTTTCAGAATAAAATCTTGTGATATCCTGGGTGAGATTCCCAGTGCTCTGTGGAAAGCCACCCTCGGCCTAGGTCTCAGTTTCCAAGGGCGAGTCTCATGTGTGGCCTCCTAAAAACTCAACACAATTCATGCCAATACTTCTCTGAGTTCAGTTCCATAACTCAGTCTCTAAGGGGAATCAGACCAGATTTCAAGTCCTGGTTGACCTACTCATCTCTTCCAACCCCAACACAAATGACCAAAATTAAACCAAAACATTCCCACATGACCCTCATCTTATTGCATATAGACACTCATCTTAACCTCTGCCTGGAAGTTTCCATGAAGGACACAGCCCAAGACAGGGTCCAAAATAGGCTTCCTTGCCCCTTATTTTCCTAATGTCAGGATGGCCTGGACACCCTTCCTGTGACCCAGGAGTGATCAAATAGGCCTGCCGTAATACTGCTCTGCTTCTCCAATTTGAGGCCTACTGACAGTGGGGTTTAGAATCTTTATGTGAATTGGAGTCATGAGAAAACACAAGCACCTCTGGGCTAGCATGTGCAGGGCTTTGAAGAAATCATTTGACCCAAAGGATCCCTATTCTCACTTGATGGAGGTCAGGAACCTTACAGTGGAAGGCAAGAGACTTTACGCTCAATGACTCCTTTTTTGGGCATTTCGGTTTTGGATTCACACATGGGATCTTTCTTTATATCGATCATGTGCTAAGAATCTAAGCCAAAGCCTCACACAGGGCCAAGAGGCTGATTCAGACACACCCCTTTCTAAAGCAATTAGGCAAAGAGCCACAGGTGAGGCACATTCATTTCCATTTGAAAAATGTTTTCTTCCAGCTTCACAAAGGGGTGGCCTGAGGCAAAGAAATTCCTGAAATACAGGGAAATAGAACAAAAGGTAAGCAAAAGGCCCAAAGCACGGTTTTTCCACTGAGACTTTATTGGTCACACTGATATCTGAGTTTTCTTAGTTGCTCGCCATTCCCTTCAGCTATCCAGTACATGGCCATGTCACAGAGCTTGAAGGTGGTACTTCGCTTGGACACAAAACCATGAGCCTATTCTGGAGAGTGGCCAGAATTCAAAAATAAAACCAGACCTTAGGAAAATAGCAGGTGTTGCCCATCGATAAGGGAAGCCACAGTGCATTCATATATTCGGCTGGATGAATGCTGGGAAGCTTTCTACCAGACAGGACACATCCATTCATGCATTCTCTTTTCTAATGTTTACAACCACGGACCCAATGGGATACACAGACATAGAAACACTTGCCTTATCAAATCACTTATTAGAAACAGTTCACTCCAAACCAAACAAACCGCCATTCCTACCTATTGTGAGAACATGAGACAAAAGCACAAACACACACCCACACCCACAAAGCACCTTCTTCCCCCAAGTAGGTCTCTGACTATCCGGAGTGTCCTCTGACTATTGGGCCATACTATGTTCCCCTGAAATTGCCTGCCCTGTTTCAGATCTGGTTTCCTTGGCCAACTCTGTAAAGTTTTCAGGAGGCAGCGGTGATCCACTACCTGCTTTCTCAGGAAAGGCCACTCTTCAGAGCTTTCCTGGCTTTTGGCCATCCTCATATCAGTAGGTACCAACAAAGACTGATTCTGTCCTTGGTAAATCCAAAGAAGTGAGACCACTGCTACTGGGACTGGAATGGGATTTGGGTGCCTGGCTTCCTTGATCCCAAGTTCAGAGAGTTCTATCACCAAGGATGTGAGGTGAGGTCTGAGGTCACTCTCTTCAGGAACTGAATGAGCTCACACCCTTGGCAACCACTTTGTCCTAACAGTTGCTTACAAGGGTCCCCTGAAATGAAGGCTTCCCCTACTTTCTGTGACAGTTTCACAAGTTAGAATGGTATATTAACCATAGGCAACCGGGAACAGCTCTCCACACAGCCTGGTTTGGTCCTTCTTCTCTACATTAAGAAGAGAGAGGATGATTCAGACATATCCCTTCATCCTGACCAGGTTGTTTGCAAGAGAAGATGACTTTTGCTCACTCAGTTCCTTCATAGCTGCCTACAACTTCTCCAGGGATCATTTTTGCATGTACCTTTGAGTTTCTTAGCAATAGGAAGTTCCCCTACATTCCTGTATTGTAAGACCTACTCTGTCCCTGCTCTTCTGTAAAGTTAGATTGAGGGAACAGTGTATGGTTAGGGTTAATAACAGGTTCAATTTGCATTAGGAATCATTCTGCTGGATGAATAATGGTATTGAAAACCTGCGATATTTACAAGAATATATAGGTGAAAATTAAGTATGAAAACAGAAATCTAGGTAAGATTTGAAGCCCAGAAGAGCATTGGGACCTTGATTGTGATACTGAGCTTTGATTTATTTTCTGCACAGATGTCTCAGATACCTCCATATACAATGGCAAAGGTCCGTGTATTTTGGATGATTGATTGTCAAAGAGAACTTCCAGTCAAAAAGGGATAATCAGTAGGATTAGGAAGATAGTCGGTAGGTTTAGAAAGGAGAGTGAGCATAGGATTTGAACCAAAAGTTCTTTAGCTATAGGGTTTCGGGTATAGAGTGAATGTAAATGTCACCACATGTGAAGAGTCAGTCACAATGATGAACTGGGGAAAATATGTAGGAAAGCAGATATCAATAGAGACATTAGGAAATCTGGCAAAGTGTAGTCCGTAGTGAAAGGTTAATAAAATAGGTACTTATCACTTCCTGTTTTCTGTATGCTTAATAAAACACTGTTGAAATCTTGAGAAATGTTTGCTAGTCTTGTTCCCAGAATGTGCTGTCCTCACCTGCCAAACTGCAGAATGTAATTCCTCACCCGGTTGCCCACAAACAGCTCACTCGCCCGGACCCATCAATAAACATACTGCCCTGCCCTCTCCAAGGAAAGTATATAAGCTCTGCTTAAGCTGTTCTCAGGGCTCTCTGCTCTATTCAAGTGAACTCTGAGCCCCAGCATGCTGGACCCATAATAAACCCTTTGCTTTTGCATGAGACAGTCTCTTGGTGGTTTCTTCCCCGGACGCTCGCCTGACCTTTACATATGGAGGTTCCACTGAGATCCAGCAGCGGCAGATGAGAGACCCCAACGGGCTCCTCTCGGGGTATGTAAGGTGCCTCTTTCTAGTTTCAGGTTTCAGGTTAGGGCTTGGCAAATGGCTGTTGATGAAAAGTGTGAGCTCTCTCCGACGGTGGCTGAGAGACATGTCATAGAGCCACAGGCCACGTCACTGGGGGACTCCCCAGAGGACTCGGGAAATCGAGGAACAATAGTCTCCTTGACTCAGTGATATTTTGTTTCAGATTCGGTATTGCCAGCCCATCGGGTTTTGCCGGCTACTCAGTCCTGGTCTCAGTGTTGGACGTCCATTGCCTGTCTTTATTGTATTGTCTTGTCTGTGTCGTGTGTCGTTGCTTTTACTGATTGTTTATCTTTCATTATGGGATAGAGCACTTCAATGCCTCTTTTGCTGACCCTTGATCATTGCACCAAAGTCCGCTTAAGGGCTCAGAATCTTTCTTTTTCAGTTAAACGCTGGACCTGGCAGACTCTCTGTGCCTCAGAATGGCCCACCTTTGGATTCAGATGGCCCCTAGAAGGATCTTTCTACTTCCCACTAATTTAAAAAGTCAGAGATACTGACTTTCAGCCAGCGCCACATAGACATCAGGATCAAGAGACATATATCTTAACTTTGCAGGACCTCTGCAATTCTCCTCCTCCATGTGTGAAGCTTTTCCTTGCCCCTGCCCCCGCTCCTACTCTTTCCGTCATGCTCTCTCAAACCTTCTGCTTCTCCTCCTCCTTCAACCTCTGTTCTCCCTGAGTCACAAGATTTTACTCTACTGGACTCTCGTCCTACTACTTATTCCCTGCCCTCGTCCCCCAACCCCCAACACCCTCTAAGTAATTCCCCTGCTGCTGTCTCAGCCTCTCCGCCATTGGAGGAAGCTAAGCAAGCCCAGCGCACTCCAGATAACTCCCCTGCAGAAAACACAGCCCCTCCTTTCCTGGAGGTTGCTGGCCCGGCTAAAGGAATTTGCCGGCGTTGAATGATTGAAATCCCTGGAACTCACGTGATGCTCCCTCTCCATTTCTAAGGTACAATGATTGATGACAACCATGGGGGAAAAATGCAATCCTACCGGTATTTACCTTTCTCCTCTTCAGACCTAAATAACTGGAAAAATAACAATCCCCCTTTTACCGAGGACCCCACCTGGGTCTCAGGTGTGGTTGAGTCATTGATGTTTTCACACCAGCCTACTTGGGATGACTGCCAACAACTCCTAGGGACTCTCTTCATGACAGAGGAACAAAAGAGAATCTTCCTGGATTCTAGAAAAAAATATTCTCGGACCAGATGGGTGACCGACAAAACTTCCCAACATATGCAAAGCCGCCTTTCCCTTGCACCGACCCAACTGGGACCCCAAAACCTGTGAAGGTAATGAGCATCCTTCCTCTTATTGCCGGGCTCTAATAGTGGGTATCTTAGTGGCCGCTAGGCGACCAACTATTTTGGCCAAGGTAAGAGAGATTATTCAAGGGACTGATGAATGTCCCTCCATGTTCCTACAGAGAATTATGGAGGCATATAGCATATTTAATCCTTTCGATTCTCAGGGAGAGAATCAAAAGGCATCTGTCATGGTGGCCTTTATTGGGCAAGCTGTTCTGGATATTAAAAGACAGTTACAATGCTTAGATGGATTACAAGATATGACTTTGAGAGGTTTAGTCAGAGAAGCCAAGAAGGTATACTATAAGAGAGAAACTGAGGAAGACTAGGGAGCAAAGGGAGGATAAAAGAAACAAAAGACAGACTAAGGCATTGACTAAGATCCTGGTCACAACAACAAATAGACCAGAAATTAAGAAACATGGAGACAGGAAGGGACACCGGGGCCCACACAAGAGGCCACCCCTGGCCTCAATTCAATGTGCCTACTCTAAAAAAAAGGACACTGGGCTAAAGAGTGCCCTAGAAAGAGACAGCCAGGCCAGCTGGACATTCTGACTCTGTAGGATTACTAAGAAAGTCGGGGCTCAGATCCTCTCCCCGAGCTCAGGGTAACTTTTGAAGTGGAGGGGACCCCAGTATACTTTGAAGTGGATACAGGGGCAAGATATTCTGCCTTTAAGGCCCCATTGGAACCTCTATCAAATAAAAGGTCTCTAATTCAAGGGGCTAATGGCAGTAAATATCGGGCTTGGAAAACTAAGAGGACCATGGACCAGGGGAAAGGAAAAATCCATCACTCATTCCTAGTAATCCCAGAATGCACGACCCCATTGATTGGCAGAGATCTGCTCACAAAGCTCTGGGCCAAAATAACTTTTTACCCTGAAGGCCCCCAAGTGGAATTTCTAAATCCTTCAGTAAAAACTCCTATAATCACGGCTCTAACTATGTCAGTAGAAAATGTACATCAAATCACTCACCTTGGTTCAAAGAAACTGCATTCATTTCTGAAGGATCAAGAACAGAGTTTTCCATTAACCAACTCACAGTGAAAGGAAACAACTGAATGGATAACAAAAGCCTGTTGGGTCCATCAATTGGTTAATTCTTACCCTTCCAAGCTTCCTGCAGGAAAGCACCTACAAGGAACCAGACCAGGACAATTCTGGGAAGTTGACTTTACTGAAATTAAGCCAGCAAGGAATGGACTTAAATATCTCCTAGTCTTTGTAGATACATTTTCAGGATGGATTGAAGCCTTCCCCCCAAAAAAAAAGAAAAGAAAAGAAAAAAAATGAAACAGCGCAAATGGTGGTCAAGAAGATCCTGGAAGATATTTTTCCAAGGTACGGCCTGCCTAAAGTAATAGGGTCTGATAATGGACCGGCGTTCGTGGCCCAGGTAACTCAGAGGTTAGCAAGGACCCTGGGGATTAATTGGAAGTTACATTGTGTTTACAGACCCCCGAGTTCAGGACAGGTAGAAAGAATGAATAGAACCATTAAAGAGACCATAACGAAATTAAACTTAGAAACCGGCATAAAAGATTGGGCTATGTTCCTGCTTTATGTACTGTTTCATGCAAGAAATACTCAATATATTTCTTTGTGTAACCTCACACCCTGTGAAATTCTCTATGGTGTCCCTCCTCCAGTAAGGGACCTACCCCAACTCTAAGACCTAACGATTCCTTCCACACCCCCTTGCTTAACAGACTTAAAGCTCTTGAAAGAACTCAGGGATACCTGTGAAAACAGATGGCCACTGCCTACCAACCTGGGGATGAGGGGACTCTACAGCGATATCAAGTAGAGACTTCGTCTATGTAAGACGACATCTGGTGTCATCCCTGGAACTCCGCTGAAAAGGACCATACCAGGTGCTACTTATAACACCTACAGGGTAAAGGTAGTCAAAATCACTTCCTGGATCCCTACGTCTCATCTCAAGCCTGTGCCCTGTCCAGACTCTGGCTGGAAACTGGAAAAGACTGGAAACCCTTTCAAATTGTGGATTCGCTGTGTGGATAAGGCTATAGACTCTCCCCTTGACCACCAGTAGTCCTAACCCTTATAAGCCTGTTCAGCAGCGATGGCTGATCACAAATCCTACTGGAACGGAAGTATGGTCTATCTTGCATACAGCCCGCTTACGGACCTGGTGGCCATCTCTCCAGCCAGACATTTGTCAGCTGCGTATAGGTCTTCCCGATTGGGATATCCCTAATGAAGAGGAACCCACTAAAATTCCATTAAATTCCTTCCATACCATAGATAATGGAAACAAACATTATTGATGTAGGGACACGCGAGCCAGATGCTGGTTGGCTAGCCTAGATTACTATGTTTGCCCAGTGTACTATCAAAGCCACAAACAGTCAAGGCTGTGTGCGGGGAACGCCAACATCTTCTGTAAGTCATGGGGATGTGAGCATACAGGGACTGCCACATGGAACCCAAAATACTCATGAAATTCTCTACACAGCATTGGCCATATTACCAATTAGACAACCAAAACCGATGGCCCCCAGAGGGGTCTCTAGATCCTCAAATTCTGTGTGACCTTTTTTACTTCTGCAAGTGCTCAAAAGGGTGAAAGGAGATTCCTCTATGTGGAGGCCTTTTCTCTCCTTTGCTAACATCGTGAACTATGCTTCTCCAATACATGCTCACCCTCAGCCTTCTGCTCTAGACTCTCTGTTGTCACTCCCACCTCATCAACTTGATTTCTCCCCTCCAATTACTATATTAAAAACCCAAACCTCCACCGTTTCTCAGACCATTGCCCCCTTGCTGAGGTAGCAGGTACTGAGGTAACCCTCCACTCACTCACTCCTCTCTTCTCCTGTCAGTGCCCACACTGGGTCCCACCAGGTCCTCTTACCAGCTAACCCAAAGCTCAAACCAGCTGAGAAGAGCCCTCAGACCCCTATCCAAGATGTAATGAAATGGCCTTTAAAGTTGCTTTGCCATCACTGAAAACAGGTTACTAAGAATTTAAAGTCCCTTACAGGCTTTTTGGGATACTCACTCCCATCTCCCGATCTGTTCTACCCGTTCTACTACTCATGTTTTTGTTGCTAGGAAGATCTCAAAACCCTTTTCCATTATTTTTTTTACATCTCTCCTTCCTCATTCTCAGATCCAAAGAGCTGCTCTCAGCCCTGCATTCCCCGTCTTCCCCCTCTGTACCAGGCCCACAGGAAAGTCTTAACTGACCTTATCCAGAAGTTTTCACCATGGCTAACTTTAGGACTTTCAGCAAAAGAGTCCCTATAAAAGAGTTCAGTGTAGATAAACTTCCTCTTTTTGTGTTGCCCTGGTCTACCTGGCAACTGGCTGAAAAAAATCAGCACTCCTGAGCTAGACACACCCTTACTAGTTTTTCACAACATATGTGATCAAGGCTTCTGTCCTTTAGCTGGGGCTTCATAGAGATGGCTACATTGCTAAGATGAATAAGTTACAAACTGGGCTCCATGGAAACAGCTGGCAGGGGGAAAAAAAGGGAAAAAAAAGCTCTCCCCCACCCAGGTGTCCTTGAAAATTTAACTTGCCCAGAACTGAGGAAAAATCAGAAACAAAAACTGCTCTTTGTGAACTTCTGCAGACTGTGAAATTCAGAGCCCCTTCCCTTACATGTTGGGTACAAAATTCTGAAACTACCTAAACTTGGGTTTCAGGGGATTAATTGATTACAACAGGAGCAATGCCCTCTGAATCTGGTTGCAACCAAATATGACTGTTTCCTTGTCTTTGGTGCTATCTTAGGTGCCTTGCCTTGTCCGTCCCTACAACAATATAATTCTATATACTTAAACGTTGTTTATGTTTTTATGAAATGGTCAACAGAAGTGATTAATTGTGTAATGGTGCAGATGTTTCCCAGAGTGCTCTATTATGACGCAGGTTCATTGGAAGATCAAATAGAGGGGCATACAACCCGGTTCAGTTGGGAACATATATCTCTCACCTTAGCCATTCTATTATGAATAGGAGTTGCTGCCTGGGTTCGCACAGGAACCACTGCCCTGGTCCATGGGACACAACAAATGACCCAATTAGAAGAAGCAATAGATCAAAACTTAAAGATATTAGAAAATTCCATCACAACTTTGCAGGAATCTTTTACCTCTCTCTTTGAAGTTGTTTTACAGAAAAGTCGAGGTTTGGACCTCCATTTCATGAGAGAAGGGAGCCTTTGTGCTGCATTGAGGAAAGAATGATTTTTTTTTTTTTTTTTTTATGTCGACCATACTGGAGTTGTAACAAACCCTATGAGTAAATTAAAAAGATGCCTTGAAGAGCATCAAAGAGAGATAGAGACCCAAAATTGGTGGTTTGAGTCTTGGTTTACACAGTCCCCCTGGTTAACTACGTTTTAATCAACCCTGGCCGGTCCAATAATAATCCTCATTTTATTGCTTACTATAAAACCCTGTTTCTCAACCATGTAATTTCTTTTCTCCAAGCTCAAATTGGACAAGTTAAACTTATGTTAATACCCCACTAGCATACATAAAATGTGACACCCCCCAACAATCACTTTTATGATTAAAAGTAGCCAGAAGAAGAAGTGGGGAATGAAATGTTAATAAAATATGTACTTGTCACTTCCTGTTTTCTGTATGATTAACAAAACACTGTTGAAATGTTGAGAAATGTTTCCTAATCTTGTTCCCAGAATGTGCTGTCCCCAACTGCCAAACTGCAGAATGTACTCCCTCACGCGTTTACACACAAACCGCTAACTCCCCCTGACCCATCAATAAACTTCCCTCCCTGCCCTCTCCAAGAAAATTATATAAGTTCTGCTTAAGATGTTCTCAGGGCTCTCTGCTCTATTCAAATGAGCTCTAAGCCCCAGCATTCTGGACCCCAAATAAACCCTTTCTGTTGCATGAGATAGTCTCTTGGTGGTCTCATCCTCTGACACTCGCCCTACATTTACTTGGATGATTGAATGTAGATGAGAACATCCATTCAAAAGTGATAGTCGGTAAAATTAGGAAGATAGTCGGTAGGTTTAGGAAGAAGAGTGAGTATAAAATTTGGAACAAAAGTTCTTTAGCAATAGGGTTTCGGTTACAGAGTGAATGTAAATGTCAACACAAGTGAAGAGTCAGTCACAATGATGAATTGGAGAAAATATGTTGGAATGCAGATATCAATACAGACATTACAAAATCAGGAAAAGTATAAAGTCAGTGATAGAATTAGACATTTTCAACAGGGTTGAGTTTGAATATATAATCTTAGGAAGAAACGAATATGTAGTCATCAATTGGATTGATATTTGAGAGCAATAGGCAAATTGGACATTGATGTTTTTAGTAATCCATGTTCACTTTCCATTTAGGCTTTGGTACAAATATAAGTTTGACCTTTGAATTTTGTGTCCAGAATATTACTGTGATAACATGTATATATAGATCGGGTGACATAAGTAATTCTTCCACCATTTTTGGGAGCAATATTTTGAAGACTTATAAATTAGTATTTGGGGTACAAACAGGTGTACCCGGTGTCTATGAATATAGAGATAATGCATGAATAGACCAACTGTGAATAAGTAATATAACTGCTTCCACTTTAAATGGTGGATTGAATTGATATCTGAAAATATAAAAAATCGTATATTGATATACAATCATTCATTCCAACAAGTTATACATCAATGTTAATATTAGGGTTATGGTTTATCATGAAGGGTGTGTGAGTTTTGCTTCAATGTGATTATAAAAATCGAAAATAATGTGTTTGTAAAAAAGAATCTTGAGAAGACCACTCAAGAAATATGGAAGAATACATGTGTTCTAAAGTAGGAAGTGATTGAAAGTGAAAAAATGCCTATAATTTTGTGATCTTTTTGATGAAATATATATCCTATGATGTGCATAAACTGAAGAAATAGTAATGTACCAGTGTTGAATTAAAATGAACATCAAAATATACATCATGTTCCATATGAATCTTCTTGCATTGAGGTTAAACTGGGTCAGTTACTCTAGATATATTAGGATTTGTATGCAACATTCACTGAAGTTAGTTTTCAGTACTAAAAACAAAAAAGTATTTCAGGTGGATGAATATTTCTGAGAATAATATTTAGAAAAGATGATCATAAATCCACATACAAGAATATGAATGAATTAAGGGAGTGTATATTAAGATACAAATATTTCATATTTTAAAAAATCTGGAGAATGTGTGTATGTATATATATATATATATATATATATATATATATATATATACACACACACACACACACACACATATATATACATACAAACACACATATATATACATACACACACACACATTAAAAACTAGCAATATATATGCTATTCGAAATTCATAATGAAATATATATCATTCACAGATCTAAAAATATTCATTTTACTGAACATGGATTTATATATAATGTTGTAAAACTAGGAAGCTCACCCATTGGTTATATTTTCAGTTCCAACAGCGTTTAGGAGGAGTGATCTTCTCTCACAATTTGTATCTGCCAAGTCGTTCACCTCACAAGAATGTAGGTGTGGTACCAGGTAGGATTCTATATGTGTTTATTGCTGTTGCATTGGGAGTTTAGTAATTGCTTCATGGAATCCAAGGAGTTCAACTGGGACACAGTGCTGGAGCGAGTTCTCTCAGGCGTGGTGCATTAGGGTATGCAGGAGAATGCACCAACCAGGCTTCTATCCCACATAACTTGCCCCCTTAAACATAGCAACCTGATTGTAAACATTGCCGTGAAACGTCACCATATAACAAGATGCCTTTGCATAGGAGGGTCTGCTGATTGCACCATGTCAGTCACAAGCCATTTGGAAGCCAATGGCAGATCCACATGGCCCCACCACAGATGTTTTTTCACACACCTGCCAACCACTACTCTAGGACAACTACTCAGCAGGCTCCAACTTATTTTCATGAAACCCAATCAATCAAGGCACTGTCTGGTACACTCATGATCAGCAACAGAATATCCAATGGTTCTCCAGTGCCACCTGGTCATGGGAAATTGAAAATTTTCATGGTATTTATCTAGCCATTTTTCACGGATGAAGTTGGATGCACTGTGGGTTTCAATTCATTCAGGAACCATTAAATGTTGAGGAAACTCATTTCAATGTAAGTTCTGGAGAATTCTCACAGGCAAGGCTTCCCAAAGAGTGGCCAAAAGGTCACATGAAGCCAGGGCCATTGAGGTCTAAAATGTGATGTCATTGTCTGTTTTGACTCTCAACAATGGCTTCCAAGTCTTTCAGAATAAAATCATGTGATATCCTGGTTGAGATCAGAGTGCCCTGTGGAAAGCTACCCTGGGCCTTCATCTCAGTTTCCAAGGATGACTCTCATGCGTGGCTTCCTCAAATCCCAACACAATTCATAGAAATACTTCTCTGAGGTGAGTTCCAGAACTCAGTCTCTAAGGGGAATCACACCAGAGTTCAAGCCCAGGTGGACCCAGTCATCTCTTCCAACTGCCACACAAATGACCACAATAAAACCGAAATTCTCCCACATGGTCCTCATCTTCTTCCATATTGACACTCATCATAACCTCTGGCTGGAGGTGTCCATGAGGGACGCAGCCCAAGACAGTGTCCAAAATAAGCTCCGTTGCTCCTCATTTGCCTAAATTCAGGGTGGCCTGGACACCCTTCCTTTGTACCAGGAGTGATCAAAAAGGCCTGCCTGTCATACTGCTCCACTTTTCCCATTTGAGGCCTATTGAGTGTCACTTAAAGATACTTTATGTGAATTGGAGTGATGAGAAACCTAAGCACCTACGGGATAGCCTCAGAAGGGCTTTGACGAACTCATCTGACCCAAATGATCCCTATTCTCACTTGATGGAATTCAGGAACCTTACAGAGGAAGGCAGAAGACTTCATCCACAATTACAGCTCTTTTTGCCATTTTTGATTTGGATGCACACATGGGATCTTTCTTTAGATCCATCAGGTGCTGAGAATCTAAGTCAAAGAATCACACTGGGCCAAGAGGCTGATTCAGACACAACTCTTTCCAAATCAATTAAGTAAAGAGCCAAAGGTGAAGCCGATTTATTTCCATTTGAAAACTATTTTCTTCAGGATTCACAAAGGGGTGGTGTGAGACAAAGACTTCCTGACTCTCAGGGCAACAGAACAATAGGTAAGCAAATGGCCCAAAGCAGGGTTTCTCCACTGAGACTTTCCTGGTCAACTGATATCTGAGTTTTCTCAGATGCTCGTCATTTCCTTCAGCTATCCAGAACATTGCCTTGTCACAGAGCTTGGGTGTGGTACATAACTTAGACACAAAACCATGAGCCTATTCTGGAGAGTGTCCAGAATTCTGGAGGAAAACAGCAACTTAAGAAGGTAGCAGGTATTGCCCATTAATAAGGCAATCCACAGTCCATTCATAAAATGGGCAGGATGAATGCTGGGAAGCTTTCTACTAGACAGGACATATCCATTGATGCATTCTCTTTTCTAATGTCTACAACCACGGACACAGTGTGATACACAGACCCAGAAACACTTGCCTTGTTAAATGACTTACTAAAAACAGTTCACTCCAAACCAAACAAACTGACTTTTCTTCCTATTCTCAGAACATGAGACAAAACCACCAACCCACACCCACACCGACAATGACACCTTCTTCCCCCAAATAGGTATGAGACTATCCGGAGTATCCTCTGACTGGTGGGCCATACTATGTTCCCCCGAATTGTCCTGTCCTGTCTCAGATCTGGTCTCCTTGGCCAACTCTGTGAAGTTGTCAGGAGCCAGGAGTGAGCCACTACCTGCTTTTCCAGGAAAAACCCCTCTTCCAAGCTTTCCAGGCATTTGGCTTCCTCACCTTAGTAGGTACCAAGAAAGACTGATTCTGTCCTTGGTAAATCCAAACAAGTGAGACCACTGGGACTGGGACTGCGACTGGATCTGTGTGCCTGGCGTCCTGGATCCCATGTTCAGAGAGTTCCATCAATAAGGAAGTGCTTTGAGGTCATTTCCTTCAGGAACTGAATGAGATCACTGCCTCGGCAACCACTTTGTCCTAAGAGTTTCTTCCAACGGTCCCATGAGATGGAGGCTGCTCCTACTTCCTGTGACACTTTCACAAGTTAGAATAGTATATCAACCATAGGGAACCAGGAACAGCTCTCCACACAGTCTTGGTTTGTCCATCTTCTCTACATTAAGATGAGAGAGGCTGATTCAGAAACATCCCTTCATACTGACCAGGTTGTTTGCAATGGAAGATAACTTTTGCTCTCTCAGGTCCTTCATACCTGCCTACATCTTCTCCAGTGATCATTTCTGCATGGAGCTTTGAGGTTCTCAGCAGATGGAAGATCCACTACATTCCTGTATTGTAAGATCAACACTGTCCCTGCTCTTCTGTAAACATGTTATTAACACAAACAGTGTATGGTTAGTGTTAATAACATGTTCCATTTGGGTTAGGAATTATTCTGCTGCATGAATAATGGTATTGGAAACTTGTGATTATTTTAAGAATATAGAGATGAAATATATGTATGAAAAAAGAAATCTAAGTAAGATTTGAAGCCCAGAAGGGCATTGGGCCCTTAATTGTGATACTTAGCGTTGAATTACATTCTGCACCGATGTCTCAGATAAATCAATATACAATAGCATAAGACCTTGTACCTTGAATGATTGGATGTAGAAGAGAACATCCAGTCAAAAAGGGATACTCGGTAGGATTAAGAAGATAGTTAGTATGTTTAGGAAGAAGAGTGAGTATAGGATTTGGAACAAAAGTTCTTTAGCAATAGGTTATTTATTAGGGTGTGAATGTAAATGTCAGCACATGTGAAGAGTCAGTCACAATGATGAACTGGGGAATATATGTAGGAAAGCAGATAGCAATAGAGACATAATGAAATCAGGCAAAGTATAAAGTGAGGGATAGGATTAGACATTTTCAATTGGGTTGAGTTTGAATATATAATTTTAAGAAGAAACACATATGTAGTCACCAATAGGATTGACATTTGAGAGCATTAGGGAACCTGGACATGGATGTTTTTAGTAATCCATGTTTTCTTTCCATTAGGGCTTTTATACAATCATAAGTGTGACCTTTGCATTTTGTGTCCAGAATATTTCTGTGATTAAATGTATATAAAGATCAGGTGACATGAGTCCACATCCACCATTTCAGGGAGCAATATTTTGAAGACGTATAAATTAGTATTGGGGGTACAAAGAGGTGTACACTGTGTCTATGAATATAGAGATAATGCATGAATAGACCATAGTGTGAATAAATAATATAACTGGTTCCACTTTAAATAATGGATAGAATTGATATCTGAAAAGATATAAGAAATCTTATATTGACATACAATCATTCATTCAAACCAGTTATACATCTAATGGTAATATCAGAGTGATAATTAATATGAATGGTATGTGAGTTTTGCTTCAAAAGTGATTATGAAAATCAAAATTAATGTGTTTGGTATAAAATCTCATGAAAAGACCAGTCAAGAAACTTAGAGGAATACATGTGTTCTGAAGCAGGAAGTGATTGAAAGTGAAACAAATGCCTATAAATTTTTGAACTTGTGGATGAAATGATATATCCTATGATGTCCATAAACTGAAAAAATAATAATGTACCAATATTGAATAAAAATAAACTTCAAAATACACATCATGTCCCGTAGGATTCTACTTGCATTGATGTTAAACTGATTCAGTTACTGTAGAAATATTAGGATTTGTAAGCTCCATTCACTGAAGTTAGTTTTCAGTACTAGGAAATAAATATGTATTTCAGGCGGATGAATATTTCTGAGAATTATCTTGTGAAAAGTTGATTATAAACCACATATAGAAACATGAGTGAATTTAGGGAGTGTATAATAAGACATATATATTTCATATTTTGAAAAATCTGGACAGTATATATATATATATATAGATATAGATATAGATATAGATATAGATATAGATATAGATAGATATAGATAGATAGATAGATAGACACACACAGACATTATAATGTAGCAATATAAATGCTAATCGAAATTCACCGTGTAATACATATCATCCACATATCCAAAAATATTCATTTTACTGAACATCGATTTATATATAATGTTGTTCATCTAGGAAATTCACCAATAGGTTTAATTTTCAGTTCTATCATTATTTAGGGGGAGTGATATCTTATCACAATATGTATCTTTCAAAATCAGCGAGCTTACAAAAATGTACTTGTGATACCAGGTAGGATTCTAAATATGCATAAAAAATACATGTGATGAATAGGCTACAGAGAATGGGAGACAGAAATTTACATATGTGTTAACTTTAAAAACTCATGGAGAACTATTACAATGAAAAGTTTACTAGATTTATAACACATACCCTTGATAAAGCAGTAGGGAAGTCCAAGTATACACCATGCCTCCTATGAACCGCCTGTATTTCTATTCTGTTAGGTTTCTTGTTCTCCATCATATTAGGATTAGTAGTCAGAGTCTAGTAGGTTATGGGTTAATGTCAGGGATTCAGTATTTCAAATGGAAAATATGAAAATGAATCTAATGTGTATGCAAATATGTGCTACACAAAAATCATCCCACTCTCATCCAGAACAATGCCTTGACATAACCTTCGCCCCAATTAAGACACAATTAGTGGAGAAGAGTTAGAAAATCTGTGAATACGTATGTGGAAATGAAAATGCTCAGGAGTTCACAGCCTTGGAGGCGGTAGAGAAATTTCCAAAAGTATGGGATAGGGTAAATACTCCACAAATATGGAGTTCTGCTGGCCTAATGACTCTTTGAGAAACTGCCTTTGAAGTTGGGACCTTGTAATATATGTTGTTGTCAGGAGCTTCAGCTTCCTTTGTAGTGAGACAATCAAAGCTGGATCTGCATATATGTGACCTGAAGGACATGGTTTCTTATTTTCTAGTGAACATGAGGCAGCAGCTCTGAATTCCCTCATTGTAGGTAAACTGTGGCCACTGGGAGCTAAGTGTCTCCTCGTTTGGACTGAGAAGCCATTTGGTCATCCTCCACTTTTCCTGGTGATTCTTACTGCTGCACTGGGAGTTTGGTATTGGCATCAGTAAATACCATGAGTTCAACGGGGACACAGTGCTGGAGGGAGTACTCTCACGTGTGGTGGGTCAGGGTGTGCAGGAGAACGCCCCAACCAGGCTTCTATTCAACAAAGCTTGCCTCCTTGTCTGCAGCAACCCAATTCTGAACATTGCCCTAAAACCTCTCAATGTAACAAGATGCCTTAACATATAAGGGTCTGCTGGCTGCACCATGTCAGTCACAAAGCATTTGGAAGCCAATGGCAGATCCATGTGGCCCCATCACAGATGTTTTATCATACACCTGCAAACCACTGCTCTAGGCCCACTACTAAGCAGGTTCCAACGTACTGGCACCTTTGTTCTACACCATTTTCATGAAACCCAGTAAATCAAGGCACTGTCTGGTACACTCATGATCAGCAACAGAACATCCAAAGATTCTCCAGTGCCACCTGCTCTTGGGAATTTCAAATATTCCATGGTATTTATCTAGCCATTTTTCAAGGATGAAGTTGGTGTCACTGTGGGTTTCAATTCATTCAGGAACCATTAAATGGTGAGGAAGCTCATTTCAATGAAAGCTCAGGAGAACTCTCACAGGCAAGTCTTCCCAAAGAGTGGCCAAAAGGTCAAATGAAGCCTGGCCCATTGAGGTCTACAATGTGAGTTCCATGTGTGATTTGACTCTCAAGTATGGCTGCCAAGTTTTTCAGAATGAAATCATGTGATATCCTAGCTGAGATTCCCAGTGCTCTGTGGAAAGCCATGCTGGGCCTAAATCTCAGTCTCCAAGGGCAATTCTCATGCGTGGCCTTCTAATATCCCAACAGAATTCATGGTAATACTTCTCTGAGTTCAGTTCCAAAACTCAGTCTCTAAGGGGAATCACACCATAGTTCAAGCCCAGGTTGACCCAGGAATCTCTTCCTACTGCCACACAACTGACCACAATTAATACCAAAACACTCCCACATGGCCCTCATCTTCTTTTATATAGACACTCATCATAACCCCTGGGTTGAGGTTTCCATGAGGGGTGCATACCAAGACAGTGCCCAAAATAATCTCCCTTGCCTCTAATTTGCCTAAAGTCAGGGTGGCCTGGAAACCCTTCCTGTTAACCAGGAATGATCAAATAGGCCTGCCATTAATACTGATCTACTTCTCCAAATAATCACACTGGGAAAATATGCTGATTAAGACACATCTCTTTACAAAGCAATAAAACAAAGAGCCACAGGTGATGCCTATTCATTTCCATTTGAAAACTCTTTTCTTCAGGATTCACAAAGGGGTGGCCTAAGGCAAAGACGTTCTAGATATTCACAGCACCAGAACCATAGGTAAGCAAAATTCCCAAAGCAGGGTTTCTCCACATAGACTTTACTGTTCACACTGATATCTGAGTTTCCTGAGATGCTCCCATTTCCTTCAGCTCTCCAGTACATGGCCATGTCACAGAGCTTGGAGGTGGTACATATCTTGGACAGAAAACCATGAGCCTATTCCGGAGAGTGGCCAGAATTCAGGAATAAAACAGGAAATTAGGAAGTTAGTCATTGCTACCCATCCATAAGGAAAGCTGCAGTCCAATCATGAATCGGGCAGTATGAATTTTGGGAAGCATTATACTAGACAGAACACATTCATTGATGCATTATGTTTTCTAATGTCTACAACTACAAACACAGTGGGATACATAGACATAGAAACACTTGCCTTGTCAAACAACTTACTAGAAACAGTCCACTTCAAATCAAACAAACTGCCTTTCCTACCAATTTTCAGAACATGAGACAAAACAACAAACTCACACCCACAACAACATAGGACTTTCTTACCCAAGTAGGTCTTTGACTCTCCGGAATTTCCTCTGACTGTTGTACCATACTATGTTCCCCCAAAATGCCCTGTACTGTCTCAGAGCTGGAATTTTTGGCCAACTCTTTGAAGTTGTCAGGAGCCAGCTTTGAGCCACTACCTTCTTTCTCAGGGAAGGCCACTCTCCAAAGCTCTCCTGGCATTTGGCCATTCTCAAATCAGTAGGTACCAAGAAAGACTGATTCTGTCCTTGGTAAAACCAAACAAGTGAGCCCACTGGGACTGGGTCTGGGACTGGTTCTGTGTGCCTGGCTTCCGGGATTTCAAGTTCAGAGTGTTCCAAGACCAAGGAAGTGAGATAGGTCACTTCCGTTCGGAACTGAATGAGGTCACTGGTTTGGCAACCACTTGTCCTAACAGTTCCTTCTAAGGGTCCCATGAGATGGAGGCTGCCCCTACTTTCTGTGACACTTTCACAACTTAGAATGGTATATCAACCATAGGCACCCAGGAACAGCTCTCACACAGAACTGGTTTGGTCCATCTTCTCTACATTAAGAAGAGAGAGGCTGATTCACACACATCCCTTCATCCTAACCAGGTTGTTTGCCTTACAAGATGACTTTTGCCCTCTCAGGTCCTTTATAGCTGCCTTCATCTTCCCCAGGGATAATTTCTGCATGGACCTTTGAGGTTTTCAGCGGGTGGAAGATCCCCTATATTCCTCTATATTAAGACCAACTCTGTCCCTGTTCTTCTATAAAGTTAGATTGAGGGAACAATGTATGATTAGGGTTAATAACATGTTCAATTTGAGTTAGGAATCATTCTGCTGGATGAATAATGGTATTGGGAACCTGGGATATTTATAAGAATATAGATGTGAAATATAAGTATGAAAACAGAAATTTAGGTAAGATTTTAAGCCCAGAAGGGCATTGGGTCCTTGATTGGAATACTTAGCATTGAATTTCGTTCGCACAGATGTCTCAGATAAATCAATATACAATGGCATATCACCTTGTACCCTGGATGATTGAATGTAGAAGAGTTCATCCAGTCAAAAAGGGATAGTTGTTAGGATTAGGAAGATAGTCAGTCTGTTTCGGAAGAAGAGTGAGTATAGGATTTGGACCAAAAGTTCAATAGCCCTAGGTTTTCGGTTAGAGAGTGAATGTAAATTTCAGCACATGTGGAGAGTCAGTCACAATGATGAACTGGGAAAATTATGTAGGAAATCAGATATCAATACACACATTATGAAACCAGGCAAAGTATAAAGTGAATGATAGGATTAGACATTATCAATAAGGTTGAGTTTCAATATATAATCTTAGGAAGAAACAAATATGTAGTCACAAATATGATTGACATTGGAGAGCATTAGGCAACCTGGACATGGATGTTTTTAGTAATCCAGGATCACTTTCCATCTAGGATTTGCTGCAATCAGAAGTGTGACCTTTGCATTTTGTGATCAGAATATTACTGTGATAAAATGTATATGTAGATCAGGTGACATGAGTATTTCTTCTAACATTTCTTGGAGCAATATTTTGAAGAGATATAACTTAGTATTGGGGGTACACAGAGTTGTACCCTGTGTCTATGAATGTAGAAGTAATGCATGAATTGACAATACTGTGAATAAATAATATACTGTTTCCACTTTAAATCATGGATTGAATTGATATCTGAAAATACGTAAGAAATCTTATATTGATATACAATCATTCATTCCAACAAGTTATACATCTAATGGTAATATTAGGGTTATGTTTTATCATGAAGGGTGTGTGAGTTTAGCTTCAAAAGTTATTATGGAAATGGAAAATAATGTGTTTGGAAAGAAATCTCATAAAAAGATGAGTCAAGAAATATAGAGGAATTCATATGTTCTGAAGCAGGATTTGATGGTAAGTATAAAAAAAGCCTATAAATTTCCTAACTTGTGGATGAAATATATATCCTATGATGTGCAAAAACTGAAAAAATAGTAATGCACCAGTGTTGAATGAAAATGAACGTCAAAATACACATCATATCCCATAGGAATCTACTTGCATTGATGCTAAACTGGGTCAGTTACTGTAGAAATATTATGATTTGTATGCACTATTCACTGAAGTTAGTTTTCAGTAGTAGGAAACAAATACGTATTTCAAGTGGATGAATTTTTATCAGAATAATCTTGTGAAATGTTGACTATAAATTTACATATATGAACACGAATGAATTTAGGGAGTGTATAATAAGAAACATATATTTCATATTTTGAAAAATCTTGAGAGTGTATATATATATATAGATATGTGTGTGTGCATTTATGTATATATATATATATATATATATATATATATATATATATATATATACACACACACACACACACACACACACAGACACTAAAATGTATCAATATGCATGCCAATCGAAATTCACTATGAAACATATATCATCCACAGATCCAAAAATAATCATTTTACCGAACATGGATTTATGTATAATATTGTTCAACTAGGAAGTTCACCCATAGGTTGAATTTTAAGTTCCAACAGCGTTTAGGAGGAGTGATCTCTTTCCATGATTTGTATCTCCCAAGACAGCCAAACTCACAAGGATGTACGTGTGATACCAGTTATGTTTCTATATTTGCATATAAAAATACATGTGCTGAACAGGCTACAGAGAAAGGGAGACAGGAATTCACATATTTGTTAACTTTAAAAACACATGGAGATCTATTTCAATTAAAAACTGACTAGATTTATAACACCTACACTTTATCATGCAAAAGGAAAGTCCAACTATACACCATGCCTTCTCTGAACTGCTTTCATTTCCATTCTGTTTGGTTATTTTTGTCCATCATTTTAGGATTAGTAGTCAGAGTCTATTAGGGTATGGGTTAGTGTCAGGAATTCAGTAATTCGAATGGAAAATAGGAAAATGAATCCAATGTGAATGCAAATATGTGCTACACAAAAATATTCCCACTCTCATCCAGAACATTGCCTTTACATTACCTTTGCCCCAAATAAGACACGATTAGAGAAGAAGAGTTAGGAAATCTGTGAATACATATCTGAAATGGAAAATATTCAGGAGTTCACAATATTGGATGTGGTAGAGGAGTTTCCAAAAGTAAGGGACAGGGTAAACACTTCACAAACATGGAGCTCATTGGACCTAAAGACTCTTGAGAAACTGGCTCTGAGGTTGGGCACTTGAAATATATGTTGTTGTCAGGAATTTTAGCATCCTTTCTAGTGAGACCAACAAAGCTGGGTCTGATCTCTGTGACCTGGAGGATATGTTGTTTTTTTTTTTTATTTTCCAATGAACATGAGGAAGCAGTGCTGAATTCTCTCTTTGTAGGTAAACTGTGGCCACTGGGGTCTAAGTGTCTCCCCATGTGGACTGTGAAGCCATTTGATCATCTTCCACTTTTCGAGGTGTTTCTTGCTTCTGCATGGTGAATTTGGTATTTGCTTCAGGAAATACAAGGAGTTCAACAGGTACCAGTTATGGAGGGAGTTCTGTCACGTGTGGTGGGTCAAGGTCTGCAGGAAAATGCACCAACCAGGCTTCTACCCCACATAGCTTGCCCGCTTGTCCATAGCAATCTGATTCTGAACATTGCCCTGAAACCTCTCCATATAACAAGATGCTTTTATATATAAGGGTCTGCTGACATCACCATGTCAGTCTCAAGCCATTTGGAATCCAAGGGCAGATCCACATGGTACCACCACAGATGTTTTATCACATACCTGCACACCACTGCTCTAGGCCCACTACTCAGCAGTCTCCAACTTACAGGGATCTCTTTTCTACACTGTTTTCATGAAACCAAGTAAATCCAAGCACAGTCTGGTACACTCATGATCAGCAACAAGTCATCCAAAGTTTCTCCATTGCCACCTGGTCATGGAAATTTCAAAAAATCCATGGTATGTACATAGCTATTTTTCAAAGATGAAGTTGGAGGCACTGTGGGTTTCAATTTATTTAGGAAACATTAAATGGTGAGGAAGCTCATTTCAAAGAAATCTCTGGAGAACTCTCACAGGCAAGGCTTCCCAAAGAGTGGCCAATATTTCACATGAATCCAGGCCCATTGAGGTCTAAAATGTGAGGTCCATGTGTGTTTTGACTCTCAATTATGGCTGCCAAGACTTTCAGAATAAAATCACGTGAAATCCTGGCTGAGATTCCCAGTGCTCTGTGGAAGCCACCTTGGCCTAGATCTCAGATTTCAGGGTGACTCTCATGTGTTGCCTCCTAAAATCCCAACACAATTCATGGCAATACTTCTCTGAGGACAGTTCCAGAATTCAGTCTCTAAGGGGAATAACACCAGAGTTCAAGCCCAGGTGAACTAAGTCATCTCTTTCAACCGCCACACAAATGACCAGAATTAAAACCAAAACACTCCCACATGGCCCTCAACATCCTCCATATAGACACTTATCATAACCTCTGGCTGGAAATTTCCATGAGGGGTGCAGACAAAGAAAGTATCCAAATAAGTTCCCTTGCCCCTCATTTGCCTAAAGTCAGGGTGGCCTGGACACCGTTCCTGAGAACCAAGAGTGATTAAATAGGCCTGCACTTAATAATGCTCTGCATCTCCAATTTGGGGCCTACTTACTTTCAGGTATAGATTCTTTATGTGATTTGGAGTCATGAGAAAAGCCAAGCACCTCTGGTCTAGTCTCTGCAGGGTTTGAAGAACTCATTTGACCCAAATTATCCCTATTCTCACTTGATGGATTTCAGGAACCTAACAGAGGAAAGCAAAAGACTTAATCCACAATGACTGCTCATTTGGCCATTTTGGTTTTGGATGCACACATGGTATCTTTCTTTAGATCCATCAGGTGCTAAGAATCTAAGCCACAGCCTCACATAGGGTCATGAGGCTGATTCAGACACATCCCTTTCCAAAGCAATCAAGCAAAGAGCCACAGGTGATGCCCATTCATTTGCATTTGACAACTCATTTCTTCAGGCTTCACAAAGGGGTGGTCTGAGGCAAAAAGCTTCCTGAAATTCAGGGCAACAGAACAATTGGTAAGCAAATGGCCCAAAGCAGGATTTCTCCACTGAGACTTTCCTGGTCACACTGATATCTGAGTTTTCTGAGATGCTCGCCATTCCCTTTAGCTATCCAGTACATGGCCATGTCACAGAGCTTGGAGGTGGTATATATATTGGACACATAACCATGAGCCTATTCTGGAGAGTGGAGTGGATTCAGGAACAAAATATAATCTTAGGAAGATAGTAGGTGTTGCCCATTCATAAGGCAAGCCGCAGTCCATTCATAAATTGGCAGGATGAATGTTGGGAAGATTTCTACTATACAGGAGACATCCATTGATGCATTCTCTTTTCTAATGTCTAGAACCACGGACACAGTGGGATACACAGACTTAGAAACACTCGCCTTTTCAAAAGACTTATTAGAAACAATTCACTTCAAACCAAAAAACCGCCTTTATTACCTATTCTCAGAACATGAGACAAAACCACAAACCAACACCCACATCCACAAAGACACCTTCTTCCCCCAAGTCAGTCTGTGACTATCCATAGTGTCCTCTGATTGGTGGGCCATACTATGTTACCCCGAAATGGCCTGTCCTGTCTCAGATCTGGTCTCCTTGGTCAACACTGTGAAGTTCTCAGGAGCCAGCGGTGATCCACTAACTGCTTTCTCAGGAAAGGCCACTCTTCAGAGCTTTCCTGGCATTTGGGCATCCTCACCTCCGTAGGTACCAACAAAGACTGACTCTGTCCTTGGTAAATCTGAACAATTGAAACCACTGCGACTGGGACTGGGACTTAGACTGAATTTGGGTGCCTGGCTTCCTGGATCCCAAGTTCAGAGAGTTCCATCACAAAGGATGTTAGGTGAGGTCACTTCCTTTAAGATCTGAATGAGGTCACTGCCTTGGCAACCACTTTGTCCTAACAGTTGCTTCAAAGTGTCCCATAAAATGGAGGCTGCCCCTACATCCTGTGACACTTTCACAAGTTAGAATGGTATATCAACCATAGGCACCCGGGAAGTGCTCTCCACACTGGCCTAGTTTGGTCCTTCTTCTCCATATTAAGAAGAGAGAGGCTGATTCAGACACATCCCTTCATCCTGACCAGGTTGTTTTCAATGGAAGATGACGTTTGCTCTCTCAGTTCGTACATATGTGCCTACAACTTCTCCAGGGATCATTTTTGCGTGGACCTTTGAGTTTCTCAGCAGTTGGAAGAAACCGTAAATTCCTGTATTGTAAGACCAACTCTGTCCCTGCTCTTCTGTAAAGTTAGATTGAGGGAAGAGTGTATGGTTAGGGTTAATAACAGTTTCGATTGGGGTTAGGAATCATTCTGCTGGATGAATAATGGTATGGCGAACCTTCGATATTTTCAAGAATATATAGGTGAAATATAAGCACTAAAACAGAAATAAAGGTAATATTTGAAGCCCAGAAGGGTGTTGGGCCCTTGATTGCAATATTTAGCATTGATTTATTTTCTGCACAGATGTCTCAGATAAATCAATATACAAATGCATAGGACCTTGTACTTTGGATTATTTATTGTCAAAGAGAACTTCCAGTCATAAAGGGATAGTCGGGGGGCTGGGGATGTGGCTCAAGTGGTAGCGCGCTCGCCTGGCATGCGTGCGGCCCGAGTTCGATCCTCAGCACCACGTACAAACAAAGATGTTGTGTCTGCCAAGTACTAAAAAAAATAAATGTTAAAAAATTCTCTCTCTCTCTCCCTCTCTCTCTAACTCTTTCTTTAAGAAAAAAAAATTAAAAAAAAGAATAGTCGGTAGGATTAGGACGATAGTCGGTAAGTTTAGAACGGAGAGTGAGTATAGGATTTGCACCAAAAGTTCTTTAGCTATGGGGTTTCGGGTATAGAGTGAATGTAAATGTCAGCACATGTGAAGAGTCAGTCACAATGATGAAATGGGGAAAATATGTAGGAAAGCAGATTTCAATAGAGACATTAGGAAATCTGGCAAAGTATACTCGGTAATGAAAATTTAGTAAAATAGGTAAATGTCACTTCCCGTTTTTCTGTATGCTTAACAAAACACTTTTGAAATCTTGAGAACTGTTTGCTAATCTTGTTCCCAGAATGTGCTGTCCCCAACTGCCAACCTGCAGAATGTACTCATTCACCCGGTTGCACGCAAACTGCTCACTCGCCCAGACCAAACAATAAAGTTCCCTCTCTGCCCTCTCCAAGCAAAGTATATAAGCTCTGCTTAAGCTGTTCTCAGGGCTCTCTGCTCTATTCAAGTGAGCTCTGAGCCCCAGCATGCTGGACCCCCAATAAAACCTTTGCTTTTGCATGAGACAGTCTTTTGGTGGTCTCTTCACCCGATGCTCGTCTGACCTTTACATATGGAGGTTCCAGTGAGATCCGGCAGCGGCGAACGAGAGACCCCAACAGGCTCCTCTTGGGGTATGTATGGTGCCTCTTTCTGGTTTCAGGTTTCAGGTTAGGGCTTCGCAAAATGGCTGTCAATGAAGAGTGTGACCTCTCTCCGATGGTGGCTGACATACGTGTCACAGAGCCACAGGCCACATCCCTGGGGGATGCACCAGAGTACTCGGGAAATCGAGGAGCAATAGTCTCCTCAACTCAGTGATATTTTGTTTCAGATTCGGTATCGCCAGCCCATCGGGTTTGGCCAGATACTTAGTCCTGGTCTCAGTGTTGGAAGTTCCATTGTCTGTCTTTATTTTCTTGTCTTGTCTGTGTCGTGTGTCATCGCTTTTACTGTTTGTGTATCTTTCATTATGGGACAGAGCACTTCAATGCCTCTGTCCCTGACCCTTGATCACTGGACCAAAGTACCCTTAAGGGCTCAGAATCTTTCTTTTTCAGTAAAATTCTGGACCTGGCAGACTCTCTGTGCCTCAGAATGGCCCACCTTTGGATTCGGATGGCCCCTAGAAGGATCTTTCTACTTCCCACTAATTTAAAAAGTCAGAGGATATTGTCTTTCAGCCAGGGCCACATATCCATCCGGATCAACAGCCATATATCTTAACTTGGCAGGACCTCTGCAAATCTCCTCCCTGGGTGAAGCATTTCCTTGCCCCTACCCCCGCTCCTACTCCTTCCCCCATGATCTCTCAAACCCTCTGCTCCTCCTCCTCCTCCACCCTCTGTTCTCCCTGAGTCACAAGATTTGACTCTACTGGACTCTCGTCCCCCTCCTTATCTCCTGCCCACGTCCCCCAAAGACCAACACCCTCTAAGTGATTCCCCTGCTGCTGACTCAACCTCTCCACCATTGGAGGAAGATAAGCCAGCCCAGCGCCCTCCAGATAATTTCCCCGCAGCACACACAGCCCCTCCTCCTCTGGAGGAAGCTAGCCCAGCTAAAGGTACTCACCAGCAGTGAATGATTGAAAAACCTGGAACTCGAATGATGCTCCCCCTCATCCCTAGGGGCCAATGATTGACAATGGCCTTGGGGGAAAAATGCAAGCCTACCAGTATTAACCTTTCTCCTCTTCAGACCAATATAACTGGAAAAATAAATATCCCCCTTTTACCGAGGACCCCACCCGGCTCCTAGGTGTGGTTGAGTCATTGATGTTTTCACACCAGCCTACTTGGGATGACTGTCAACAACACCTAGGGTTGTCTCTTCATGATAGAGAAACAAAAGAGAATCCTCCTGGATGCTGGAGAAAATATCCTCTGACCTGATGGGTGACCGACAAAACTTCCCAACATATTCAACCCGGCTTTTCCTTGAATCGACGAAACTGGGACCCCAACACCTTTGAAGGTAGGGAGCATCTGTCCACTTATCGCTGGTCTCTAATTGTGGGTATCTTAGTGGCCGCTAGGCGACTAACAAATTTTGCCAAGTTAAGAGAGATTATTCAAGGGCCTGATGAATCTCCCTCTATGTTTTTAGAGAGAATTATGGAGGCATATAGGAGATATACTCCTTTCGATCCTCAGGCAGAGGATCAAAAGGCATCTGTCAAGATGGCCTTTATGGGCAAGCTGCCCTGGATATTAAAAGAAAGTTACAATGCTTAGATGGATTACAAGATATGACTTTGAGAGATTTAGTCAGAGTAGCCGAGAAGGTATACTATAAGAGAGAAACTGAGGAAGAGTAGGGAGCAAAGGGAGGATAAAAGAAACAAAAACAGACTAAGGCATTGACTAAGGTCCTGGTCACAACAACAAATAGGCCAGAAATAAGAAACATGGAGACAGGAATGGATATCGGGGCCCATACTAGAGGCCACCCCTGGCCTCAATTTAATGTGCCTACTGTAAAGAAAAAGGACACTGCTTCAAAGAGTGCCATTGAAAGAGACAGCCACTCTAGCCAGCCATTCTGACTCTGGAGGATGACTAAGAACGTTGGGGCTCAGATGCCCTCCGAGAGCTCAGGGTAAATTTTTAAGTGGAGGGGACCCCAGCAAACTTTGAAGTGGATACAGGGGCAATATACTCTGCCCTTAAGGCCCCATTGGTCTCTCTATCAAATAAAAGGTCTCTAATTCAAGGGGCTAATGGCAGAAAATATCGGGCTTGGACAGCTAAGAGGACCATGGACCAGGGGAAAGGAAAAATCCATCACTCGTTCTTAGTAATCCCAGAATGCCCGGCCCCATTGATGGGCAGAGATCTGCTCACCAAGCTCCGGGCCAAAATAACTTTTAACCCTGAAGGACCACAAGTGGAATTTCTAAATCCTTCAGTAAAAACTCCTATAGTCACGGCTCTATATATGTCAGTAGAAAATGTACATCAACTCACTCAACTTGGTTCAAAGAAATTGCATTCATTCCTGAAGGATCAAGAACAGAGTTTTTTACTAACCGACTCAAAGCAAAAGGAAATAACTGAATGGGTAACAAAAGCCTGTCAGGTCTGTCATGGATAATGCTTACCATTCCAAGCTTCCTGCAAAAAAGCACCTACGAGGAACCAGACCAGGACAATTCTGGGAAGTGGAATTTACTAAAATTAAGCCAGCAAGGTTTGAAATTAAATATCGCCTAGTCTTTGTAGATATATTTTGAGGATGGATTGAAGCCTTTTCCAGGAAAAAAGAAAAAAAAAACGAAACAGCGCAAATGGTCGTCAAGAAGATCCTGAAAGATATTTTTACAAGATACGGCCTGCCTTAAGTAATAAGGTCTGATAATGGACTGGCGTTTGTAGCCCAGGTAAGTCAGGGGTTAGGAAAAACCCTGGGGATTAATTAAAAGTTATATTGTGCTTATAGACCACCGAGTTCAGGACAGGTAGAAAGAATGAATAGAACCATTAAAGAGACCATAACGAAATTAAGCTTAGAAACCTGCATAATAGATTGTACTATGCTCCTGCCTTATGCACTATTTCATGGAAGAAATACTCCCTCTGTTTCTTCGTGTAACCTCACCCCCTATGAAATTGTCCATGGTGCCCCTCCTTCAGTAAGGGACCTAACACCAACTCTAAGACCTAACAATTCCTTCCACACCCCATTGCTTGACTGAATTAAAGCTCTTGAAAGAACTCAGGGATACCTGTAAAAACAGATGGCCAATGCCTATCAACCTGGGGACGAGTGGACTCTACATCGATATCAAGTAAGAGACTTCATCTATGTAAGTCGACATCAGGTGTCATCCCTGGAACCCCACTGGAAATGACGATACAAGGTGCTACTTATAACACCTACAGCGGTAAAGGTAGAAAGAATCACTTCCTGGATCCATACCTCTCATCTCAAGCCTGACCCTGTCCAGACTCTGGCTTGAAACAGGAAAAAATTGGTAAAACTTTCAAATTGTGTATTTACCCTGTGTCTAAGGCTATACACTCTCCCCTTGACCACCAGTAGTCCTAAACCTATTCAACCCGTTCAGCAGCGATGGCTGATCACAAATCCTACTGGTAAAGAAGTATGATATATCTCGCATACAGCCCACTTAGGGACTTGGTGGACATCTATCCACCCAGACATTTGTCAGCTGGCTATAGGTCTTTCCTATTGGGATATACCTGATGAAGAGGATCCCACTAAATTTCCCTTAAATCCATTCTGCACCATTGATAATGGAAACAATCATTATGGATGTAGGGACACGCAAGCCAGATGCAGGTAGGCTAGCCTAGATTACTATGTTTGCCCGGTGGACTACCAAAGCCACAAACAGTCACGGTTGTGTGGGGGGAATGCCGACTTCTTCTGTAAGTCATAGGGTTGTGATCATACAGGCAGTGCATGATGGAACCCAAACTCCTCATCAACTTCTGTACACAGCATTGGCCCTATTACCAATTAGATCACCAAAACCGATGGCCCCTAGAGGGGTCTCTAGATCCTCAAATTCTGCCTGACCTTTTTAACTTCTGAAAGTCCTCAAAAGGGTGAAAGGAGATTTCCCTATGTGGAGGCCTTTTCCCTCCTTCGCTCACATCCTGAACTATGCTTCTCCAATAGGTACTCACACTCAGCCTTCTGCTCCAGACTCTCTGCTGTCACTCTCACCTCAGCAACATGATTTCTCCCCTCCAATTACTAGATCAAACACCCAAACCTCTGCCGGATCTAAGACCATTGTCCCCTTGCTGAGGTAGCAGGTACTAAGGTAACCCTCCACCGAATCACTCCTCTCTTCTCCAGTCAGTGCCCGCACCGGGTCCCACCAGTTCCTCTTACCAGCTAACCCAAAGCTCAAACCAGCTGAGGAGAACCCTCAGACCCCTATCCAAGATTTAGTGAAAATGGCCTTTAAAGTTTCTTTGTCATCACTGAAAACAGATTACTAAGAATTTAAAGTCCCTCACAGGCTTTTAGGGATACTAACTCCCACCTTCCCCTCTGCTCTACCTGTTCTACTGCTCACCTTTTTGTTGCTAGGAAAATCACAAACCCCTTTCCCAGTATTCTTTCACATCTCTGCTACCTCATTCTCAGATCCACGGAGCTGCTCAAAGCCACGCCTTCCCCATCTCCCCCCTCTGTTCCAGGCCCACAGAAAAACATTAACTGAAATTCTACAGAAGTCTTCAGCATGGCTGACTTTAGCACTTTCAGCAAAAGAGTCCCCATGAAAGACTTCAAAGTAGATAAACTTCCTCTTTTCCTGTTGCCCTGTTGTACTTGGCCACTGGCTAAAAATATCAGCACTCCTAAGTTAGACACCCCCTTACTAGTTTTTCACAAAATATATGAACAAGGCCTTTGGCATTGAGCTGGGGCTTCACAGAGATGGCTACATTTCTAAGATAAAGAAGTTACCAACTGGGCTCCATGGTAACAGCTGGAAGGGGGAAAAATAAAGGGAAGAAAAAGCTCTCCTTCACCCAGGTGGCCTTGAAAAGTTAACTTGCCCAGAACAGAGGAAAAAAACAGAAAAAATCTGCTTTTTGTGAACTTCTGCAGGCTGTGAACTTCTGCGCCCCTTCCCTTATATGTTGGGTACAAAATTCTGAAACTACCTAAACGTGGGTTTCAGGGAATTAATTGATTATAACAGAAGTAATGCCCTCTGAATCCGGTTGCAAATAAAATGGAAAGTTTCCCTGTTTTTGGTAGTATCTTAGGTGCCTTGCCATGTCCGTCTCTATAACAGTATAATTCTATAGACTTAAACATTGTTTATGTTTTCATGAAATTGTCAAGACGATGTGATTAATTTTGTAAAGGTGCAGAGGTTTCCCACAGTGCTTTATCATAATGCAGGTTCATTTGAAGATCAAATAAGGAGGCATAAAACCCGGTTCCACTAAGAACATATATCCATCACTTTAGCCATCCTATTAGGAATAGGAGTTGCTGCAGGTGTGAGCACAAGAACCACTGCCTTGGTCCATGGGATACAACAAATGACACAATTAGAAGCAGCAATAGACCAAAACTTAAAGATATTAGGAACCTCCATCTTGGCTTTGCAGGAATCTTTAACCTCTCTCTCTGAAGTTGTTTTACAGAACAGGCGAGGGTTGAACCTCCTCTTCATAAGAGAAGGGGGCCTTTGTTCTGCATTGATGGAGAATCTTGTGTTTTTGCCGACCATAGTGGAGTTTTAAAAAAATCTAGGAGTAAATTAAAAAGATGCCTTGAAGAGTGTCATTGAGAGAGAGAGGCCCAAAAAGGGTGGTTTGAGTCTTGGTTCACACAGTCCCCCTGGTTAACTACGCATTTACCAACCCTGGCCATTTCAATAATAATCCTCATATTATTGCTAACTATAAAACCCTGTTTGCTCAACCGTGTAATTTCTTTTCTCCAAGCTCAAATTGGACGAGTTAAACTTATGGTAATACCCCACTAGCAAACATAGAATGTGACACCCCGCAATGATCACTTTTATGATTAAAAGTAGCCAGAAGAAGAAGTGGGGAATGAAAGATCAATAAAATAGGCACTTTTCACTTCCTTTTTTCCTGTATGCTTAACAAAACACTGTTGAAATCTTGAGAAATGTTTGCTAATCTTGTTCCCAGAATATGCTGTCCCCAACTGACTAACTGCAGAATGTGCTTCCTCACTGGGTTGCATGCAAACTGACCACTCGCCCTGACCCATCAATAAACTTCCCTCCCTGCCGTCACCAAGGAAAGTGTATAAGCTCTGCTTAAGCTGTTCTAAGGGCTCTCTACTCTATTCAAGTGAGCTCTGAGCATCAGCATGCTGGACCCCCAATAAACCCTTTGCTGTTGCATGAGATAGTCTCTTGGTGGTCTCTTCCTTCGACCTCACCCGACCTTTACTTGGATAATTAAATGTAGAAGAGAACATGCATTCAAAAAGGGAAAGTCGCTAGGATTAGGAATATAGTTGGTAGGTTTAGGAAGAAGACTGTGTATAGGTTTTGGAACAAAAGTTCCTTAGCAATAGGGTTTCGGTTAGAGAGTGAATGTAAATGTCAGCACATGTGAAGAGTCAGTCACAATGATGAACTGGAGAAAATATGTAGGAAATCAGATATCAATACACACATTATGAAATCAGGCAATGTATAAAGTGAATGATAGGATTAGACATGATCAACCAGGTTGAGTTTCAATATATAATCTTAGGAAGAAACAAATATGTAGTCACAAATATGATTGACATTGGAGAGCATTAGGCAACCTGGACATGGATGTTTTTAATAATCCAGGATCACTTTCCATTTAGGATGTGCTACAATCATAAGTTTGACCTTTGCATTTTGTGATCAGAATATTACAGTGATAAAATTTATATGTAGATCAGGTGACATGCATATTTTTTCTAACATTTCTGGGAGCAATATTTTGAAGAGGTATAAATTAGTGTTGGGGGTACACAGAGTTGTTCCCTGTGTCTATGAATATAGAAGTAATGCATGAATTGACAATACTGTGAATAAATAATATAGCTGTTTCCACTTTAAATCATGGATTGAATTGATATCTGAAAATATATAAGAAATCTTATATTGATATACAATCATTCATTCCAACGAGTAATGCATCTAATGGTCATATTAGGGTTATGTTTTATCATGAAGGGTGTGTGAGTTTAGTTTCAAAAGTGATTATGAAAATGAAAAATTATGTGTTTGGAAAGAAGTCTCATGAAAAGACGAGTCAAGAAACATAGAGGAATACATGTGTTCTGAAGCAGGAAGTGATTGTAAGTATAAAAAAACGTATAAATTTCCTAACTTGTGGATGAAATATATATCCTATGATGTGCAAAAACTGAAAAAAATAGTAATGTACCAGTGTTGAATGAAAATGAATGTCAAAATACATATCATGTCCCATAGGAATCTACTTGCATTGATGTTAAACTGGGTCAGTTACTGTAGAAACATTAGGATTTGAAAGGACCATTTACTAAAGTTAGTTTTCAGTACTAGGAATCAAATATATATTTCAGGTGGATGAATATATCTGAGCATAATCTTGTGAACATTTTATTATAAATCAACATTCATGACATGAATAAATTTATGGAGTGTATATAAGACACATATATTTCATATTTTAAAAAATCGGAGGGTGTATAATATATATATATATATATATATATATATATATATATATATCACAGATACATTAAAAAGTAGCAATATATAAATATATATGCGTATCAAAATTTATCATGAAATATATATCATCCACAGATTAAAAAGTATTCATTTTAGTGAACATGGATTTATGTATAATGTTGTTCAACTAGGAACCTCACCCATAGCTGCAATTTTAAGATCCAAAATCATTTAGGAGGAGTGATCTCTTCTCACAATTTGTATCTGCAAAGTCAGCCACCTCACAAAAATGTACGTGTGATACCAGGTAGGATTCTATATGTGCATATAAAAATACATGTTCTGAATAGGCTCCAGAGAAATGGAGACAGGAATTCAGAAATAAGTTAACATTAAAAACAATGGAGAACTATTTCAATTAACAATTGACTATATTTATAACACCTACCATTTATCATGCAAAAAGCAAGTCCAACTATACACCATGTCTCCTCTGAACTGCTTATGTTTCTATAATGTTTGGGTTACTTTCCTCCATCATATTAGGATTAGTAATCAGAGTCTAGTAGGGTGTGAGTTAGTGTCAGGGATTCAGTATATCGAATGGAAAATAGGAAAATGAATCCAATGTGTATGCAAATATGTGGTAAACAAAAATCTTCCCACTCTCATCAAGAACAACACCTAGATATCACCTTCGCCCCAAGTAAGACACAATTAGAGGAGAAGAGTTAGAAAATCCGTGACTACATATCTGGAATGGAATACGATCAGGAGTTTACAACCTTGGAAGTGGTAGAGGAATTTCCAAAAGTAAGGGACAGGGTAAAAATTCCACAAACATGGACCTCTGCCTGCATAAAGACTTCTTGAGAAACTGTCTCTGAGGTTGGGCACTTAAAACATATGTTGTTGTCAGGAGCTTTAGCTTCCTTTCTAGGGAGACCATCAAAGCTGGGTCTTCATCTCTTTGACCTTGTGGATATGGTTTCTTATTTTCCAATGAACATGAGGCAGCAGTGCTGAATTCTCTCTTTGTAGGTAAACTGTGGCCACGGGGAGCTAAGTGTATCCACATGTTGACTGTGAAACCATTTGGTCATCCTCCACATTTCGTGGTGATTCTTGGTGCTGCACTGGGAATTTGGTATTTGCTTCATGGAATACAAGGAGCTCAACTGGAACACAGTGCTGGAGGGAGTTCTGTCATGTGTGGTGGGTCAGGGTCAGCAGGAGAATGCACCAACCAGGTTTCTAGCCCACATAGTTTGCCCCCTTGACCATAATAACCTGATTGTGAACATTTCCCTTAAACCTCTTGTTATAAAAAGATGCCTTTACATATAAGGGTCTGCTGGATGCACCATGTCAGCCACATGCCATTTGGAAGTCAAAGGCAGATCCACAAGGTCCCACGACAGAAGTTTTATCACAAAACTGCACATCTCTGCTCTAGGTCCACTAATCAGCAGGCTTGAACTTACTGGCATCTCTGTTCTACACCATTTTCATGAAACTTAGTCAATCAAGGAACTGTCTGGTACACTCATCGTCAGCAACAGTACATCCAAAGGTTATCCTGTGCAACCTGGTCAAAGGAATTTAAAAAATTTCATGGTATTTATCGAGCCATTATTCAAGCATGAGGTTGGAGGCACTGTTGGTTTCAATTTTTTCAGGAAACATTAAATGGTGAGGAAGCTCATTTCAATGAAACCTCTGGAAAACTCTCACAGGCAAGTCTTCCCAAGGAGTGGCCAAAAGGTCACAGAAATCCAGGACTATTGAGTTCTACAATGTGAGGTCCATGTGTGTTTTGACGCTCAAGTATGCCTGCCAAGTGTTTCAGAAAAAATCATGTGATATCCAGGCTGAGATTCTCAGTGCTCTGTGGAAAGCCACCCTGGACCTAGATCTCAGTTTATAAGGGCGACTCTCATGTGTGACCTGCTAAAATCCCAACACAATTCATGGCAATACTTCTCTGAGTTCAGTTCCAGAACTCAGTCTCTAAGTCCCCTTGAACTCACACCAGAGTTCAAGCCCAGTTGGACCCAGTCATTTCTTCCAATCGCGACACAAATGACCAAAATTAAAACCTAAACACTCCCACAAGGCCCTCATCTTCTCCATATAGACACTCATCATAACCTCTGGCTGAAGGTTTCCATGAGGGGCGCAGCCCAAGACAGTGACCAAAATGAGCACCCTTGGCCCTCATTTGCCTAAAGTCAGGGTGGCCTGGACACCATTCCTGTAAACCAGGAGGGATTAAATAGACCTGCCATTAATACTCCTCTGCTTCTCCATTTTGAGGCCTACTGAATGTCAGGTATAGATTCTTTATGTGGTTTGGAGTCATGAGAAAACCCAAGCACTTCTGCAGGGCTTTGAAGAACTCATTTGACCCAAAGGATCCCTATTCTCACTTGATGGAGTCAGGAACATCACAGAAAAAGGCTAGAGACTTCATCCACAATGACTGATCTTTTTGCCATTTTGGTTTTGGATGCACACACGGGATCTTTCTTTAGATCCATCATGTGCTAAGCTGGAGCCTCACACAGGGCCAAGTGGCTGATTCAGACACCTCCCTTTCCAAAGCAATTATGCCAAGAGCCACAGGTGATCCTCATTCATTTTCATTTGATAACTGTTTTTTTCAGTCTTCACAAAGGGGTGGCCAGAGGCAAATACCTTCCTGACATTCAGGGCAACAGAACAAAATGTAAGCAAAAGGCCCAAAGCAGGGTTTCTCCACTGAGAGTTTCCTGGCCACACTGATATCTGAGTTTTCTGAGATGCTCTCCATGCCAATCCCTTCAGCTCTTCAGTACATGGTCATGTCACAGTGATTGGAGGTGGTACATATCATGGATAAAAAACGATGAGCCTATTCTGGCTAGTGGCCAGAATTCTGGAAGAAAACAGGAACTTAGGAAGGTTGTAGGTGTTTCCCATTGGTAAGGCAAGCCGCAGTCCTTTCATAAATTGGACAGGTTGATTGGTGGGAGGCATTCTACTACACAGGACATATTCATTGATGCATTCTCTTTTCTAATGTGTACAACCACGGACACAGTGGGATACACAGAAATAGAAACACTCACCATGTCAAATGACTTATTAGAAACAGTCCATTCCAAAAGAAATAAATCACGTTTTTTTACCTATTCTCAGAACATGAGACAAAACCACAAACTGACATCCACACACCCAGGCACCTCCTTCCCCCAAGTAGGTCTGTGACTCTTCTGAGTGTCCTCTGACTGGTAGGCCATACGATGTTCCTCCGAAATGGCCTTTCCTGTCTCAGATCTGGTGTTATTCACCAACTCTGTGAAGTTGTCAGGAGGCAGTGGTGAGCCAATTCCAGTCTTGTCAGTAAAGGCCCCTCTTCAGAGCTTTCTTGGAATTTGGCCACCTTCACATGAATAGGTACCTAGAAAGACTGATTCTATCCTTGGTAAATCCAAACAAGTGAGACCACTGGGACTTGGACGGGTAATGGCTCTGGGTGCCTGGCTTCCTGGATCCCAAATTCAGAGAATTCCATCACCAAGGAAGTATGTGAGGTCACTTCCTTCAGGAACTTAATGAGGTCACTGACTTGGCCACCAATATATCCTAACAGTTGCTTCCTAGGTTCTCATAAGATGGAGGCTGCCCCTATTTCCTGTGACACATTCACAAATTAGAATGGTATAGAAACCAAAGGCACCTGGGAACAGCTCTCCACAAAGGCCTGGTTTGGTCCGACTTCTCTACATTAAGAAGAGAGAGGCTGATTCAGAAACATCCCTTCATCCTGATTAGGTTGTTTGCCATGGAAGATGACTTTTGCTCTCTCAGGTCCTAAATAGCTGCCTAAATCTTCTCCATGGATCATTTCTGCATGGAACTTTGAGGTTTTCAGCAGATGGAAGATCCCCTACATTCCTGTATTGTAAGACCCACTCGGTCCCTGCTCTTCTGTAAAGTTAGATTGACGGAACATTGTATGGTTAGGGTTAATAGCGTGTTCGATTTTGGTTAGGAATCATTCTGCTGGATGAATAATGGTTTGGGAACCTGTGATACTTATAAGAATATAGACTTGAAATATAAGTACAAAAACAGAAATCTAGGTAAGATTTGAAGCCCAGAAGGGCATTTGGCAATTGATTGGCATACTAAGCTTGAATTATGTTCTGTACCGAGGTCTCAGATAAATTCATTTACAATGGCATAGGATGCTGTACCTAAGATGACTGAATTTAGAAGAGATCATCCAGTCCAAAAGGGATAGTCCAAAGGATTAGGAAGATTGTCAGTAGGATTAGGAAGAAGAGTGAGTCTAGGAGTTGGACCAAAAGTTCTTTAGCAATAGGGTTTTAGTTAGAGAGTGAATGTAAATGTCAGCACATGTGAAGAGTCAGTCACAATGATGAACTGGGGAAAATATGTAGGAAAGAGAGTAAATATGTATCAATAGACACATTAGGAAAACAGGCAACGTCTAAAGTGAGTGATAGGATTAGACATTTTCAACAGGGTTGAGGTTGAATATATAATCTTAGGAAGAAACAATTATTTAGTCAAAAATAGGATTGACATTTGAGCGCATTAGGGAACCTAGACATGGAGGTTTTTAGTAATCCATGCTCACTTTAAATTTAGGCTTTAGTACAATCATAAGTGTGACCTTTGCATTTTGTGTCAAGAATATTACTGTGGTAAAATATATATTTAGATCAGATTACATGAGTATTTCTTCCACCAATATGAGGAGCAATATTTTGAAAACTTATAAATTAGTATTGCGGATAAAATAGGCGTACCCTGTGTTGATGAATAAGAGATGATGCATGAATAGACCATATGGTGAATTAATTATATAACTGGTTCCAACTTTAAATAATGCATTGAAATTATATTTGAAAATATATAGGAAATCTTATATTGATATATATACATTCATTCCAACCAGTTATTCATCTAATGGTAATATTAGGGTTACGGTTTATCATGAAGAGTGTGTGAGTTTTGCTTCAAAAATGAGTATAGAATCGAAAATAATGTTTTTAGAAAGAAGTCTATTGAAAAGACCACTAAAGAATCATAGAGGAATACATGTTTTCTGAAAGAGGAAGTGATTGATAGTGAACCACATGCCTATAAATTTGTGAATTTGTGGATGAAAGGTTATACCCTATGATGTCCATAAACTTAAGAAATAGTAATGTACCAGTGTGGAATAAAAATGAACTTCAAAATACATTTCATGTCCCATAGGAATCTAACTGCATTGATGTTAAACTTGGTCAGTTACTATAGAAATATTAGGGTATATAAGGACCATTCACTGAAGTTAGTTTTCAGTACTAGGAAACAAATATGTATTTTAGGTGGTTAAATATTTCTGAGAATAATCTGTTGAGAGCCACAGCCAAAGGAGCCCCAGTAAACTTGCAGCTGCCAGCAAACTTCCGTCTGTCGGCTGATGATTGGCTCACAGCGGCCCCAGCATCATCTAGCTGATTTGCTTCTCTGTGGTGATGCTCATTGGAGATGCTCAATGAGTGGTTTCCCCGACCTTTCAGACTGCCAGCAGATGATTGGCTCACAGCGGCCCCAGCAACATCTAGCTGATTGGCTCCTCTGTGGTGATGCACATTGGGCTGGTTCCCTGCCCTCTCAGACCACGGAACTGCTCATTGGGGGACTTTTTTGGCTCCGCCCATGCGACCCAGCCAATCGGCCTCAAGAGGAGGAGACTTGTGTTTGAGGGAGAGGCTTGTGGGAAGCCTGTGGTGGCAGTTGGGCTCTGACGGCTATTCCTGAGGAGCTGTTTTGTTTGGTGTCATCTTGTTGGGTTGTATTATAGTAGAAATGCGGAATCAGAAATTATTAAAAAAAAAATGAAAGAGTGTTCAGTAAATTGTTAGATGCAATTAAGGCATGGAAGACTTTACAAGGACATGGAGGTTTACAAGGTTAATTATCTAAGGTAATACAAGGAGCTAATGAACCTTATGCTGAATTTGTAGATAGGCTTATTCAAACAGCTACCAGAGTTTTTGGAAATACACAACAAGCAATGCCATTACTAAAACAACTGGCTTATGAGCAAGCGAATCTTTGGTGCAATGATATCATTAGACCATGGAAACATGAAGATTTAAACACATACATTAAATTATGTAGAGACATTAAAGAACAAGAGCAAGTCGTGGAAGCTGCAGTAAAACAGGCTTTAGATGCCAGAGACATTAATGAACAAGGGCAAACTGTGGCAGCTGCAGTAAAACAGGCTTTAGATGCCAGGCCAAGAACATGCTACAATTGTGAAGAAACAGGACATTTTAAAAGGAATTGTCCCATAGGAGGAGGGTTTAACAAAACTAGGTATCAAAGGAGTAGAATACGAGGTATTTGTCCACGATGCCGTAGAGGGAGACTTTGGGCTAATGAATGCTGTTCTCAAACCACCATAGAGGGTACACCATTATCAAAAAACGAACAAGGACCAGGTGTTTATCCACAATATTGTGGACAAAGACATGGAGCTCCATTGCCAAAAATGGACAAGGGGGCTCAATGCTCCGGGGCCCAAAACCACAAATATACGCAACACTGGAGAAACCCAGCAACCCCATCAGGGTAGTGCCCAGGACACATTGTCCATCAGATCCCTCATCAGACAAACCAGAGGGAGCTCAGGGTTGGACATCTGTGCCTCCGCCAGAGCAGTACTAACTGCAGAGATGGGAGTTCAATTCATTTCCACATGGGTAAAAGGACCTCTTCCCAAAGGAACAGTAGGCTTATTATTGGGACGCAGCTCTTCTACTCTAAAAGGACTTATGATAAGTCCTGGGGTAATTGATCTCGACTATGAAGGTGAAATAAAAATTATAGCCAGTTCTCCAAAGGGTATATCAGTAATTTCACCAGGAGATAGAATAGCACAGTTACTAATAATACCCAGCCTACATGAAAAATTTTCCAGTTGTACTGTAGAAAGAGGTTCCAAGTGATTAGGCTCCACAGGTGTAGATTGGGCTATGCTTTCTTTAAATTTAGATTCTGGCCCCATGCTAAAACTAAATATTCAAGGGCATAAATCTAATGGGCTACTGGATACAGATGCAGAACTTAGCATCATCTGTCGTCAAGAATGGCCAAAACATTGGCCGTTACAACAAGCCACTCAAACGCTTCGAGGCCTAGGAGTGGCGTCTAATCCCCATAGAAGTGCAATGGTATTAGATTGGAAGGATCCTGAAGGATGTGAAGGAACTCTACAGCCATATGTATTGGATCATCTTCCCGTAAATTTATGGGGACGAGATAGTCTTCTGGACTCAGTGATATTTTTTTTCGGATTCAGTATTGCCAGTCAATCGGGTTTTGCCGGCTCCTCAGTCCTGGTCTCAGTGTTGGACGTCCATTGCCTGTCTTCATTGCCTTGTCTTGTCTGTGTCATGTTTCATTGCTTTAACTGTTTGTGTATCTTTCATTATGGGACAGAGCACTTCAATGCCTCTGTCCCTGATCCTTGATCACTGGACCAAAGTCCGCTTAAGGGCTCAGAATCTTTCTTTTTCAGTAAAGCCCCGGATGTGGCAGACTCTCTGTGCTTCAGAATGGCCCACCTTTGGATTTGGATTACCCCTAGAAGGATCTTTCTACTTCCCACTAATTTAAAAAAGTCAGAGATATTGTCTTTCAGCCGGGGCCACATAGCCATCTGGATCAACAGCCATATATCTTAACTCGGTGGGAACTCTGCATATCTCCTTTTCCATGGGTGAAGCCTTTCTTGCCCCTGCCCCCACTCTGACTCCTTCCCCCAGGAACTCTCAAATCCTCTGCTCCTCCTCCTCCTACACCCTCTGTTCTCCTTGAGTCACCAGATTTCACTCTACTGGACTCTCCTTCCCCTCCTTATCCCCTGCCCTTGTCCCCCAACCTCCAACACCCTCTAAGTGATTCCCCTGCTGCTGACTCAGCCTCTCCTCCATTGGAGGAAGCTATGCCGGCCCAGCGCCCTCCAGATAATTCCCTTGCGGCACACACAGCACCTCTTCCCTTGGAGGAAGCTGACCCGTCTAAAGGAACTCGCTGGCGGTGAATGATTGAAAACCCTGGAACTCTCGGGATGCTCCCCCTCCATCCCTATGGGCCAATGATTGACGATGGCCACGGGGAAAAAATGCAAGCCTACCAGTATTAGCCTTTCTCCTCGTCAGACCTAAATAACTTAAAAAAATTATAATCCCCCTTTTTCTGAGGACCCCACTTGGCTCTCAGGTCTGGTTGAGTCATTGATGTTTTCACACCAGCCTACTTCAGAAGACTGCCAAAAACTCCTAGGGATTCTCTTCATGACAGAGGAACAACAGTGAATCCTCCAGGAAGCTAGAAAAAAATATCCTCAAACAAGATGTGCGTCCGACACAACTTCCCAACATAATCAAAGGCAGCTTTCCCTTGAACCCACCCAACTGAGACCCCAAAATCTTTGAAGGTAGGGAGCATCTGTCCACTTATCACCGGGCTCTAATAGTGTGTCTCCAAGCAGCCGCTAGCGACAAACTAATTTGGACAAGGTAAGAGAGATTATTCAAGGGCCTGATGAATCTCCCACTATGTTTCTAGAGACAATTATAGAGGCATATAGGAGATATACTCCTTTTGATCCTCAGGCAGAGAATCAAAAGGCATCTGTCACGATGGACTTTATTGGGCAAACTGGCCTGGATATTAAAACAAATTTACAAAGCTAGATTGATTACAAGATATGACTTTGAGAGATTTAGTCAGAGAAGTCAAGAACGTATACTATAAGAGAGAAACTGAGGAAGAGAAGGGAGCAAAGGGAGGATAAAAGAAACAAAAGGCAGACTAAGGCGTTGACTAAGGTCCTGGTCACAACAACAAATAGGCCAGAAATTAAGAAACAGGTAGACAAGAAGGGATAACATTGGCCCATGCCAGAGGGCACCCTGCCCTCAGATCAATGTGCCTACCCTAAATAAAAAAGGACACTGGGCCAAAATTGCCCTAAAAAGCGACAGCCACACCAGCCAGCCATACTGACTCTGGAGGATGACTAAGAAAGTCGGGGCTCAGTTTCCCTCCCCAAGCTCAAGGTAACTTTTGAAGTGTTTCAAAAGTGATTATGGAAATCGAAAATAATGTGTTTGGAAAGAAGTCTCATGAAAAGGTCAGTCAAGAAACATGGATGAATACATGTGTTCTGAAGCACGAAGTGATTGAAAGTGAGACAAATGCCTATAAATTTGCTAACTTGTGGATGAAATATAAATTCTATGATGTGCATAAAGTGAATAAATAGTAATGTAGAAGTGTTGAATAAAATTGAACATCAAAATACACATCATGTCCCATATTAATCTACTTGAATTGATTTTATACAGGGTCAGTTAGTGTAGAAATGTTAGGATATGTTTGCATCATTCAAAGAAGTTAGTTTTCAGTACTAGGAAACAAATATGTATTTCAGGTGGATGAATATTACTGAGAATAATCTTGTGAAAAGTTGATTAAAAATCCAAATACATCAATATGAATGAATTTAGGGAGTGTATAATAAGACACGTGTTATATATATATATATATATATATATATATATATATATATATATATATATATATATATATATCACAGACATTAAAAATAGCAATATATATGCCAATTGAAATTCATCATGAAATATATATCATCATCATATCCAAAAATATTCATTTTAATGAATATGGATTTTTATATAAGTTTGTTCAAATAGGAAGCTCACCCATGGGTTGAATTTTCAGTTCCAACAGTGTTTAGGACGAGTGATCACTTCTCACAATTTGTATGTGCCATGTCAGCCACCTCACGAGAATGTACGTGTGACACCAGGTAGGATTCTATATGTGCATATTAAAACACATGTGCTGAATAGGCTACTGTGAAAGGAAGACAGTAATTCGTATATTTGTTAACTTTAAAAACACATGTAGAACTATTTCAATTAAAAATTGACTAGATTTATAACTCCTACCCTATATATTTCAAAAGGCATGTCCAACTATACACAATGCCTCCTCTGAAATGCTTGTATTTCTATTCTGTTTGGGTTATGTTTCTCCATCATATTAGGATTAGTAGTCAGAGTCTAGTAGGGAATGGGTTAGTGTCCGGGATTCACAAAAATCTTTCCACTCTCATTCAGAACAATGCCTAGACATTACCCTCGTCCCAAGTAAGACACAATTAGAGGATAAGAGTTAAAAATTCTGTGAATGCATATCTGGAAATGAATATTCTCATGAGTTCACAACCTTGGATGTCGTAAAGGAGTTTCCAAAAGTATGGGACAGGGTAAGCACTCCACAAACATGGAGCTCTGCTGCCCTAAAGACTTCTTGAGAAACTGCCTCTGAGGTTGGGCACTTGATATATATGTTTTCGTAAGGAGCTTTCTTTGTACTGAGACCATCAAAGCTGGGTGTGCATCTATGCGACCTGGAGGACATGGTTTCATATTTTCCAATGAACATGAGGCAGCAGTGCTGAATTCTCTCTATGTAGGTAAACTGTGTCCACTGGGGCCTAAGTGTCTCCGCGTGTGGACTGTGAAGCCATTTGGTCATCCTTCACTTTTCCTGGTGTTTCTTGCTGCTGCACTGGGAGTTTGGTATTTGCTTATGAAGTAAAAAAAAGATCACCTGGGACACAGTGCTTGAGGGAGTTCTGTCACGTGTGGTGGGTCAGGGTCTGCAAGAGAATATACCAACAATGCTTCTATTCCACATAGCTTTTCCCCTTGACCACAGCAACATAATTCTCAACATTGCCCTGAAACCTCTCTATATAACAAGATACCATTACATATAAGGGTCTGCTGGCTGCACCATGTCAGTCACAAGGCATTTGGAAGCCAATGGAAGATCAACATGGCCCCACCACAGATGTTTTATCACACACCTCCCCTCCTCTGGTCTAGGCCCACTACTCAGCAGGCTCCAATTTACTGGCATCTCTGTTATACACCATTTTGATGAAACCTAGTCAATCAAGGCACTGTCTGGTATACTCATGATCAGCAACCGGTTTTCCAAATTTTCTCCAGTGCCACCTGGTCATGGAAATTTCAATAATTTTATTGTATTTATCTAGCCATTTTTCACGGATGAAGATGGAGGCACTGTGGATTTCAATTTGTACAGGAACCATTAAATGATGAGAAACCTCATTTCGATGAATGCTCTGTAGAACTGTTAAAGACAAGGCTTCCCAGGGAGTGGCCAAAAAGTCACATGAAATCAGACCCATTGAGGTCTACAATGTAAGGTCCATGTGTGTTTTGACTGTCACCTATGCCTACCAAGTCTTTCAGAAAAAAAAAAATCATGTGGTATCCTGGCTGAGATTCCCAGTGCTCTGTGGAAAGCCACCCTGGGCCTAGATCTCAGTTTCCAAGGGAGACTCTCATGCGTGCCCTCCTAGAATCCCAACACAATTCATGGCACAAGTTCTCTGAGATCAGATCCAGAATGCACTCTCTAAGTGTAATCACACCAGAGTTCAAGCCCATGTGGACCCAGGCATCTCCTTTAACAGCCACACAATGACCACAATTAAACCAAAACACTCCCACATGGCCCTCATCTTTTTCCATATAGATACTCATCATAACCTCTGGCTGGAGGTTTCCATGAGGGGCACATTCCAAGACAGTGTCCAAAATAAGCTCCCTTACCCATCATTTGCCTAAAGTCAGGGTGGCCTGGACATACTTCCTGTGAACCCGGAGTGATCAAATAGGCATGCCGTTAATACTGCACCGCTTCTTCAATTTGAGGCCTACTGAGTTAGAGGTATAGATTCTTTATGTAAATTAGAGTCATGAGAAAACCCAAGCACCTTTGCAGGGCTTTGAAGAACTCAATTGACACAAAGGATCCCTATTCTCACTTGATAGAGGTCAGGAACCTCACAGAGGAAAGCGAGACTTTATCCACAATGACTGGTGTATTTGCCATTTTGGTTTTGGATGCACACATGGGATCTTTCTTTAGATCCATCTGGTGCTGAGAATCTAAGCCACAACCTCACACAGGGCCAAGATGCTAATTCAGACACATCCCTTTCCAAAGCAATTAAGCAAAGAGCCACAGGTGATGCCCAATCATTTCCATTTGAAAACTGTTTACTTCAGGCTTCACAAAGGGGTGGCCAGAGCAAGAACTTCCTGACATTCAGTTCATCAGAACAATATATAAGCAAAATGCCCAAAGCAGGGTTTTTCCACTGAGATTTTCCTGGTCACACTGATATCTGAGTTTTTTGAGATGCTCGCCATTCCCTTCAGCTATCCAGTACATGGCCATGTCACAGAGCTTGGAGGTGGTATATATGTTGGACACAAAACCATGATCCTATTCTGGAGAGTGAACAGAGTTCATGAATAAACCTGGAAATTAGGAATGTATTAGGTTATGCCCATCTTTAAGTAAAGCCGCAAACCATTCATAAATTTGGCAGGATGAAATGGGAAGCTTTCTACTAGACAGGACACATCCATTGATGCACTCTCTTTTCTAATGTCTACAACCACGAACACCATGGGATACACAGACATAGAAACACTCTCCTTTTCAAACGACTTACGAGAAACAGTTCACTCCAAACCAAACAAACCACTTTTTTTCCTATTCTCACAACATGAGACAAAATCACAAACTCACAACCACACCCACAAAGGCACCTCCTTACCCTAAGTAGGTCTGTGACTCTATGGAGTGTCCTCTGACTGGTGGGCCACACAATGTTCCCCCGAAATGTCCTGTCCTGTCTCAGATATGGTCTCCTTGGCCATCTCTATGAAGTTGTCAGGAGCCAGCGGTGGGCCACTATCTGCTTTTTCAGGAAAGGCCCCTCTTCAGAGCTCTCTTGGCTTTTGGCCATTCTAACATCAGTAGGTACAAAGAAAGACTGACTCTGTCCTTGGTAATTCCAAACAAGTGAACCCACTGGGACTAGTACTGGGACTGGCTCTGTGTGCCTGGCTTCCAGGATCCTAAGTTCAGAGAGTTCCATCACCAAGGGAGTAAGGTGAGGTCACTTCCTTCAGGAACTGAATGAGGTCACTGCCTTGGCAACCACTTTATCCTAACAGTTGCTTCCAAGTGTCTCATTAGATGGAGGCTTCCCCTACTTCCTGTGAAACATTCACAAGTTAGAATGGTATATCAACCATAGGAACCCGGTAATAGCTCTCCACACAGGCCTGGTTTGGTCCATCTCCTCTACATTGAGAAGAGAGGTTCTGATTCAGACACATCCCGTCATCCTGACCAGGTATTTTGCCATGGAAGATTACTTTTGCTTTCTCAGGTCGTCCATAGCTGACTACATATTCTCCAGGGATCATTTCTGCATTGAACTTGTGGTTCTCAACAGGTGAAAGATCCCCTACATTCCTGTATTGTAAGACCAACTCTGTCCCTGCTCTTCTTTAAATTTACATTGAGGGAACAGTGTATTGTTAGGGTTAATAAAATGTTTGATTTGGGTTAGAAATCATTCTGCTGGATGAATAATGGTATTGGGAACCTGCGATATTTTTAAAAATATAGGGGTGAAATATATAAATGAAAAAAGAAAGTCTAGGTAATTTTGAAGCCCAGAGGGGCAATGGGCCCTTCATTGGGATACTTAGCTTTGATTTACGTTGTGCACAGATATCTCAGATAAATCGATATACAATGGCATAGGACCTTGTTCCTTTTATGATTAAAATTCGAAGAGAACATCCAGTCAAAAAGGGATAGTAAGTAGGATTAGATAGATATTCGGTAGGTTAACAAAGAAGAGTGAGTATAGGATTTGGAACAAAAGTTCTTTAGCAATAGGGTTTGGGTTAAAGTGTGAAAGTAAATATCAGCACACTTGAAGGGTCAGTCACAATGATGAACAGTGGAAAATATGTAGGAAAGCAGATATCAAGAGAGATATTACAAAATCAACAAATGGGCCAAGGACCTGAACAGACACTTCTCAGAAGAAGACATACAATCAATTAATAAGTACATGAAAAAATTCTCACCTTCTCTAGCAGTCAGAGAAATGCAAATCAAAACCACCCTAAGATACCATCTCACTCCAGTAAGATTGGCAGCCATTAGGATGTCAAACAATAATATGTGCTAGCGAGGATGTGGGGAAAAGGGTACACTTGTACATTGCTGGTGGGACTGCAAAATGGTGCGGCCATTATGGAAAGCAGTATGGAGATTCCTGGGAAAGCTGGGAATGGAACCACCATTTGACCCAGCTATCGCCCTCCTCGGACTATTCCCTGAGGACCATAAAAGAGCATGCTATAGGGATACCGCCACATCAATGATCATAGCAGCACAATTCACAATAGGCAGACTGTGGAACCAACCTAGATGCCCTTCAATAGATGAATGGATAAAAAATAATGTGGCATCTATACACAATGGAGTATTATGCAGCACTAAAAAATGACAAATTCATGGAATTTGCAGGGAAATGGATGGCATTAGAGCAGATTATGCTAAGTGAAGCTAGCCAATCCTTAAAAAACAAATGCCAAATGTCTTCTTTGATTTAAGGAGAGCAATTAAGAACTGAACAGAGGGAAAGAGCATGAGGAAAATATTAACATTAAACTGAGACAAGTGATGGGAGGGAAAGGGAGAGAGAAGGGAAATTGCATGGAAACGGAAAGAACCCTCATCGTTATATGAAATCACATATACGAGGTTGTGAGGGGAAAGGGGGGGAAGGGAGAGAACGGAACAACAACAGATGAGGTAGAGAGGGAAGATGAAAGGGGAGGGGAGGGGGGATAGTAGGGGATAGGAAAGTCAGCAGAATACAACAGTCACTAATATGGCATTATGTAAACATTGTGAATGTGTAACTGATGTGATTCTGCAATCTGTATTTGGGGTAAAAATGGAAATGCATAACTCACTTGAATCAAATGTATGAAAGATGAAAAAAAAATTAAAAAAGTACTAATTTGGCTCATCGTAACAATAAAAAAAGAGATATTACAAAATCAGGCAAAGTATAAAGTGAGTGATATGATTAGATATTTGCAACAGGGTTGATTTTGAATATATAATCTTAGGAAGAAACAAATATGTAGTCACCAATAGGATTGATATTTGAGAGCATTAGGCAACCTGAACATGGAAGTAATCCATGTTCACTTTCCATTTAGGCTTTAGTACAATAATAAGTGTGAACTTTGCATTTTGTGTCCAGAATATTACTGTGATAAAATGTATATGTAGATTAGGTGACATGAGTATTTCTTTCACCATTTCTGCGAGTAATATTTTGAAGACATATACATAAGTATTGGTTGTACAAAAAGCTGTACCCTGTGTCTATGAATATACAGATAATGCATGAATAGACCATACTGTGAATAAATAGTATAGCTGGTTCCACTTTAAATAATGGATTGAATTGATATTCACAAAGGAGTGGTCTGAGGCAAAAAACTTCCTGAAATTCAGGGCAACAGAACAATAGGTAAACAAAACGCACAAAGCAGGGTTTCTCCACTGAGACTTTCCTGGTCACACTGATATCTGAGTTTTCTGAGATGCTCGCCTTTCCCTTCAGCTATCCAGTACATAGCCATATCACATAGCTTGGAGGTAGTACATATCTTGGACACAAAACAATGAGGCAATTCTGGAGAGTGTCCAGAATTCAGGATGTAAACAGAAACTTTGAAAGATAGCAGGTGTTTCCCTTCAATAAGGAAAGCTGCAGTCCATTAATAAATTGGGCAGGATGAATGTTGCGAAGCTTTCTCCTAGACAGGACACATCCATTGATGCATTTTCTTTTCTAATGTCTACAACCACGGACAGAGTGGGATACACAGACATAGAAGCACTCGCCTTGTCAAAGGACTTACTAGAAACAGTCCACGCCAATTCAAACAAACAGCCTTTCTTACATCTTCTCAGAACTTGAGAAAAAACCATACACACACCTACACCCACAAAGGCACCTCTTTGTGGAGTGTCCTCTGAATGGTGGGCCATAGTATATTCCCCCCAAATGGCCTGTTGTATCTCAAATCTGGTCTCCTTGGCCAACTCTGTGCAGTTGTCAGGAGCCAGCGGTGAACCAATACCTGCTTTCTCAGAAAGGTCTTTCTTCAGAGCTTTCCTGGCATTTGGCCATCCTCACATCTGTTGGTACTAAGAAAGACTGACTCTGTGCTTGGTAAATTGAAACAAGTGAGACCACAGGGACTGGGACTGCGACTGGCTCTGGGTGCCTCTCTTCCTGGATCCCAAGTTCAGAGAGTTCCATCACCAAGGAAGTGAAGTGAGGTCACTTCCTTCAGGAACAGAATGAGGTCACTGCCTTGGCAACCTCTTTGTCCTAACAGTAACTTCTAAGGGTCCCATGAGATGGAGTCTGTCCCTTCTTTCTGTCACACTTTCACAAGTTAGAATGGTATATCAACCATAGGCACCTGGGAAGAGCTCTCCACACAGGCCTGATTTGGTCCATCTTCTCTACATTTAGAAGATAGAGGTTGATTCAGACACATCCATTCATCTTGACCAGGTTCTTTACCATAAAAGATGACTTTTCCTCTCTCAGGTCCTTCATAGCTGCCTATATCTTCTCCAGGGATCATTTCTGCATGGACCTTTGATGTTCTCAGAAGGTGGAAGATCCCCTACATTACTGTATTGTAAGACCAACTCTGTCCCTCCTCTTTTGTAAAGTTAGATTGAGGGAACAGTGTATGTTTAGGGTTAATAACATGTTTGATTTGGGTTAGGAATCTCTCTGCCCCATGAATAATGGTATTGGGAACCTGTGATATTTACAAGAATATATAGGTGAAATGTAAGTATGGAAACAGAAATCTAGGTAAGATTCGAAGTCCGAAGGGCATTGGGTCCTTGAGTGGGATTCTTAGGTTTGAATTATGTTCTGCATATATGTCTCCGACAAATTGAAATACAATGGTTTAGGACCTTATACCTTGGATGATTAATTGTCGAAGAGAACATCGAGTCAAAAAGCAATAGTCAGTAGGATTAGGAAGATAGTCAGTAGGTTTAGAAATAAGAGTGAGTATAGGATTTAGACCAAAATTTCTTTACCAATAGGGTCTCGGGTAGACATTGAATGTAAATGTCAGCATATGTGAAGTGTCAGACACAATGATGAACTGGGGAATATATGTAGAAAAGCAGATATCAATAGAGATATAAGGAAATCATTCAAAGTATAAACTGAGTGATAGGATTAGACATTTTCAACAGGCTTGAAGTTGAATATATAATCTTAGAAAGAAACAAATATGTAGTCACCAATAGGATTTACATTTGAGAGCATTAGGCAACATGGATATGGTTGTTTTTAGTAATCCATGCTCACTTTCCATTTAGGCTTTGATACAATCATGAGTATGACCTTTGTTTTTTGTGTCCAGAATATTACTGTGAAAAAAAAGAAATATATATATATATATATATATATATATATATATATATATATATATATATATATATATATATATATATTGATAGATAGATAAGGTGACATGAATATTTCTTCTACCATTTTTGGGAGCAATATTTTGAAGAGGTATAAATTAGTATTGGGGGAACAAAGAGGTGTACACTGTGTCTATGAATATAGAGATAATGCATTAATAGACCATACTGTGAATAAATAGCATACCTGGTTCCAACTTTAACAATGGATTGAATTGAAATGTGAAAATGTACAGGAAATCTTATATTGATATTCACACATTCATCCAACCACTTATACATCTAATGGTAATATTAATGTTATGGTTTATCTTGAAGAGTGTGTGGGTTTAGCTTCAAAATTGATTATGGAAATCGAAAATAATGTGTTTGGAAAGAAGTCTCATGAAAAGACCAGTCAAGTAACATGGAGGAATACATGTGTTCTGAAGCAGGAAGTGATTAAAAGTGAAACAAATTCCTATAAATTTGTGAACTTGTGAATGAAATATATATCCTATGATGTGCAAAAACTGAAGAAATAGTAATGTACCAGTGTTGAATTAAAATGAATGTCAAAATAGACATCATGTCCCATAGGAATATACTTGCATTGATGTTAAACTGGGTCAGTTACTGTAGAAATATTAGGATTTGTAAGCACCATTGATTGAAGTTAGTTTTCAGCACTGGGATACAAATATGTATTTCAGGTAGATGATTATTTCTGAGAATAATCTTGTGAAAAGTTGATTATAAATCCACATACATGAACATGAATGAATTTACGGAGTGTATATAAGACAAATATATTTCATATTTTATAAAATCTGTAGAGTGTATGTGTACATATATATATATATATATATATATATATATATATATATATAGACAAAAAAACACAAAAATTCATTAAAAAGTATCAATATATATATGCCAATCGTAATTCATCATGTAATATATATCACCCTCAGATGCAAAAATATTTATTTTACTAAACATGGGTTTATGTATAATATTGTTCTAATAGGAAGCTCACCCATAGTTTGGATTTTCAGTTCCAACAGCGTTTAGGAGGACTGATCTCTTCTTACAATTTGTTTCTGCCAAGTCAGCCAACTCATAAAAATATAAGTGTTGTACCAAGGAGGAATCTATATGTGCATATAAAAAGTACATGTGCTGAGTAGGCTACAGAGAAAGGGAGACAGGAATTCACATATTTGTTAACTTTAAAAACGCATGGAGAGAGCTGGGGATGTGGCTCAAGTGGTAGCGCGCTCACCTTGCATGCGTGCGGCATGGGTTCGATTCTCAGCACCACGTGCAAACAAAGATGTTGTGTCCGCCGATAACTAAAAAAATAAATATTATAGAATTCTCTCTCTCCTCTCTAACTCTCTCTTTAAAAAAAACACATGGAGGACTATTTCAATTAAAAATTGAGTAGATTTATAAAACCGACCCTTTATCATGCAAGAGGGAAGTCCAACTATACACCATGCCTCCTCTGAACTGCTTGTATTTTCATTTTTTTTGTTTATTTTTCTCCATCATATTAGGATTAGTAGTCAGAGTCTAGTAGGGTATGAGTTAGTGTCAGGGATTCAGTATTTCGAATGGAAAATTGGAAAATGGATCAATGTGTATGCAAATGTGTACTACAAAAAAATTTTCCCACTCTCATTCAGAACAATGCCTTGACATTACCTTCACCCCAAGTAAGACACAATTAGAGGAGAAGAGTTAGAAAATCTTTGAATACATATCTGAAATTGAAAATGCTTAGGGTTCACAACCTTGGAGATTGTAGAGGAGTTTCCAAAAGTAAGGGACAGTGTAAAAACTCTACAAACATGGAGATTTGCCTGCCTAAAGACGTCTGGAGAAACTGTCTCTAGGTTGGGCACTTGAAATATATGTTTTTGTGAGGATCTTTAGCTTCCTTTCTAGTGAGACCATCAAAGCTGCGTCTTCATCTCTGTGATCTGGAGGACATGGTTTATAATTTTCCAATAAACATGAAGCAGCAGTGCTGAATTCTCTCTTGTATGTAAACTGTGGCCACTGGGGGCTAAGTGTCTCCCCATATGGACTGCGAAGCCATTTTATCATCCTCCACTTTTCCTAATGTTTCTTCCTGCTGCACTCGGAGTTTGGTATTTGCTTCACGAAATACAAGGAGTTCAACTGGGACACAGTGTTGCCGCGAGTTCTGTCACGTGTGGTGGATCAGGGTCTGCAGGAGAATGCACCAACAGGGCTTGTATACCACATAGGATGCCCCCTTGACCATAGCAACCTGATTCTGAACATTGCACTGAAACCTCTCCATATAACAAGTTGCCTTTACATATAAGGGTCTGCTGGCTGCACCATGTCAGTCACAAGCCATTTGGAAGCCAATGGCAGATCCACATGGCCCCACCTCAGATGTTTTATCACACATTTGCTCACCACTGCTCTAGGCCCACTACTCAGCAGGATCCAAATTATTGAGATCTCTGTTCTACACCATTTTCATCAAAACCAGTCAATCAAGGCACTTTCTGGTACACTCGTGATCAGCAACAGGACATCCAAATGTTCTTCATTGCCACCTGGTCATTGAAATTTCAAAAATTTCATGGTATTTATCTAGCCAATTTTCAATTATGAAGTTGGAAGCACTATGGCTTTCAAATCATTCAGGAATCATTCAATGGTGAGGAAGCTCATTTCAATGAAAAATTTGAAGAACTCTCACAGGCAAGGCTTCCCAAAGAGTGGCCTAAAAGTCACATGAATCCAGGCCCATCGAGGTCTACAATTGAGGTCCATGTGTGTTTTGACTAGCAAATATGGCTTCCAAGTCTTTCAGAAAAAAATAATTTGATATCCTGGCTGAGATTCCCAGTGCTCTGTGGAAAGCCACCCTAGGACTAGATCTCAGTTTCCAACGGAGACTCTCATGCATGGCCTCCTAAATTCTTAACACAATTCATGGCAATACTTCTTTGATGATTGATCCAGAACTGAGTGTTTAAGGGGAATGACACCAGAGTTCAAGCCCAGGTGGATCCAGTCATCTCTTCCAACTGCGACACGAATGACTACAATTAAAACCAAAACACTTCCACATGGTCCTCACCTTCTTCCAGAGAGACACTCATCATTACCTCTGGCTGGAGTTTTTCATGTGGGACGCATCCCAAGAGAGTGTCCGAAATAATCTTCCTTGCCCCTCATTTGCCTAAAGTCAGGGTGGCATGGTCACCCTTCCTGTGAACCTGGAGTGATCCAATAGGCCTGCTTTTCCAATTTGAGGCCTACTGACTCTCAGGGATAGATTCTTTAAGTGATTTGGAGTCACAAGAAAACACAAGCACCTCTGCAGTTCTTCAAAGAACTCATTTGACCTAAAGGATCCCTATTCTCACTTGATAGAGGTCAGAATCCTAACAGAGGAAGGCAAGAGACTCATCAACAATGACAGATTTTTGGTCATTTTGGTTTTGATTGCACACATGGAATCTATCTTTAGATCCATCATGTGCTGAGAATCTAAGCCACAACCTCATACAGGGCCAAGAGGCTGATTTAGACACATCCTTTTACAAGCAATTAGGCAAAGAGCCACAGGTGATGCCCATTTATTTCCATTTGAAAACTGTTTTCTTCAGGCTTCACAAAGGGGTGGCCTGAGGCAAAGATCTTCCCGACATTCAGGACAACAGAACCATAGGTAAGCAAATGAACCAAAGCAGGGTTTCTCCACTGAGAATTTCCGGGTCACACTGATATCTGAGTTTTCTAAGATGTTCCCATTCTCTACAGCTATCAAGTATATGGACATGTCTCAGAGCTTGGAGGTGGTACATATCTTGGAAACAAAACCATGAGACTATTCTGGAGAGTGGCCAGAATTCAGGAAGAAAACAGGAACTTAGGAATTTAGTAGGTGTTGCCCATCCATAAGGCAAACCAAAGTCCATTCTTCAATTAGGCAGGATGAATGCTGGGAAGTTTTCTACTAGACAGGACACATCCTTTGATGCCTTCTCTTTTCTAATGTCTACAACCACGGACACAGTGGGATACTCAGACTTAGAAACACTAGCCTTGTCAAACGACTTACTAGAAACAGTCCACTCCAACCCAAAAAAACTGCCTTTCCTACCTATTCTCAGAACATGAGAGAAAAGCACAAACTCACTGAACACCCACAAAGGCACCTCCTTAACCCAAGTAGGTCTGTGACTATCTGGATTGTCCTCTAACTGGTGGGCCATACTATGTTCCCCTGAAATGGCCTGTCCTTTCTCAGATCTGGTCTCCTTGGCCAACACTGTGAAGTTGTCAGGAGCCAGCGGTGAACCAATACCTGCTTTCTCAGGAAAGGCCCCTCTTCAGAGCTCTTCTGCCATTTGACAATCCTCATATCAGTCGGTACCAAGGAAGACTGACTCTGTCCTTGGTAAATCCAAACAAGTGAGACCACTGGGACTGGGACTGGGACTGGCTCTGAGTGCCTGGCTTCCTGCATCACAATTTCAGATTTTTTGATCACCAAGGAAGAGAGGTGAGGTCACTTTCTTTAGGAACTGAATGAGGTCACTACCTTGGCCACCACATTGTCCTAACAGTTTCTTCGAAAGGTCCCATGAAATGGAGGCTGCCCCTACTTCCTTTGACACTTTCACAAGTTAGAATGGTATATCAACCATAGGCACCTGTAAACAGCTCTCCACACAGGCATGGTTTCATCAGTTCTCTACATTAAGAAAGGAGAGGCTGATTCAGACACATCCCTTCATACTGACCCTGTTGTTTGCCATGGAATATGACTTTTCCCCTCTTAGGTCCTTCATAGCTGCCTGCAACTTCTTCAGGGTATAATTTCTGCATGGTCCTTTGATGTTCTCAGCAGGTGGAAGATCCCCTACATTACTGTATTGTAAGATAAACTCTGTCTCGGCTCTTCTGTAAAGTTAGTTTGAGGGAACAATGTATGGTTAGGCTTAATAACATGTTTCATTTGAGTTAGGAATCATTCTGCTTAATGAATAATGGTATTGGGAACTTGCGATATTTACAAGAATATATTGGTGAAATATAAGTTTGAAAACAGAAATCTAGATAAGATTTGAATCCAGGAAGGGCATTGGGCTGTTGATTGGGATACTTAGCTTTGAATTATGTTCTGCACAGATGTCTCAGATAAATCAATATACAATGGCATAGGACCTTGTACCTTGGATGATTGCTTGTCGAAGAGATCATCCAGTCAAAAAGGGATAGTCTTTAGGATTAGGAAGATAGTCGGTATGTTAGAAAAAAGAGTGAGTATAGGATTTGAACCAAAAGTTCTTTAGCAATAGGGTTTCGGATAAAGAGTGAATGTAAATGTCAGCACATGTGAAGAGTCAGTCACAATGATGAACTGGGGAAAATATGTAGGAAAGCAGATATCAATAGAGACATTAGGAAATCAGGAAAATATAAAGTGAGTGATAGGATTAGTCATTTTCAACAGGGTTGAGGTTGAATATATTATCTTAAGAAGAAACAAATATGTAGTCACCAATAGGATTGATTTGAGAGCGTTAGGCAACCTGGATATGGATGTGTTTAGTAATCCATGCTCACTTTCCATTTAGGCTTTGGTGAAAGGTTAATAAAATAGGTACTTGTTACTTACTGTTTTTCTGTATGCTTAACAAAACACTGTTGAAGTCTTGAGGACTGTTTGCTAATCTTGTTTCCAGAATGTGCTGTCCCCAACTGCCAAACTGCAAATGTATACCCTCACCCGTTTGCACGCAAACCACCCACTTGCCCTGACCCATCAATAAACTTCCCTCCCTGTCCTCTCCAAGGAAAGCATATAAGCTCTGCTTAAGCTGTTCTCATTGCTCTCTGCTCTATTCAAGTGAGCTCTGAGCCCCAGAATGCTGGACCCATAATAAACCATTTACTGTTGCATGAGACATTCCTCTGGTGGTCTCTTCCTCTGATGCTTGCCCGACCTTTACATCTGGAGGCACGAGCAAGATCCGGCAGCGGCGGATGAAAGATCCCCAAGGGGCTCCTTTCAGGGTAAGTAAGGGAACTCTTTTTGGTTTTAGGTTTCAGGTTAGGGCTTGGCAAAATGGCTATTGGTGATGAGCGTGAGCTCTCTCTGACAGAGGCTGACATACGTGTCACAGAGCCACAGGCCACGTCCCTGGGGGATGCCCCAGAGGACTCAGGAAATCGAGGAACAATAGTCTCCTTGACTCAGTGATATTTTGCTTCGGATTCAGTATTGCCAGCCCATCAGGTTTTGCCGGCTACTCAGTCCTGGCCTCAGTATTGGACGTCCATTGCCTGTCTTTATTGTCTTGTCTTGTCAGTGTAGTGTGTGATTTCTTTCACTGTTTGTGTATCTCTCATTTTGGGACAGAGCACTTCAACACCTCTCTTCCTGACCCTTGATCACTGGACCAAAGTCTGCGCAAGGCCCAGAATCTTTCTTTTTCAGTAAATTGCTGGACCTGGCAGACCCTCTGTGCCTCAGAATGACCCACCTTTGGAGTTGGATAGCCCCTAGAAACATCTACTTCCCACTAATTTGAAACGTCAGAGATTTTGTCTTTCAACCGGGGCCACATAGACATCCAGATCAACAGCCATATATCTTAACTTTGGAGGACCTCTGCAAATCTCCTCCTACATGGGTGAAGCCTTTCTTTGTCTCTGCGCCCACTCCTACTCCTTCCACCATGATTCTATCTCACAAACCCTCTGCTCTTCCTCCTCCAACCTCTGTTCTCCCTGAGTCTCAAGACTCTACTGGACTCTCCTACCCTTCTTATCCGCTGCCGTCGTCCACCAACCCCCAACAACCTCTAAGTGATTCCTTTGCTGCTGACTCAGCCTCTCCGCCATTGGAGAAAGCTAGGCCGGCCCAGCGCCCACCAGATGACTCCCCCTTGTCACACACACAGCCCCTCCTTCCCTGGAGGAAGCTGGCCCGGCTAAAAGAACTCAAAGAACTCCCTGGCGTTTTCACACCTGCCTACTTGGGATGACTGCCAAAAAATCCTAGGGATTCTCTTCATGACAGAGGAACGAGAGAGAAACTTTCTGGAAGCTAGAAAAAAATATCCTCGGACCAGATGGGTGACCAACACAACTTCCCAACATAATCAAAGCCGGCTTATCCTTGAACTGACCCAACTGGGACCCCGACACCTTTGAAGGTAGGGAGCATCTGTCCACTTATTGCCGGGCCCTAATAGTGGGTTTCCAACCGGCCGCTAGCCAACCAAATAATTTGGCCAAGGTAAGAGAGATTATTCAAGGGCCTGATGAATATCCCTCTATGTTTCTAGAGAGAATTATGGAGGCATATAGGAGATATACTCCTTTCGATCTTCAGGCAGAGGATCAAAAGACATATGTCATGATGGCCTTCATTGGGCAAGCTGATCTGGATATTAAAAGAAAGTTACAATACTTAGATGGATTACAAGATATGACTTTGAGAGATTTACTCAGGGTAGCCGAGAAAGTATCCTATAAGAGAGAAACAGAGAGAACGAAAGGGAGCAAAGGGAGGATGACAGATGAAAAAGACAGATGAAGGTATTAACTAAGGTCCTGGTCACAACAATAAATAGGCCAGAAATTAAGAAACAGGGAGACAAGAAGCGATACCTGGGTCCCCACCAGAGGCCACCCTTGGCCTCAGATCAATGTGCCTACTGTAAAGAAAAAGGACACTGAGCCAAAAAGTGCCCTAGAAAGAGACAGCCACGCCAGACAGCCTTTCTGACTCTGGAGGTTGACTGAGAATGTCGGGGCTCAGATCCCTTCCCCGAGCTCAGGGTAACTTTTGAAGTGAAGGGGACCCCATAAACTTTGAAGTGGATACAGCAGCAGTATACTCAGCCCTTAAGGCCCCACTGGGCCCTCTATCAAATAAAAGGTCTCTAGTTCAAAGGGCTAACAGCAGTAAATATCAGACTTAGACAACTAAGAGGACCATGGACATGGGGAAAGGAAAAATCCAACATTCCTTCCTAGTAATCCCAGAATGCCTGGCCCCATTGATGGGCAGAGATCTGCTCAGTAAGCTCCGGGCCAAAACAACTTTTAACCCCGAAGGCCCCAAAATGAAATTTCTAAATCCTTCATTAAAAACTCCTATAGTCATGGCTTTATAAATGTCAGTCGAAGATGAACATCCACTTTTCACACACCCCAAGAATGATCAAACAGGCAAGCTACCCCAGAAATGGATAACAGATTACCCAGATGCCTGGGCAAAAATTGTTGGGTTAGGCCTAGCCATGAAACAACCTCCAAGAACAGTGGAGTTAAAAACCTCAGCCTCCCCAATCAATGTCAAACAACATCCTCTGAGCAAAAATGCTAAAGATGGGTTAAGGCCCCATATTCAGAAATATCTGGCTTTAGGGTCCTAAGGCCCTGTCAATCGGCCTGGAACACTCCCCTGCTACCAGTAAAAAATCCAGGAACTGGGGACTATCCCCGTTCAAGACCTAAGAGAGATCAACAACAGAGTGCAGGACATTCACCCCACGGTAAATAATTTGTACAATCTGCTTATCACTCTGAACCCTGAGTAGAAATGGTATGGACATAAAGATGCTATCTTTTGCATGCCTCTGCATAAAGACAGTCAGTTTCTGTTTGCTTTTGAGTGGGTAGACCCAGAAACCGGAACGTATGGTAAACTAACATGGACTGAAGCCCTCCACAGAGATGTCAACAACTTCAGAACTATGCACCCAAAAGTCACCCAGCTTCAATACGTGGATGACCTGCTACTGCAGCCAACACCAAGGAAAACTGTGAGTCTGGGAACCAAGCACTATTATATAAGCTTGCTCAACTCGGGTATAGAGCTTCTTCCAAAAAACCCCAAATTTGCCAGCAAGAAGTAGTCTTCCTGGGCTATTCCCTTAGAGGTGGTAAACGTTGGCTCACTGAGCCCAGAAAACAAACGGTTGTGCAGATACCCCCCCCCCCAGCAGCAGACAACACAAAGAGTTTCTTGGGACTACTGGGTTTTGCAGGTTATGGATTCCTGTGTTTGCGTCCTTAACTTCTCCTTTATACCCGCTGTTAAAGGGAGATGCCCAATTCCAATGGACCCCTGAGCACCAGCAAGCTTTTGATAACATCTTACGACACTGGCACTGAACTCCTCAACTTCACTGAGCCAAGCCTGCAATTTCAGAAAGCCCTACACTACGTTAAAAATGTACATCAATTCACACACCTTGGTCCAAAGAAACTGCAGGCATTCCTGAAGGATCAAGAACAGAGTTTTCCACTAACCGACTCACAGCGAAAGGACATAACTGAACGGGTAACAAAACCCTGTCCGTTCTGTCAATAGGTTAATGCTTACCCTTCCAAGCTTCCTGCAGGAAAGCACCTATGAGCAACCAGACCAGGAAATTCTGGGAAGTGGACTTTACTGAAATTTAGCCAGCAAGGTATGGACTTCAATATCTCCTAGTGTTTGTAGATATATTTTCAGGATGGATTGAAGCCTTCCCCACAAAAAAAAAAGGCACAAATGGTGGTAGAAAATCCTGAAAGATATTTTTCTATGATACGGCCTACCTAAGGTAATAGGGTCTGATAATGGACTGGCGTTCATGGCCCAGGTAAGTAAGGGGTTAGCCAGGATCCTGGGGATAAATTGGAAGTTACATTGTGCTTATAGACCCAGAGCTCAGGACAGGTTAAAAAAATTAATAGAACCATTAAAGAGACCTTAACGAAATTAAGCTTAGAGAGGGCATCAAAGATTGGACTATGATCCTGCCTTATGCACTGTTTCATGCAAGAAATACTCCCTCTGTTTCTTTGTGTAACCTCACCTCCTATGAAATTCTCTATGGGGCCCCTCCTCCAGTAAGGACCTAACCACAACTCTAAGACCTACCGATCCCTTCCACACCCCCTTGCTTGACAAACTTAAAGCTATTGAAAGAACTCAGGGATACCTGTCAAAACAGCTGGCCACTGCCTACCAACCTGGTGAAGAGGAGACTCCACATCGATATCAAAAAAGAGACTTCATCTACATAAGATGACATCAGGTGTCATCCCTGGAACCCCGCTGGACAGGACCATACCAGGTGCTACTTATAAAACCTACAGTGGTAAAGGTAGACGGAATCACTTCCTGGATCCTAATTCTCATCTCAAGCCTGTGCCCTGTCCAGACTCTGGCTTGAAAGTGGAAAAGACTGGTAACCCTTTCAAATTGCATATTTGCCATGTGGATAAGGCTATAGACTATCCCCTTGGCCACCACTAGTCCTAACCATCATCAGCCCATTCAGCAGCGATGGCTGATCACAAATCCTATTAGACAAGAAGTATGGTCTGTCTCACATACAGCCCCCTTAGGGACCTGGTGGCCAACTCTCCACCCAGATATTTGTCAGCTGGGTATACGTCTTTCCAATTGGGATATCTCTGATGAAGAGGATCCCACTAAAATTCCATTAAATTTCTCCCGTACCATAGATAATGGAAACAAACATTATGGATGTAGGGACACGCAAGCCTGATGCAGGTTGGCTAGCCTAGATTACTATGTTTGCCCGGTGGACTATCAAAGCCACAAACAACCACGGCTGTGTGGGGGAAAAGCCGTCTTCTTCCGTAAGTCATGGGGATGTGAGCATACAGGGGCTGCCTGGTGGAACCCAAACTCCTCATCAAATTCAGTTCACAGCATTGGCCATATTACCAATTAGACAACCAAAACCGATGGCCCCCAGAGGGGTCTCTAGATCCTCAAATTCTGTGTGACTATTTCAACTTCGGCAAGTGCTCAAAAGGATTGAAGAAAATTCCCCTATGTGTAGGCCTTTTCCCTCCTTTGCTCACATCACGAAATATGTTTCTCCAATAGATCCTTCTGCTCCAGATTCTCTGCTGTCACTCTCACATCAACAACCTGATTTCTCCCCTCCAATTACTAGATCAAAACCCCAAACCTCCGCTGGTTCTCAGACCATTGCCCCCATGCTGAGGCAGCAGGTACTGAGGTACCCTTCCACCCACTCACTCCTCTCTTCTCCTGTCAGTGCCCACACCGGGTCCCACCAGGTCCTCTTACCAGCTAACCCAAAGTTCAAACCAGCTGAGGAGTGCCCTCAGACGCCTATCCAAGATGTAATGAAAATGGCCTTTAAAGTTGCTTTGTCATCACTAAAAACAGGTTACTAAGAATTTAAAGTCCCTCACAGGCTTTTTAGATACTCATTCCCGTCTTCCCATCTGCTCTACCTGTTCTACTGCTCAAGTTTTGTTGCCAGGAAAATCCCAAACCCTTTTCCCATTATTCTTTTATATCTCTTTTTCCTCATTCTCAGAACCACAGAACTGCTCTCACCCCCCGCCTTCCCCGTCTTCCCCTCTGTACCAGGCCCACAGAAAAATCTTAAATGGCCTTCTCCAGAAGTCTTCATCGTGGCTGACTTTAGGACTTTCAGCAACAAAGTCCCTATAAAAGAGTTCAGTGTAGATAAACTTCCTCTTTTCGTGTTGCTCTGTTATACTTGGCCACTGGCTGGAAAAATCAGCCCTTCTAAGCTAGACACCCCCTTACTAGTTTTTCACAAAATATGTGAACAAGGCCTCTGGCCATGAGCTGAGGCTTCCAGAGATGGCTACATTTCCAAGATAAAGAAGTTACCAACTGGGCTCCATGGTAACAGCTGGCAGGGAGAAAATAAAAGAGAAGAAAAAAGCTCTCCCCCTCCCAGGAGTCCTTAATAAGTTATCTTTCCCAGAGAAGAGGAAAATAAAAACAGAACCAAAAACTTCTTTTTGTGAACTTCTGCAGACTGTGAATTTCTGAGTCTTTTCCCTTACATGTTGGGTACAAAATTCTGAAACTACCTAAACTTGGGATTCAGGGGATTAATTGATTACAACAGAAGCAATGCCCTCTATGTCGGGTTGCAACCAAATAGGACTGTTTCCCTGTCTTTGGTGCTATCTTAGGTGCCTTGCCTTGTCCATACCTACAACAGTATAATTCTATATACTTAAACATTGTTTATTCATAAAATTATCAACAGATGTGATTAATTATGTAATGGTGCAGATGTTTCCCCGAGTGCTCTATCATGAGGCAGGATCATTTAAATTTCAAATAGGGGGGCATACAACCCGGTTCCGCTGGCAACCTGTATCCTTCACTTTAGCCATCCTATGAGGAATAGTAGTTGCTGCAGAGAAGGGCACAGGAACCACTGCCCTAATCCATGGGACACAACAAATGACCCAATTAGAAGCAGCAATAGACCAAAACTTAAAGATATTAAAAAACCACCATCACAGCTTTACAAGAATCTTTAACCTCTCTCTCTGAAGTTGTTTTACAGAACAGGCGAGGGTTCGACCTCCTCTTCATGAGAGAAGGGGCCTTTGTCCTGCATTGAGGGAAGAATGTTGTTATTATGCCTACCATACTGGAGTTGTAAAAGAATCTATGATTAAATTAAGAAGACGCATTGAAGAGCATCAACAAGAGAGAGAGGCCCAAAAAGGGTGGTTTGAGTCTTGGTTCACAGAGTCCCCCTGGGTAACTATGCTTTTATCAGCCCTGGCCGGTCCATTAATAATCCTCACATTATTGCTAACTGTAGGACCCTGTTTGCTCAACCGTGTAGTTTCCTTTCTCCAAGCTCAAATTGGACAAGTTAAACTTATGGTAATCAGAAATCAATATACCACACTAGCAGACATAAAATGTGACATCCTCAATGATCACTATTATGATTTAATGTAACCAAAAGAAAGTGGGGAATGAAAGGTAAATAAAATAGGTAATTGTCACTTCCAGTTTTACGGTATGCTTAACAAAACACTGTTGATATCTTGAGAACTGTTCGCTAATCTTGTTCCCTGAATGTTCTGTACCAACTGCAAAACTGCAGAATGTACTCCCTCACCCATTTGCACGCAAACTGCCCACTCGCGCTGACCCATCAATAATCTTCCCTCCCTGCCCTCTCCAAGGAAAGTATATAAGCTCTGCTTAAGCTGTTCTCAGGGCTCTCTGCTCTATTCAAGGGAGCTCTGAGCCCCAGCATGTTGGACCCCCATAAACTTTTGGCTGTTGCATTAGACAGTCCCTGGTAGTCTCTTCCTCCGATGCTCGCCTGACATTTACATTGGTAAAATAATAAGTGTGACCATTGCTTCTGTGTCGAAATGTACAAATTATTATTGGGGGTACAAATAGGTGTACCCTGTGATATGAATATAGAGATAATGCATGAATAGACAATACTGTGAAAAAATAATATAATGGATTCCAAATTTAATAATGGATTCAATTGATATCTGAAAATATACAGGAAATCTTATATTGATATACATACATTCATTCCAACCAGTTAAACATCTAAACGTTATATTAGGATTATGATTTATCATGAAGAGTGTGTGAGTTTTGCTTCAAAATTGATTATGGAAGTTGAAAATAATGTGTTTGGAAAGAAGTCTCATGAAAAGACCAGACAAGAAACCTGGAGGAATCCATGTGTTCTGAAGCAGGAAGTTATTGAAAGTGAAACAAATGCCTATAAGTTTGCTAACTTGTGGATGAAATATATATCTTATGATGTGCATAAATTGAAGAAATAGTAATGTAGCAGTGTTGAATAAAAATGAATGTCAAAATACACATCATGTCCCATAGTAATCTACTTGCATTGATGTTAAACTGGGTCAGTTACTGTACAAATTTAGTATTTGTATGCAACGTTAACTAAAGTTAGTTTTCAGTACTGGTAACAAATATGTATTTCAGGTGGATGAATATTTCTGAGAATACTCTTGTGAATACTTGATTATAAATCCATACACATGAAGATGAATGAATTTAGGGAGTGTTTATAAGACACATATATTTCATATTTTGAAAAATCTGGAGAGTATATATATATATATATATATATATATATATATATATATATATATATATATACAAAAAACACACATGCAGAGACATTAAATTACCAATATATATGCCAATCGAAATTTATCATGAAATATATATCATCCACAGATGCAAAAATATTTCTTTTACTGAACATGGATTTATGTTTAATGTTGTTCAACTAGGAAGCTCACCCATAGGTTGAATTTTAAGATCCAACAGGGTTTAGGAGGAGTGATCTCTTCTCATAATTTGTATCTGCCAAGTCACCACCTCACAAGAATGTACATGTGAGACCAGGTAGGATTCTATATGTGCATATAAAAATACATGTTCTGAATAGGCTACAGGGAAAGGGAGACAGGAATTTATATATTTATTAACTTTAAAAACACAAGGAGAACTATTTCAATTAAAAATTAACTAGATTTATAACACCTACCCTTCATAATGCAAATGGCAAGTCCAAATATACACCATGCCTCCTTTGAACTGCTTGTATTTCTATTCTGTTTGGGTTAGTTTTCTCCATCATATTAGGATTAGCAGTCAGAGTCTAGTAGTTTATGAGTTAGTGTCAGGGATTAAGTATTTCGAATGGAAAATTGGAAAATGAATCCAATGTGTATGCATATATGTGCTACACAAAAATCTTCCCACTCTCATCCACAACAATGCCTTGACATTAACTTCGCCCCAAGTAAGACACAATTAGAGGAGAAGAGTTAGAAAATCTGTGAATGCATATGTGGAATGGAATATACTCAGGATTTCACAAACTTGGAAGTGGTAGAGCAGTTTCCAAAAGTAAGGCACATGGTAAACACTCCACAAACATGGAGTTCTGCTGGCCTAAAGACTTCTTGATAAACTGCCTCTGAGGTTGGGCACTTGAAATATATGTTGTTGTCAGTAGCTTTAGCTTACTTTCTAGTGAGACCATCAAAGCTGGGTCTGCATCTATGTGACCTGGAGGACATTGTTTATAATTTTCCAATGAACATGAGGCAGCAGTGCGAATACTCTCTTTGTAGTTAAACTATGGCCACTGGGAGCTAAGTGACTCACCGTGTGAACTGTGAAGCCATTTGGTCCTCCTCCACTTTTCGTGGTGGTTCTTGCTGCTGCACTGGGATTTTGGTATTTTCTTCATGAAATACAAGGAGATCAACTGGGACACAGTGCTGGAGGGAGTTCTGTCACGTGTGGAGGTCACGGTCTGCATGTGAATGCACCAACCAGGATTCTATCCCACATGGGTTGCCCCTTTGTCCATAGCAACCTGATTCTGAACATTGCCTTGAAATCTCCCTATACAAAAAGATGCCTTTACATGGAAGGTTCTGCTGGCTGTACCATGTCATTCACAAGCCATTTGGAAGCCAGTGGCAGATCCACATGGCCCCACCACACGTTTTATCACACACCTTCACACCACTGCTCTAGGCCCACTAATTTGCAGGCTCCAACTTACTGGCATCTCTGTTCTACACAATTTTCATGAAACCTAGTCAGTCAAGGCACTGTCTGATACACTCATGATCAGCAATAGGACATCCAAAGATTCTCCAGTGCCACCTGGTCATGGGAATTCCAAAAATTTCATGGTGTTTATCTAGCCATTTTTTTTGAGGATGAAGTTGGAGGAACTGTGGTTTTCAAAAACCATTAAATGTTGAGGAAGCTCATTTCAATGAAACTCTGGAGAACTCTCATAGGCAAGGCTTCCCAAAGAGTTGTCAAAAGGTCACATGAAGCCAGTCCAATTGAAGTCTACAATGTGAGGTACATGTGTGTTTTGACTCTCAGCTATGGCTGCCAAGACTTTAAGAAGAAAATCATGGATTATCTTGGCTGAGATTCCCAGTGCTCTGTGGCCTTGATCTAAGTTTATAAGGGCTACTCTCATGCGTGGGCTCCTAAAATCCCAACAAAGCTCATGGCAATACTTCTCTGAGGTCAGTTCCAGAATTCAGTCTCTATAGGGATTCACACTAGAGTTCAAGCCCAGGTGGACCCAGTGATTTCTTCCAATCGCCACACAAATGACCAAAATTTAAACGAAAACACTCCCATATGGCCCTCATCTTTTCCACATAGACACTCATCATAACCTCTAGCTGGAGGTTTCTATGAGGGGCGCTGGACAAGACAGTGTCCAAAATAAGCTCACTTGCCCGTCATTTGCCTAAAGTCAGGGTGGCCTGGAAACCCTTCCTCTGAACCAGGAGTGATCAAATAGGCCTACCATTATTACTGTTCCACTTCTCCAATTTGAGGCCTACTGACTGTGGGGTTTAGATTCTTCATGTGGATTGGGGTCATGAGAAAACCCAAGCACCAATGGGCTAGACTCTGAAGGGCTTTGAAAAACTCATTTGACCCAAAGGATTCCTATTCTCACCTTATGGAGGTCAGGAAACTTACAGAGGAAGGCGAGAGACTTCATCCATAATGAGTACTCTTTTGGCCATTTTGGTTTTGGATGCACACATGGCATCTTTCTTTAGATCTATCAGGTGCTGAGAATCTAAGCCACAGCCTCACACAGGGCCAACAGGCTGATTCAGACACATCCCTTTCGAAATCAATTACTCAAAGAGGGACAGGTGATGCCCATTCATTTACATTAGAGAACTGTTTTATTCAGGCTTCACAACGGGGTGGCCTTAGGCAAAGACCTTCCTGACATTCAGTGCTATAGAACAATAGGTAAGCAAAAGTCCCAAAGCAGGGTTTCTCCACTGAGACTTTCCTGGTAACATTGATATCTGAGTTTTCTGAGATTCTCACCATTCCCTTCAGCTATCCAGTACATGGCCAAGTCACTGAGCTTGGAGGTGGTACCTATCTTGGTCACAAAATCATGAGCCTATTCTGGAGAGTGGCCAGAATTCAGGAAGAAAACAGGAACTTAGGAAGATTTCAGGTCTTGCCCACAAATAAGGCAACCCTCTGTCCATTTATAAATTGGGCAGCGTGAATGTTGGGAATCTTTCTCCTAGACAGGACACATCCATTGATGCATTTTCTTTTGTAATGTCTACACACACGGACACAGTGGGATACACAGACATAGAAACACTTGCCTTGTCAAATGACTTAATAGAAACAGTCCACTCCAAACCAAACAAACCAACTTTCCTACCTATTCTCAGAACATGAGACAAAACCACAAACCCACACTCATTCCCACAAATGCACCTCCTTCCCCCAAGAAGGTCTGTTACTAACCGGAGTGTCCTCTGCCTGGTGAGCCATTCTTTGTTCACCCGAAATGGCCTGTCTGTTCTCAAATCTGGACTCCTTGGCCCACTCTGTGAAGTTGTCAGGAGCCAGCTTTGAGCCGCCACTACCTGCATTCTCAGGGAAGACACCTCTTCAGATTTTTTCTGGCATTTGACCATCTTCACATCTGTAAGTACCAAGAAAGACTGACTCTTTCCATGATAAATCCAAAAAAGTGAGATCTCTGTGACTGTTACTGGGCCTGACCCTGGGTGCCTGGTTTCCGGGATCCCAAGTTCAGAGAGTTCCATCACAAAGAAGTGAGGTAGGTCACTTCCTTCATGAACTGAATGAGCTCACAGCCTTGGAAAACACTTTGTCCTAACAGTTTCTTCCTAAGGTCCCATGAGATGGAGGCTGCCCCTACTTCCTGTGACACTTTCACAAGTTAGAATGGTATATCAACAATAGGTACTGGGGGAGAGATCTCCACACAGGGTTGGTTTGGTCCATTTTGTCTACATTAAAATGTGAGAGGCTTATTCAGACACATCTCTTCATCCTGACCAGGTTGTTTGCCATGGAAAATGACTTTTGCTCTCTCAGGTCCTTCATAGCATTCTATATCTTCTTCAGGGATAATTTCTGCATGGATCTTTGAGATTCTCAGCAGGTGGAAGATACCCTATATTCCTGGATTGTAAGACCAACTCTATCCCTGCACTGCTGTAAAGTTAGATTGAGGGAACAGTGTATGGTTAATGTTAATATCATGTTCTATTTGCGTTAGGAATCATTCTGCTGGATGAATAACGGTATTGGGAACCTGAGATATTTACAAGAATATATAGATGAAATATAAGTATGGAAACAGAAATCTAGGGAAGACTTGAAGCCAAGTAGGACTTTGGGCCCTTGAGTAGCATACTTTGCTTTGAATTATATTCTGCACAGATGTCTCAGATAAATTGATATACAAAGAAATAGGATCGTATACACTAGATGATTGAATAAGATACAGAATATCCAATAAAAAAGGGATAGTCTGTAGGATTAGCAAGATAGTCAGTAGGTTTAGAAAGAAGAATGAGTATAGGATTTGTACCAAAAGTTCTTTACAAATAAGGTTTCGGGTAGAGAGTGAATGTAAATGTCAGCACATGTAAAGAGTCAGTCACAATGACGAATTGGGGAAAATATGTAGGAAAGCAGATATAAATAGAGACATTAGGAAGTCAGTAAAAGTATGAAGTCTGTAATTTGTTTAGACATTTTCAACGGTTTGAGTCTGAATATATAACCTTAGGCAGAAACTAATATGTTGTCACAAATTGGATTGACTTTTGAGAGCATTAGGTAACCAGGACATGGATGTTTTTATTAATGCATGCTCACTTTTTATTTAGGCTTTGGTAAAATCATAAGTGTGACCTTTGCATTTTGTGTCCAGAATATTATTGTGATAAAATGTATATGTAGATCAGGTGACTTGAGTATTTCTTCCACCATTTCTGTAGCAATATTTTGTAGATGTATAAATTACTATTGAGGGTACACATAGGTGTACCCTGTGTCTATGAATATGCAGATAATGCATGAATAAACCATACTGTGTGTAAATAATATAACTTGCTCTACTTTAAATAATGGATTGAAATGATATCTGAAAATATAAAAGAAATCTCATATTGATATACAATCATTCACTGCAACCAGTTATACATCTAATGGTAATATTATGGTTGTGGTTTATCCTGAAAGGTGTGTGAGTTTTGTTTCAAAAGTGATTATGGAAATCAAAAATAATGTGTTTGGAAAGAAGTCTCATGAAAAGAATAGTCAAGAAACCTGTAAGAATACATGTGTTCTCAAGAAGGAAGTGATTGAACATTATATATCATACTATATATAATGTGCATAAACTGCAGAAATAGTAATGTACCAATGTTGAATAAAAATGAACATCAAAATACACATCATGTCCCATAGGAATCTAATTGCATTGATGTTAATCTGGGTCAGTTACTGTAGAAATATTAGGATTTTTATGCACCATTCACTGAAGTTACTTTTCAGTACTAGGAAAAAAGTATGTATTTAAGTTGGATGAATATTTCTGAGAATAATCTTGTGAAAATTTGATTATAAATCCACATAAATCACAAAACATTATAAACACAAAAGTCACATGGACATTAAAATGTAGCAATATATATGCCAATTTAAATCCATCTTGAAATATATATCATCCACTGATCCAAAACTATTTATTTAATGAACTTGAATTTATGTATAATGTTGTTCAGCTAGGAAGCTCCCCCATAGATTGAATTTTCTGTTCCAAATCAGTGTTTAGGAGAAGTGATCTCCTAAACGTGTATGCAAATATGTGCTACACAAAAATCTTCCCACTCTCATCCAGAACAATGCCTTGATATTACCTTCGCCCAAGTAAGACACAGTTGGAGGACATGAGTTAGAAAATCTGTGAATACATATCTGGAATGTAAAATGGTCAGGAGTTCACAACCTTGCAGGTTGTCGAGGAGTTTCCAAAAGTAAAGGACAGGCTTGATAGACCCAACCTGATCTTTTATTAGAATTGGGAGCCATCTTGCCAGAAAGCCATGAAAAGATAATTTGGGCTTTACTATAAATTACTGCAAATTCTGAACCTGCTTGGAATGCCTGTCCGTGCCTGAACTCATCCATGCCTGGCTCTCTGACCAGATAACAGTGCTCTCTGAAACATTAGTGACACCTAATAAATATTGGCCTTCCCAGGCCAGACAACGACCCTCTCTGAGTCTCTAATGGTCCTCATAATTTCTGATGTTGGGGCCAGCAAAAAAAATGTAAACTACCATCAGTGTGATGCTTTCAAAGTTCTGTTATCTGTAACCCCCTTTTTGTGTAACTTTCTGGGCTATATAGCTGGGCTGTAGGAAAGGTGGTGTTGCTGTCTTGTTCCCGACATTTTTGGAGGGAGAGGCAGCCTGGCCAGTTTTAATAATAAGCCTGCCTTAATTTGATTTTAATTGGAGTCACTGGTCTTTTCTTGCATCCTATTCCAACATTTTGGAGTTCCCCAGTGAGATGACCCTGCCCGACCAGATCACAAGACCAGACTGCTGAAAATTCTGAAGCTGGCCTTCCCTCCAGGGCTACGGGCTGGGGAGCCACTCTAGGGGGTGCACAACTTGAGATGTTCCAAGGCCTTGGAGTGAGCCGTCGGTCTGGGGAGCACTGCAGTGAACCACCGCACTGAAACTATTAGCAAGTACCTGGTGGAGGAGGCCTCCATAGGTAAGTGGCACCTTGATAACCTCTTATATCTGGTTAAGGGAGATCTCTTCTAATGACAGAGAGGTGGCCTGGGGAGGCTCACATTCACTCCTGTCCAGGATAGTAATGAGAATCGTTCTGTCCTCTGTTCCGTTCTGTAGGGAATTCCTCTGGAAGGTTAGAGAGATGCCGAGGGACACGCATGCGCTCCTACCCCAGAGCTTTAGCAAGACGTTGAATTGCTCATCTGTTTTTCTGTTTTGGCACCGGGATTCTGTTTTGTTTTTTTTTTTTTTGTGTGTGTGTGTGTGTGTTTTGTTCTGTGTTCTATATGTTTTTTGTTTGTTTGTTTTTGTGCATTTTGTTTTGTGATTTCTGTGATAAAATCTTAAGGATATTGAACGTGAAAATGGGTAACAAAGCAAGTAAGCCTGACACCCCTTTGGACTGTGTTTTAAGGAACTGTGATGAACTTTACCACCATTTGTTAAGCAGAATGAGAGAAGGCCCTAGCTGGCTGCCTGGAGCACACCCAGTGCAGATGGTAATGCCTGCTGGGGAATGAAGAACTGAGTATCTCCCAGCATCTGCCGAAGCCCTGTTGCTTCAGGGAATTCCCTCCTTTGTTCCCTGCACTGCAAGGATAATGCCACCTCTGTCTTCTTAAAAAAAGAGAAAAACAAAAAGGGGACACTAAATGCAGTAAAGTCGCCATGGAGACACTTTATTTTATATTTCAGGTTGCTCCTCTGTGAAAACATTTGGTCCCCTTGTGGGGACATCTGTGGTGCCACTGGAGAAGGAGATTTTTCTCTTATTTGCTCTGTTTTAAAGGGTTCTGTCTGTCAGCCATTGTCTGGAGTTCATTTCTGTCTGTCTTGTGCCTTTTTCCTAGCCCTTTAAGACATGTTCAATAATGTGTTAATATTATAAATTGTTCCTTGGAAATGATCTTAGCTGAATGTGTGTCTAAATGATGATGTTTCATTGTACCAATCTGGTATCTGAATGGGTTTTTGAAGCATTCCACAATCTTGCAGTTAAAAGTCGGGTTTAGGTATTTGTTTAGTTCATGGTTTCAGATAATTCATGCCAGAGAACTTAAATACTTAGGATGGAAAACTAAAGAACTCTACTTCCAAGTTGGCAAGTAACTTCCCAATCATTCAGTCTTTTTTTCACCAATTTTAAATTAGGTAGCCTGGGAAAATGTCACTGTGTGTACCAGTGCATTAATTTGGACAAGGATACTAAATCATAGTATGATATCTGTTGACAAAACAACTTGTAAAGATATAAAATTTTGTGAATTGTATCTTAAACTTGTATCATAATTTTCAACATCCTAACATGAAAATTATGGTTAAAATACCTTAGGCCTAAGGTTTCTGCTCAGAATAGCCTTTTTTCCTTCTTCTTCCAGACCTCAGCCAGGACTTATTTTGAAATGCAAATGAAAGAAGCCTGTAAGCTTAGTAGGAGACTTATTTGAGGCCTAAGAGAAAAAAAAGGTAAATTGTATGGTATTTACTAATTACTGGCCAGTCATTTTTCTAGGACTCATAATTTTTTCCTTAGGTTCTTTATTTATTTTTTGAGCTCATGATTTTGCTCCTACAGACCTAGGTTAATGTTTTTCTGATCAGTAATATCTTTGACCAACTGTGGAATTTTTAAATCATTGCAATGGAGATTTCACCTGTGAAAAGCTACAAGGCCTTCACTTTTATTATGTGTGCACAATTTGTTATGTGTTGTATGTCTATATATATATATATATATATATATATATATATATATATATATATATATATATATAAATCCATATATCATATATATGATACACAAATTAACATATATAAGGAGCACTCATATTAAAAAGAACTCATAAAAAAAATTTTAAAAAGTGGATCCAAAGATCTTTAATTCACGTGATTTAAATGTTTCAATTTAAAATGGGTAAACAGATAAATATAAATGTCTTTAAATTTAAGCTTACAAGTTTTTCTAGGTGTTCAAAAATCTAATAAACTATTAATGTCTACAAAAGGTCTAATATGCCTTTGTTCCAGGACTTTTCTTTCAATCAAAAAAATGGTTTACAGTGTTCAAAAAATTTGTCTAATATTTTCATAAATAAGTGAAGTAAATTTGATATGGGATTACTCATTCATGAGTACTTTTGTTTGATATCTGATTGATATACTAAGGTCTGTATAAGTTTGTACTAAATTCTGTATAAGATTGTAAAAATCAGTCATGTGTAAAAGAGACAAAAATTTCTTAAACATAAGTTTACCCATAACATTAAGTTTATTACGATTTAAATTTTCTAGAGCAAGCAACCATAAAAATTAAACAAATGTTTAAATAAGAACTGTTATTTTAGAGCACTGTACTGCCATTTCTTTAAAAGCTAAACTTGGTTAATGTAGAAACTTCAATGCAATTGTGATGCTATTAATGTGCTCATATTTTCCAGTTATACAACTCTATAAGGTAGAAACTTTAAAAAAGCATTATATCAAGCAGGTGTTCTGAAGTTGTATGGTAAATAAAATATATATTGGGGATTTATTTACCTGTTATCAATAATATATGTAAAGTTTTATGTTACTTTTTACATTGTGGAACAATTTAAATGTATTTTTAAGTTAATGAGACCCTAATCTATGTAAAGGTTAAAATCTTTCAGCCGTACTTTAATTCATGTTTTAAATGTGATATCATATGGTGTGAGCTAATGTTCATGTGACCTCAAACAATTTATGTAAACTTTGTAAAATGATATTTAAAAAAAGATCAGCTTGAGAACTAAAGCATTTAAGATTTATAAGGAGCCCTGCTTACCTGAGATAAGACTCTGTGTCCCATCTTACTACTTGTGAGAATGACTACGAAAGCAGTAGGTCAGATTTTATTTCATTTAAAGTTATGTTCAATTTTTTTTTTCTGTCAAGATTACTAGGATCTCAAAAAGGTGATATAATATATAACTCACCAAAAAATTCAGGGTAGCTATTACATGAACTAAGTATTTTTACTCTTGTTAAAAAATTTTATTTTTTAATTTCTTTATAAGTGATCTAAAGATTCCCTGTTGGTGTTTTACAGAAGTGTTGCTTTAAGAACACAACATGGGTTAATTTAAGAAAATAAGTCATCAACTACAAGAGAGACAGAATAATAAGATCCCAATTAATAAAATATAAATAATTATAAACTTATAGACATTAAAGTGCAGTACTCTTAATATATGGCTGTTAAAATTTATTTGCTGGTTGTTTCAGATTAGGATTCAAAATTAAAGTTAAATGAAAAGGGCCAAAAAAAAAAACAATATTTGACTCTTGCCCTTTGAGTCTGTCTGAATCCAGGGAACAGGGGACTTCTCTATGAGCTTTGCAACTCTGGGCCACATAACCTCCCGATCAGGGAGATTAATGAGACCACTGGAGAACAGAAAGCCAATTAGTGCATTTGCTACAAAGAGGAGAGTCATCAGGAAAGGGAGACATCCCTGATGCTTCTGAGGGAAGCCACATGGTCAAGCAAGACCTGAACCCACCTAGCTCAAATTGCACTAGCAGAACTGAGAAGCTGCTCTCAAGTTTCCCAAGGAATGACTCCCATAAAAGCTCAGCTGACTGCTAACAATAGATAGAAACAAAAGTCATTTGACTGCTTCATCTTAAACACTTAGCAAAGACAATTAAAACCAAAATACAGCCATTCCTGGGCATTTTAAATAATAATAATAATAATAATAATAATAATAATAATAATATTTTAAGGTATACACTTTATGTTAGCCTCCCAAAATAAGTAAAACTGTTGGCTACAAAGACTATCAAGAGGAGCTGCCAGAGGCAGAAGTTTTTAGTTTAAGGCCTACAGATATTCCTAACCTACAGGTAGGCTTGGTGTTTGCTAGTACGATTATCCAGCCCTGAGTAACAGAATTAAATGTTCTCTATTAGACACAGAGGTCATACTAGTGAAAGGATTTTGCAAAATCAGATGACATTAAATTATTAAACTGTATATTATGGGGAGGGACAACTGTAACACTAAAAGTTAAATATTAAGTTGACAGTCCTGATAATTGGGGATATTAAAGACTGGTGAGGGTACTTCATACAGTGACATGATCCAGCTACTGCAACATTTATTCAATACTCATGTTTTTTGTTTCTCTCATAGAAGAACCCATCCCCAGATGACTTTACAACCTGTTCTTCCTCAACAAGACTTCAAAAAGAACTGACTTCTAAAAGGCAACTCATATTCCTCAACTGACTTCAAAAAGGCAACTCATGTCTCTCACGCCATGCACACTCATGTCACCCTCTCTCAGCTGAGAAGAAGGCAAAATGAGAGACGACTCTCCACTTACACCAATGGAGCCCAAAATAAATAGACTATCAATATAAGTAATTAATTAAGTCAGGTAATATCAGGGAGACTGGTTTTCGGTGAGTTCTAAAAATTTGGAGACTGTTAACTGAGGGATTAAAATTTCCTCAGTGCTTTTCCACTAACCTATCAAGGATTACAAAGGGACACATAAGAAAAGGGGGGAATGATAGACCCAACCTTATCTTTTATTAAAATTGGGAGCCATCTTGCAACAAAGCCATGAAAAAATCATTTTGGCTTTACTGTAAATTACTGCAAATTCTGAACCTGCTTGGAATGACTGCCCGTGCCTTAAACTCACCCATGCATGGCTCTCTGACCAGATAGCAGCCCTCTCTGAAACTTTGTCACACCTCATAAATATTGGCCTTCTGTGGCCAGACAATGACCCTCTCTGAGGCTCTAATGGTCCTCATAAATTTTGATGTTGGGGCTAGCAAAAAAAAAAAAAAAATGTAAACTCCCATTAGTGTGATGCTTGTCAGAGTTCTGTTTTCTGTTACCCCATTTTTGTGTAACTTTCTGGGCTGCAAACCTGGGCTGTAGTAAAGGTGGGGTTGCTCTCTTGCTCTCGCAATCTTTGGAGGGAGAGGCAGCCCAGCCAGTGGAAATAATAAGCTTACTTTAATTTGATTTTAACTGGAGTCAGTGTTCTTTTCTTACATCCTGGTCTAAGAGGTAAACACTCCACAAACATAGAGCTCTGCCGGCCTAAAGACTTCTTGAGAAACTGCCTCTGAGGTTGGGTACTTTAAATATATTTTGTTGTCAGAAGGTTTAGCTTCTTTTTTATTGAGACCATCAAAGCTGGGTCTGCATCTATGTGAATGGAGAGCATGGTTTCTTATTTTCCAATGAACATGAGGCAGCAGTGCTGAATTCTCTCTTGGTAGGTAAACTGTGGCCACTGGGGGCTAAGTGTCTCCCCGTGTGGACTGTGAAGCCATTTGATCATCCTCCATTTTTGTGGTGTTTCTTGGTGCTGCACTGGGAGTTTGGTATTTGCTTCACGAAATACAAGGAGTTCAACTGGGACACAGTGCTGGAGGGAGTTCTTTCACGTGTGGTGGGTCAGGAACTGCAGGAGAATGCACCAGCCAGGCTTCTATTTCACACAGCTTTTTCCTTGACCAGACCAACCTGATTCTGAACATTGCCTTGAAACCTCTCCATATAATAAGATGCCTTTACATGTAAGGTTCTGCTGGATGCACCATGGCAGCCAAAAGGCATTTGGAAGTCAATTGGAAATCCACACGGCCCCACCTCAGATATTTTATCACACACCTGCACACCACTGCTCTGGGCCCACTACTCAGCATTCTCAACTTACTGGCATCTCTGTTCTTCACCATTATCATGAAATCCAGTCAATCAAGGCACTGTCTGGTACACTCATGATCAGCAACAGGAGATCCAAAGGTTCTCCAGTGCCACCTGGACATGGGAGTTTCAAAAATTTCAGGGTATTTATCTAGCCACTTTTCAAGGATGAAGTTGGAGAAACTGTGGGTTTCAATTCATTCAGGAACCATTTAATGTTGAGGAACCTCATTTCAATGAATGCTCTGGAGAACTCTCAAAGGCAAGGCTTCCCAAAGAGTAGCCAAATAGTCACATGAAGCCCAGCCCATTGAGGTCTACAATGTGAGGTCCATGTGTGTTTTGACTCTCAACTATGCCTGTCAAGTCTTTCAGAATAAAATCATGTGATATCCTGGCTGAGATTCCAAGTGATCAGTCGAAAGCCACCCTTGGCCTAGATTTCAGTTTCCAATGGCGACTCTCATGCGTGGCCTTCTAAAATCGCAACAAAATTCATGACAATACTTCTCTGATGTCAGTTCCAGAACTCAGTCTCTAAGGTGAATCATACCAAAGTTCTAGCCCTGGTGGATCCAGTCATTTCTTCCAACCACTACACAAATGAACACAATTAAAACCAAAACACTCCCACATGGTCCTCACCTTCTTCCATATAGACACTCATTATAACCTCTGGCTGGAGGTTTCCATGAGGGGCGCAGCACAAGACAGTATCCAAAACAAGCTCCCTTATCCCTTATTTGCTTAAAGTCAGCTGGGCCTGGACACCATTCCTGTGAACCAGGAGTGATAAAATAAGCCTGGCCTTAATACTGCTCTGCTTCTCCAATTTGAGGCCTACTGACTGTCAGGAATAGATTCTTAATGTGATTTAAAGTAATGAAAAAACCCAAGTTCATATGGGCTAGCCTCTGCAGGGATTTGAAGAACTCATTTGACCCAAAGGATCCCTAGTCTCATTTGATGGAGATCAGAAACCTATCAGAGTAAGGCAAGATACTTCATACACAATTACTGATATTTTTGCCATTTTGGTTTTGGAAGCACACATGGGATCTTTCTTTAGATCCATCAGGTGCTGAGAATCTAAGCCACTGCCTCACACAGGGCCAAGTGGCTGATTCAGACACATCCCTTTCCAAAGCAATTAAGCAAAGATACACAGGTGATGCCCATTCATTTCCATTTGAAAACAGTTTTCTTCAGGCTTCACAAATTGGTGGCCTAAGGCAGAGACCTTCCTGACTCTCAGAGCAACAGAAAAATAGGTAAGCAAAAGGCCCAAAGCAGGGTTTCTCTACTGAGACTTTCTTTGTCACACTGATATCTGAGTTTTCTGAGATGCTTGCTATTCCCTTCAGCTATCCAGTATATGGCAATGTCACAGAGCTTGGAGGTGGTACATATCTTGGACACAAAACCATGAGCCTACTCTGGAGAGTGGCCAGAATTCAGGAAGAAAACAGGAACTTCGGAAGATAGTAGGTGTTGCCCATCCCTAAAGCAACCTGCAGTCCACTCATAAATTGGGCAGGATGAATGTTGGCAAGCTTTCTACTAGACAGGACACATCCATTGATGCATTATCTTTTATAATGTCTACAACCACGGACACAGTGGGATACACAGGCATACAAACAATCACCTTGTCAAATGACTTACTATAAACAGTCCACTCCAAAACAAACAAACCGCCTTTCTTACCTATTCTCAGAACATGAGACTAAACCACAAAATCACAATCACACCCACAACGACACCTCCTTTATTCAAGTAGGTCTGTGACTAATTGGAATGTACTCTGAATGATGGGCCATACTATGTTTCCTTGAAATGGCCTGTCCTTCTCAGATCTGGTCACCTTGGCCAACACTGTGAAGTTTTCAGGAGCCAGTGGTGAGCCACTACCTGCTTTCTCAGGAAATTCCCCTTTTTAGAGCTCTCTTGTCTTTTGGCAATCCTCACATCAGTAGGTACCAAGGAAGACTTACTCTGTCCTTGGTTATTCCAAACAACTGAGCCCACTGGGTAAGAAACTAGGACTGACTCTGGGTGCCTGGCTTCCTGGATCCCAAGTTCAGAGAGATCCGTCATCAAGGAAGAGAGGTAGGTCACCTCATTCAGGAACTGAATGAGGTTACTGCCGTGGCAACCACTTTGTCCTAACAATTGCTTTCAAGGGTCCCATGAGATGGTGGCTGCCCCTACCTCCTGTGACACTTTCACAAGTTAGAATGGTATATCAACCATTGGCACCTGGGAACAGCTCTCCACACAGGCCTGGTTTGGTCCATCTTCTCTACATTAAGAAGAGAGAAGCTGTTTCAGACACAACCCTTCATCCTGACCAGGTTGTTTGCCATGGAGGATGACTTTTGCTCTCTTAGGTCCTCCATAGCTGCTTACAACTTCTCCAGGAATCATTTCTGCATGGACCTTTGAGTTTCTCAGCATGTGGAAGATCCCCTATATTCCTGTATTGTAAGAACAACTCTATCCCTGCTCTTCTGTAAGTTAAATTGACTGAACAGTGTATGGTTAGGTTAACTAACAGGTTCGATTTGGATTAGGAATCTTTTTGCGGGATGAATAATGGTATTGGGAAACTGCGATATTTACAAGAATATATAGGTGAATTATAAGTATGAAAACAGAAATCTAGCTAAGATTTGAAGCCCAAAAGGGCATTGGGCCCTTGATTGGGATACGTAGCTTTGAATTATGTTCTGCACTGATGTGTCAGGTAAATCGATATACAATGGCTTAGGTCAGTGTACCATGGATGATTAAATGTAGAAGAGAACTTCCAGTCAAAAGGGATAGTCGGTAGGATTTGGAAGATTCTCGGTAGGTTTAGAAAGAAGAGTGAGTATAGGATTTGGACCAAATGTTGTTTATCAATAGGGTTTCTGGTAGACAGTGAATGTTAATGTCAGCACAAGTGAAGAGACAGTCACAATGATGAACTGGGGAAAATAGTTAGGAAAGCTGATATCAATAGAGTCATTACAAAATCAGGCAAAGTATAAAGTGAGTGATAGGATTAGATATTTTCAACAGGGTTGAGTTTGAATATATAATCTTAGAAAGAAACAAATATGTAGTGACCAATAGGATTGACATTTGACAGCATTAGGCAACCTGGACATGGATGTTTAGTAATCCATGCTCACTTTTCATTTAGTCTTTGCTACAATCTTAAGTGTGACCTTTGCTTTTTTTGTCCAGAATATAACTGTGATAAAACGTATATGTAGATCAGGTGACATAACTATTTTTCCACCATTTCTGGCAGCAACATATTCAAGACGTATAAATTAGTAATGGGGGTAAAAAGAGGTGTACCCTTTGTCTGTGCATATAGAGATAATGCATGAATAGACCATACTGTGAATAAATAATATATCTGGTTCCGACTTTAAATAATGGATTGAAATTATATGTGAAAAAATACAAGAAATCTTATATTGACATACAAACATTCATTCCAACCAGTTATATATCTAATGGCCACAGTAAGGTTATGGTTTATCATGAAGGGTGTGTAAGTTTTGCTTCAAAAGTGATTATGGAAATATAAAATAATGTGTTTGGAAAGAAGTCTCATGAAAAGACCAGTCAAGAAACCTGGAGGAATACATGTTTTATGAAGCAGGAAGTGATTGTGAAACAAATGCGTATAAATTTGTGAACTTGTGGATGAAATATATATATCCTATGATTTGTAAAAATTGAAGAAATAGTAATGTACAAGTGTTGAATGAAAATAAACGTCAGAATACACATCATGTCCCATACGAATCTACTTGATTGATGTTAATCTGGGTTAGTTACTGTACAAATATTAGGATTTGTAAGCACCATTTACTGAAGTTAGTTTTCAGAACTATGAAACAAATGTGTATTTCAGGAGGATGAATATTTCTGAGAATAATTTTTGAAAAGTTTATTATAAATCCACATTTTTGAACATGAATGAATTTAGGGAGTGTATTTAAGATACATACATTTCATATTTTAAAAATCAGGACAGTATATATATATATATATATATATATATATATATATATATATATATATTCATAATTATATATATGTGTATATACATATATATGTGTATATATATATATATATATATATATACACACACACACACACAAAACACACACACAGACATTAAAATGTAGGAATATATACGCCAATCGAAGTTCATCATAAAATATATAGCATCCACCGATGCAAAAATATTTATTTTACTGAACAAGGATTTATGTATAATGTTGTTCTACTAGGAAGCTCACCCATAGTTTGAATTTTCAGTTCCAACAGCGTTTAGAGGAGTGATCTCTTCTCACAACTTGTATCTGCCAAGTCAGTCACCTCACAAAAATGAACGTGTGATACCAGGTAGGATTCTATAAAGCATATAAAAATACATGTGCTGAATAGGCTACAGAGAAAGGCAGACAGGCATTTACATATTTGTTAACTTTAACAACACATGGAGAACTATTTCAATTAAAAATTGACTAGATTTATAACACCTACCATTTATCATGAAAAAGGCAAGTCCTACTATACCCCACGCCTCCTCTGAACTGCTTGTATTTCTATTCTGTGTGGGTTGTTTTTCTCCATCATTTGGATTAGTAGACAGAGTATAGTAGGGTATGGGTTATTGTCAGGGATTCAGTATTTTCAATGGTATATAGGAAAATGAATCCAATGTGTATAAAAATATATGCTACACAATTATCTTCCCACTCTCATCCAGAACAATGCCTTTACATTACCTTCACCTCAAGTAAGACACAATTAGGGTAGAAGAGTTTGAAAATCCGTGAATGCATATCTGGGGTGGAAACAGTACTAAGAAACAAATACGTATTTCAGGTGGATGAATATTTCTGAGAATAATCTTGTGAAAAGTTGATTATAAATCCACAACATAAATATGAATGAATTTAGGAAGTGTGTAATAAGACACATATTTCATATTTTGAATACTCCTGAGAGTGTATCTATATATATATTTATATACACACACAGAGACAGACATTAAAAATTGCAATATATATGCCAAACGAAATTCACCATGAAATGTATATCATCCACAGATCCAAATATATTCATTTTACTGAACATGGAATTATGTATAATGTTGTTCAACTAGGAAGCTCACTCACATTTGAATTACCAGTTCAAGCAGCGTTTAGGAGGAGTGATCTCTTCTTCCAATTTGTATCTGCCAAGTCAGCCACCTCACAAGAATGTACGTGTGGTACCAGGTAGGATTCTATATGTGCATATAAAAATACGTGTGCTGAATAGGCTACAGAGAAATGGGGACAGGAATTCACTTATTTGTTAACTTTAAAAACGCATGGAGAACTATTTCAACAAATAATTGACTAGATTTATAACTGCTACACTATACCATGCAAAAGGCAACACCAACTATAAAACATACCTAATCTAAACTGCTTGTATTTCTATTATGTTTGTGTTATTTTTCTCCATCATATTAGGATTAGTAGTCAGAGTCTAATAGGGTATATGTTAGTTTCAGGGATTCAGCATTTCTAATGGAAAATAGGAAATTGAATCCAATGTGTATGCAAATATGTGCTACACAAAAATCTTCCCACTTTCATCCAGAACAATGCCTTGACATTACATTCTCCTCAAGTAAGACACAATTAGAGGATAAGAGTTAGAAAATCTGTGAATATATATCTGGAATGGAAAATACTCTGGAGTTTACAACTTTGGAGGTGGTAGAGAAGATTCTAAAAGTAAGGGACAGTGTAAACATTCCACAAACATGTAGCTCTGCTGGCCTAAATACTTTTTGAGAAACTGCCTCTAAGAGTGGGCACTTGAAGTATTTGATGTTCTGAGGAGATTTAGTTCCTTTGTAGAGTAACCATGAAAGCTGGGTCTGCATCTATGTTACTTGGAGGACATGGTTTCTTATTATCCAATGAACATGAGGCAGCAGTGGTGAATTCTCTCTTTGTAGGTAAACTACGGACACTGGGGTCTAAGTGTCTTTCAGTGTGGACTGTGAAGCCAATTGGTCATCCTCCACTTTTCGTGGTGTTTCTCGCTGCTGCACTGGGAGTTTGGTATTTGCTTCAAAAAATACAAGGAGTTAAAATGGGACAGAGTGGTGGAGGGAGTTCTTTAAGGTGTGGTGAGTCAGGGTCTTCAGGAGAATGCACCAACCAAGGTTCTATCCCATGTAGATTGCCCCCTTGAAAATAGCAACATGATTCTGAACATTGCAGTGAATCCTCTCCATATAACAAGATGCCTTTACATATATGGGTCTGCTGGCTGCACCATGTCAGTCACAAGCCATTTGGAAGCCAATGGCTGATCCACATGGCCGCAACACAGATGTTTTATCACACAATTGCATACCACTGCTCTAGGCCCACTACTCACCAGGCTCCAACTTACTGGCATATCTGTTCTAAACCATTTTCATGAAACAAAGTCAATCAAGGCAGTGTCTGGTATACTCAGGATCAGAAACAGGACATCCAAAGTATTTCCAGTGCCAGCTGATCATGAAAATATCAAAAATTTCATGGTAATTTTCTAGCCATTTTTCACGGATGAAGTTTGAGGCTCTGAGGGATTCAATTAATTCAGGAACCATTAAATGGTGAAGAAGCTAATTTCAATGAAAGCTCTGGAGCACTCTCACAGGCAAGGTTTCCCTAAGGGTGGCCAAAATGTCACATGAAGCCAGGCCCATTGAGATCTACAATATGAGGTCCATGTGTGTTTTAAACTCAAATATGGCTGCCAAGTCTTTAAGAAAAATTGTATGTTATATCCGGGCTGAAATTCCCAATGTTCTGTGGAAATCCAACCTGGGCCTAGATCTCAGGTTCCAAGGGCGACTCTCATGTGTGGCCTCCTAAAATCCCAACACAATTCATGGCAATACTTCTCTGAGGTCAGTTAAAGAACTCAGTCTGTAAGGGGAATCACACCAGAGTTCAAGCCCAGTGGAACAGTCATCTCTTCCAACCGCCACACAAATGACCACAATTAAAACCAAAACACTCCCACATGGTCCTCATCTTTTTCCATATAGACACTCCTTATAACGTCTGGCTGGAGTTTTCAATGAGGTCCACAGCCCAAGTCAGTGTCCAAATTAAGGTCCTGTTCCCCTCATTTGTCTAACATCAAGGTGGCCTGGACACACTTCCTGTAAACCAGGAATGATCAAATAGGCCTGCCATTAATACTGCTTGGCTTTTTCAATTTGAGGCCTTCTGACTCTGTGGTTTAGATTCTTTATGTGAATTTGAGTCATGAGAAAATCCAAGCCCCTCTGCAGAGATTTGAAGAACTCATTTGGCCCAAAGGATTCCTATTCTCACTTGATGGAAGTCAGGATCCTAACAGAGGAAGGTAAAAGAATTCATTCACAATGAGTGAATATTTGCCATTTTGGTTTTGGATGCACACATGTGATCTTTCTTTTGATCCATCAGGTGCTGAGAATCTAAGCCACAGCCTCACACAGGGCCAAGAGGATGATTCAGACACATCTTTTTCCAAAGCAATTAAGCAAAGAGACACAGGTGATGCCCTTCATTTCCATTTGAAAAATGTTTTCCTCAGGCTTCCCAAAGGGGTGGCCAGAGGCAAAGACATCCTGAGATTCAAGGCAACAGAACAATAGGTTAGCAAAAGGCCCAAAGCAGGGTTTCACCACTGAGACTTTCCTGGTCACACTGATATCTGAGTTTTCTGAGATGCTGGCCATTCCCTTCAGATATCCAGTACATGGTCATGTGACAGAGATTGGAGGTGGTACATATCTTGGACACAAACCCAAGAGCCTATTCTGAAGAGTTGTCAGAATTCAGAAAGAAAACAGGGACTTAATAAGGTAGTAGGTGTTGCCTATTGATATGGAAACCACACTCCATTCATTAATTGGGCAGGATGAATGCTGGGAAGCTTTCTACTAGAGGGGACACATGCATTGATGCATTCTCTTTTCTAATGTATACAACCACGGACACAGTGGGATACACAGACATAGAAACACTCACCTTGTAAAACGACTTACTAGAAACAGTTCACTGCAAACCAAAGAAACCTCCTTTCCTACCTATTCTCAGAACAGAGACAAAACCACACACCCACACTCAAAAAGACACCTCCTTCCCCCAAGTAGGGCTGTGATTATCTGGAGTGTACTCTGACAGGTTTGCCATACTATGTTCCCCGGTAATGTTCTGTCCTGTCTCAGATCTGGTCTCCTTGTACAACTCTGTAAAGCAGTCAGGAGCCAGCGGTGAGCCACTACCTGCTTAGTCAGGAAAGGCCCGTGTTCATATCTTTCCTGGCATTTGGCCATCCTCACATCAGTCAGTACCAAGAAGACTGACTCTGTCCTTGGTGATTCCAAACAAATGAGACCACTTGGACTGGGACTGGGACTGGCTCTGGTGCTTGGTTTCCTTGGTCCCAAGTTCAGAAAGTTCCATCAACAAGGAAGTGAGGTAGGTCACTTCCTTTAAGAACTGAATGAGGTCACTGCCTTGGCAACCACTTTGTCCTAACAGTTGCTTCCAAGGGTCCCATGAGATGGAGGCTGCCCCTACTTCCTTTGGCACTTTCACAAATTAGAATGGTATATCAACCTTAGGCACCCGAGAACAGCTCTCCACACAAGCCTGGTTTGGTCCATCTTCTCTACAGTAAGAAGATAGAGGCTGATTCAGACAAAACCCTTCATCCTGACCAGGTTGTTTGCCATGGAAAATGACTTTTTGTCTCTCAGGTCCTTCATTGCTGCCTACATCTTCTCCAGGGATCATTTCTGCATGGACCTTTGAGGTTCTTAACAGGTAGAGCATCCCCTACATTCCTGTATTGTAAGAACAATCTGTCTCTGCTCTTCTGTAAAGTTAGATTGAGTGAACAGTGTATGGTTAGGGTTAATTTCATGTTCGATTTGGGTTAGGAATCATTCTGCTGGATTAATAATGGTATTGGGAACCTGTGATATTTATAAGAATATCGAGGTTAAATATATGTATGAAAACAGAAATTAAAGTAAGATTTGAATCCCAGAAGGGCATTGGGCAATTGATTGGGATATTTAGCTTTGAATTACTATCTGCACACATGTCTCAAATAAATCGATATATAATGGCAGAGGAACTTGAACCTTGGATGATTGAATGCTGAAGAGAACATCCAGTCAAAAGGGATTGTCGGTAGGATTAAGAAGATAGTCGCAGTTATTAATATGGTATTATGTAAAAATGTGGATGTGTAACCGATGTGATTCTGCAACTTGTATTTGGGGTAAAAATGGGAGCTGATAACCCATTTGAATCAAATGTATGGAAGATGATATGCCATGAGCTTTGTAATGTTTTGAACAACCAATAAAAAAAATTTTAAAAAAAAAGAAGATAGTCGTTATGTTTAGCAAGTAGAGTTAGTATAGGATATGTAACAAAAGTTCTTTAGCAATTTTTTTCGGGCAGTGAGTGAATATAAATGTCAGCACATATGAAGAAATCAGACACAATGATGAACTGGGGAAAATTTGTAGAAAAGCAGATATCAATAGAGACATTAGGAAATCAGGCAAAGTATAAAGTGAGTGATAGAATAAGACATTTTCAACAGGGTTGAGATTGAATATCTAATCTTAGGAAGAAACAAATATGTAGGTCACCAATAGGATTGACATTTGAGAGCATTAGGCAACATGGACATGGATATTGTTAGTAATCCATGTTCACTTTACATTTAGGCTTTGGTACAATCCTAAGTGGGACCTTTGCATTTTGTTTCCAGAATATTACTGTGATAAAATGTATATGTAGATCAGATTACATGATTTTTTCTTCCACCATTTCTAGGAGCAGTATTTTGAAAACGTATAAATTAGCATTGGGGGTAAAAAGAGGTGTACCCTGTTTTTATGAATATACAGATAATGCATGAATAGACCTTAATTTCAATAAATAATACAACTTGTTCCACTTTAAATAATGGATTGAATTGATATCTGAAAATATATAAGAAATCTTATATTGATATGCAATCATTCATGACAACCAGTTATACACCTAATGTTAATATTAGGGTACGATTTATCATGAAGTTTGTGTGAGTTTTGCTTCAAATGTGATTATGGAAATCGAAAATAATGTGTTTGGAAAGAATTCTCATGAAAATGCCAGTCAAGGAACACCGAGGAATTCATGAGTTCTGAAGCAGGAAGTGATTGAAATTGAAAAAAATGACTATAAATTTGCTTACTTGTGGATGAAATATTATAATATGATGTGAATAAACTGAAGAAATAGTAATGTACCAGTGCTGAATAAAAATGAACATCAAAATACACATCATGTCCCACAGGAATCTTCTCGCATTGATGTTAAACTGTGTCAGTTACTGTAGAAATATTAGGATTTCTTTGCACCATTCACCAAAGTTAGTTTTCTTTTTTTTAATTTTTATTTATGCTTGTTCAAAACATTACATAGTTCTTGATATATCATATTCCACACTGTGATTCAAGTGGGTTATGAACTCCCATTTTTACCCCATAAACAGATTGCAGAATCATATCAGTTACACATCCATTGATTTACATATTGCCATACTAGTGTCTGTCGTATTCTGCTGCCTTTCCTAACCTCTACTATCCCCCTCCCCTTACCTCCCCTCTCCTCTTCTCTCTCTACCTCTTTACTGTAATTCATTTCTCCCCCTTGTATAATTTTTTCCTTTCCCTCACCTCCTCTTGTATGTAATTTTGTATAACCCTGAGGGTCTCCTTTTATTTCCATGCAATTTCCCTTCTCTCTCCCTTTCCCTTCCTCCTCTCATCCCTGTTTAATGTTAATTTTCTTCTCACTCTATTCGTCCCTACTCTGTTCTTAGTTAATCTCTTTATATCAAAAAGACATTTGGCATTTGGTTTTAGGGATTGGCTAGCTTCACTTAGCATAATCTGCTCTAATGCCATCCATTTCTCTGTAAAAATTTTGTCATTTTTTAATGCAGAGTAATACTCCATTGTGTATAAATGCCTCATTTTTTATCCATTCATCTATGGAAGTGCATCTAGGTTGGTTCCACAGTCTTGCTATTGTAAATTGTGCTGCTATGAACATCAATGTAGCAGTGTCCCTGTAGCATTTTTTTAGGTCTTTAGGGAATAGACTGAGAAGGGGAATACCTGGGTCAAATGGTGGTTCCATTCCCACCTCTACAAGAAATCTCCATACTGCTTTCCAATTTGGCTGCACCAATTTGCAGCCCCACCAGCAATGCACAAGTGTACCCTTTTCTCCACATCCTCGCCAGCACTTGTTGTTGTTTGAGTTCATAATAAATATCTGGAATGGAAAATGCTCAGGAGTTCACAACCTTGAAGGTGGTAGAGGAGTTTCCAAAAGTAAGGGACAGGGTAAATACCACAAACATGGAGCTGTGTCGGCCTTAAGACTTCTTGAGAAAATGCCTCTGAGGTTGGGCACTTGAAATATATGTTGGTGTCAGGAGCTTTAGCTTCCTTTGTAGTGAGACCATCAAAGCTGAGTCTGCATCTATGTGACCTGGACGACATGTTTTTTTTTATTTTCCTATGAACACGAGGCAGCAGTACTGAATTCTCTCTTTGTAGGCAAACTGGGGCTACTGGGGGCTAAGTGTCTCCCCATGTGTACTGTGAAGCCATTTGATCATCCTTCACATTTAATCATGTTATTTGATGCTGCACTGAAAGTTTGGTATTTACTTTACGAAATAAAGGAGTTTAACTGTGATACAGTGCTGCAGGGAGTTCTGTCACGTGTGGTGGTCAGGATCGGCAGGAGAATGTACCAAGAAGGCTTCTATCACACATAGTTGCCCCCTTGACCATAGCAACATGATTCTGAACATTGCCCTGAAACCTCTCCATACAACAAGATGCCTTTACATCCAAAGGTCTGCTAGCTGCACCATGTCAGTCACAAACCATTTATAAGCCAATGGCAGATCCACGTGGCCCCACCACAGATGTTTTTTCACACACCTACACTCTACTGCTCTTGGCCCACTACTCAGCAGGCTCCAACTTACTGGCATATCTTTTCTACACCATTATCATGAAACTCAGTCAAACCAGGCACTGTCTTGTATACTCATGATAAGCAACAGGACATCAAATGGTTTTCCAGTGCCAGCTGGTCATGGAAATTTCAAAAATTTCATGGTATTTTCTAGCCATTTTTCAAGGATGAAGTTGGAGTTACTGTGGGTTTCAATTCATTCAGGAACCATTAAATATTGAGGAATCTCATTTAAATGGAAGCTCTAGAGAACTCTCACAGGCAAGTCTTCTGAAAGAGTGGCCCAAGGTCACATAAAGCCAGCCACATTGAGGTCTACAATGTGAGGTCCATGGGTGTTTTGACTCTCAACTATTGCTGCCAAGTCTTTCAGAATATAATCAAGTGATATCCTCGCTGAGATTCCCAGTGCTCTGTGGAAAGCCACCCTGGGCCTAGATCTCAATTTCCAAGGGTGACTCTCATGCGTGGCCTCCGAAAATTCCAACACAATTCATAGCAATACTTCTCTAAGATCAGTTTCAGAACTCAGTCTCCAAGGGGAATCCCACAAGAGTTGAAACACAGGTGGACGCAGTCATCTTTTCCCACCGCCACACAAATGACAACAATGAAAACCAAAACACTCTCACATGGCCCTCATGTTCTTCCATATAGACACTAATCATAACCTCTGGCTAGAAGTTTCCATGAGGGGCGCAGACCAAGACACTGTCCAAAATAAGCTCCCTTTCCCCTCATTTGCCGAAAGTCAGGGTGGCCTACACACCCTTCCTGTGAACCAGAACTGATCAAATAGGCATGGCGTTAATACTGTTCTGCTTTTCCAATTTGAGGCCTACTGACTGTCAGGTATAGATTCTTTATGTGATTTGGAGTCATCAGAAAACCCAAGCACTTCTGCAGGGGTTCAAAGAACTCTTTTGAACTAAAGGATCCTGATTCTTACTTGATGAAGGTCAGGAATCTAATAGAGGAAGGCAAGAGACTCATTTGCCATTTCTGTTTTGAATGCACACATGGAATCTATCTTTTGATGCATCAGGTGCTGAGAATCTAAGCCACAACCTCACACAGAACCAAGAGGCTGATTCAGACACATCCTTTTACAAAGCAATTAAGCAAAGAGCCACAGGTGATGCCCATTCATTTTCATTTGAAAACTGTTTTCTTCAGGCTTCACAAAGGGGTGGCCAGAGGCAAAGACCTTCCTGACATTTAGGGCAACAGAAGAACAGGTAAGCAAAAGACACAAAGCAGGGTTTCTCCACTGAGACTTTCCTGGTCACACTGATATCTGAGTTTTCTGAGATGCTCCCCATTCACTTCAGCTATCAAGTACATGGCCATGTCACAGAGCTTGGAGGTGGTATATATCTTGGACACAAAACCATGAGCCTATTCTGGAGAGTGGCCAGAATTCAGGAAGAAAACAGGATCTTAGGAAGATAGAAGGTTTTGCCCATCCAGAAGGCAAGCCGCAGTCCATTAATCAATTGGGCAGCATGAATGCTGGGAAGCTTTCTACTAGACAGGACACATCAATTAATTCATTCTCTTTTATAATGTCTACAACCACAGACACAGTGGGATACACAGACATAGAAACACTTACATGTCAAACGACTTACTAGAAACAGTCCAATCCAAACCAAACAAACCACATTTCCTACCTATTTTCAGAACATGTGACAAAACCACAAAACCACAACCACTCCCACAAAGGCACCTCCTTCCCCCAAGTAGGTCTGTGACTATCCAGAGTGTCCTCTGACTGGTGGGCCATAAAATGTTCTCCCGAAATGTCCTGTCCTGACTCAGATCTGGTCTCTTTGGCCAACTTTGTGAAGTTGTCAGGAGCCAGCGGTGAGCCACTACCTGCTTTCTCAGAAAAGGTCCCTCTTCAGAGCTCTTCTGGCCTTTGGCCATCCTCACATAGGTAGGTACCAAGAAAGACTGACCCTGTCCTTGGTAAAACTGAACAAGTGAGCCCACTGGGACTGGGACTGGGACTGGCTCTGGGTACCTGTCTTCATGGATCCCAAGTTCAGAGAATTCCTTCACCAAGGAAGTGACGTAGGTCACTTCCTTCAGGAACTGAATTAGGTTACTGCCTTGTCAACCAATTTGTCCTAACAGTTGCTTCCAAAGTCCAATGAGTTGGAGGCTGCCCCTTCTTCCAGTGAAACTTTCACAAGTTTGCATGGTATATCAACCATAGGCACCCAAAAAAAGCTCTCCAGATAGGCCTGGTTTGGTCCATCTTCTATACATTAAGAAAAGAAATGTTGATTCAGACACATCCCTTCATGCTAACCAGGTTGTTGTCATGGAAGATGACTTTTGCTCTCTGACGTCATTCATAGCTGCCTACATTTAATCCAGGGATCAATTCTTTAATGACCTTGGAGGTTCTCAGCAAGTGGAAGATCCCCTAATTTCTGTATTGAAAGACCAACTCTGTCCCTGCTCTTCAGTAAAGTTAGATTGAGAGAACAGTGTATGGTCAGGGTTAATAACATGTTCCATTTAGGTTAGGAATCATTCTGCGGGATGAATTATGGTATTGGGAACGTGCGATATTTATAAGAATATAAGTGAAATATAAGTATGAAAACAGACATCTAGGTAATATTTGAAGCCCAGAATTGCATTGGACCCTTGGCTGGGATTCTTAGCTTTGAATTATATTCTGCACAGATGTCTCAGATAAATCAATATACAATGGCATAATTCCTTGTACCTTGGTTGATTGAATGTTGAAGAGAACATCCAGTCAAAAAGAAATAATTTGTAGGATTAGTAAGATTGTTGGTAGGTTTTGAAAGAAGAGTGAGTATAAGATTTGGATGAAAAGATCTTTAGCAATAGGGTTTCGGATAGAGAGTGAATGTAATTGTCAGCACATGTGGAGAGTCTGTCAAAAGGATGAACTGGGGAAAAAATTAGGAATGCAGATATCAATTGACATTAGGATATCAGGCAAAGTATAAAGTGAGTGATAGAATTATACATTTTCAACAGGCTTGAGTTTGAATATATAATCTTAGGAAGAAACAAACATGTAGTCACCAATAGGATGAACTTTTGAGAGCATTAGGCAATATGGACATGGATGTTTTCCGTAATCCATGCTCACTTTTCATTTAGACTTTGGTACAAACATAAGTTTGACCTCTTCTTTCTGTGTGCAGAATATTACTGTGGTAAAATGTATATGTAGATCAGGTGACATGAGTATTTCTTCCACCATTTCTGGGAGCAATATTTTGAAGACGTATCAATTATTTTTGGAGGTAAAAATGGTGTACACTGTGTCTATAATTATAGAGATAATGCATGAATAGACCATACTGTAAAGAAATATTATAACTGGTTCTAACTTTAAATAATGGATTGAATTGATATCTGAAAATATACAGAAAATCTTACATTGATATACAATCCTTCATTCCAACCAGTAATATATATAATGGTTATATCAGCATTATGGTTTTTCATGAAGAATGTGTGAGTTTTGCTTCAAAAGTGATTATGGAAATCGGAAATAATGTGTTTGGAAAGAAGTCTCATGAAAAGACCAGTCAAGAAACCTGGAGGAATACATGTGTTTTGAAGCAGAAAGTGATTGAAAGTGAAACAAATGCCTATAAATTTGTGAACTTGTGGATCAAATATATATACTATGATGTGCGTAAACTGAAGAAATAGTAATGTACCACTGTTACATAAAAATGAACGTCAAAATACACATCATGTCCTCTCCCACAGGAATCTACTTGCATTGATGTTAAACTGGGTCAGTTATTGTAGAAATATTAGGATAATGCCGCAGTCTTGCTGGGCACAATCAGCAGCCACTTGTCAAAAGAAACTAACTTTATTTTTAGAACCACACATGCCAAACAAAACAGCCTCTCAGGAAAAACCTTCAGAGCCCCAACTGCCACCACTGGCTTCCCAAAACCTCTCCCTCCCACAGGAGCCTCTCTCCGCCTCCCACAATACTCCTGCTCTTGAGGGCGATTGGCTGGGTCATATGGGTGGAGTCAAAAAAAGTCCCCCAATGAGCAGTTTTGTGGTCTGAAAGGGCAGGGAAAGAGCCCATTGAGCATCACCGCAGAGGAGCCAATCAGCTAGGTGTTGCTGGGGCCGCTGTGAGCCAATCATTAGCCGGCAGCTGGAAGTTTGCTGGCAGCAGGAATTTTGCTGGGGCCCCTTCGGCTGTGGCTCTCAACATCTTCGCCTCTCTGTTAAAACAACACGCATGTGGCTTAGGGACCGTGCCTGCCTTAGGTTGTCCAATAGTACATATGGTGTTTACCCGTTAAGTTGGTACCATTGCAATTGGATCTTACCCGTCACTGACTACCCGTCCAGTATAGAGCCACACCTGTGGAGAGGTCTTTGTACCAGCGGGGGTGGGTGAGGTTCTTTGCCTCACCTCTGTTGGCCCCCCAAATTTTAGCTGGACGATCATGACACGCAGAAGGGATGAAGATACACCAAGCCAATTGATGGCTCCTTTTGGAAAAATTGTACCACCGATGACATCATCAGCAAATATACCCCAACACCACCACAAGTCGCTGCACCAACAGATAGTTCACAATGCATTTAGGTGAGTTCACAATGTGTCCAGGCAAGTTCTGCAAGCAGTACAGGGATGGCTATTGCAGAAGCTGTAGATTGGTATTATCTTTGATTTCACCTGCACTGGGATGAAGATAGGAACTCTGGCAATAATGTCTAAAGAAAAAAATTATGTAATATTCCAGAAGGCACTAAAACCAAAAAAAAAAAAATATGTAACATTCCAGAAGGCACATCAAAAACCAAAATGGCCCAAAAAGCAGTCATTGAGGATGAAGTCTCTCACTTTCCTCTGTAAGGTTCCTGACCTCCATAAAATGAGAATAGGGATTTATTGAGTCAAATGAGTTCTTCAAAACCCTGCAGAGTGTAGCCAATGGCTTATTGGGTTTTTTCATTACTCCAATTCACATCAAGAATCTATACTCCACAGACAGTAGGCCTCAAATTGGAGAAGCAGAGCAGTATTAAAGTCAGGGTTATTTGATCACTCATGGTTCACAGAATGGGTGTCCAGGCCACCCTGACTTTAGCCAAATGAGAGGAAAGGGAGATTATTTTGGACACTGTCTTGGGCTGTGCCCCTCAAGGAAACGTCAAGCCAGAGGTTATGATGAGTGTCTATATGGAAGAAGATGAGGGCCATTTGGGAGTGTTTTGGTTTTCATTGTGGTCATTTATGTGGCAGTCGGAAAAGATGACTGGGTCCACCAGGGCTTGAACTCTGGTGTGATTCCTCTTAGAGACTGAGTTCTGGAACTGACCTCAGAGAAGTATTGCCATGATTTGTGTTGGGATTTTAGGCGGCCACCCATGAAAGTCGCCCTTTGAAACTGAGATCTAGGCCCGGGGTGGCTTTCCACAGAGCACTGGGAATCTCAGACAGAATATCATATGATGTTATTTTGAAATACTTGCCAGACATAGTTGAGAGTCAAAACACACATGGACCTCACATTGTAGACCTCAATTGGCCTGGCTTCATGTGACTATTTGGCCACTCTTTGGAAAGCCTTGCCTGTGAGAGTTCTCCAGAACTTTCATTGAAATGAGCTTCCTCAACATTGAATGATTCCTGAAAGAATTGAAACCCACAATGCCTCCAACTTCATCCTTGTAAAATGGCTAGATAAATACCATGAAATTTTTGAAATTCGCATGATGAGGTGGCACTGGAGAACCTTTGATGTCCTGTTACTGATCATTAGTGTACCAGACAGTGCCTTGATTGATTGGGTATAATGAAAGTGGTGTAGAACAGAGATGCCGGTTAGATGGAGACTGCGGAGTAGTTGGCCCAGAGTTGTGGTGTGCAGGTGTGTGATAAAATATTTATGGTGGTGCCATGTGGATCTGCCATTGACTTCCAAATGGCTTTTAGCTAACATGGTGCACCCAGCAGACCCTTATATGCAAAGGCATCTTGTTATATGGAGAGGTTTCAGGGAAATGTTCAGAATCAGGTTGCTATGGTCAAGGGGACAAGCTATGTGGGATAGAAGCCGGGTTAGTGCGTTCTCCTGGAGACTCTGACCCAGCACATGTCACAGAACTCCCTCCAACACTGTGTCCCAGTTGAACTCCTTGTATTTCTTGAAGCAAATACCAAACTCCCAGTTCAGCACCAAGAAACACCATGAAAATTGGAGGATGACTAAATCTCTTCACAGTCCACATGGTTAGACACTTTGGCCCTCTGGCCTCTGTTTACCTACAAAGAGAGAATTCAGCACTGCTGCCTCAGGTTCATTGGAAAATAAGAAACCATGTTCTCCAGGTCACATAGATTCAGACCCAGCTTTGATGGTTTCACTACAAATGAAGACAAAGCTCCTGACAACAATATATATTTCAAGTGCCACACCTCAGAGGCAGATTCTCCAGAAGTCTTTTTTCCAGCAGAGCTCCATGGTTGTGGAGTGTTTACCCAATCCCTTACTTCTGGAAACTCCTCTACCTGCTCCCAGGTTGAGAACTCCTGAGAATTTTCCATTCCAGATATGTATTCACAGATTTTCTAACTCTTCTTCTCTAATTGTGTCTCACTTGGGGCAAAGGTAATGTCAAGGCATTGTTCTAGGTGAGAGTGGGAAGATTATTGTGTAGCACATATTTGCATACACATTGGATACATTATCCTATTTTCCATTTGCAATACTGAATTTCTGACACTAACCCATACCCTACTAGACTATGACTACTATCCTAAAATGATGGAGAAAAAGAAACCTAACAGAATAGAAATACAGGCCTTTTGTAGGAGGCATGGTGTATACTTGGATTTTCCTTCTCCTTTATCAAGGATATGTGTTATAAATCTAGTCAACTTTTCATTGTAATATTTCTCCATGAGTTTTCAAAGTTAACACATATGTAAATTCCTGTCTCCTTTGCTCTTTAGCCTCTTTAGAACATGTATATTTTTATGCATATATAGACTCCTACCTGGTAACACACGTAAATTCTTGTGATCTCACTAACTTTGGAATATACAAATTATGAGAATAGATCACTTCCCCTAAATACTGATGGAACTGAAAATTCAAACTATGGGTGAGCTTCCTAGTGAACAACATCATTCATAAATCCATGTTCAGTAAAATGAATATTTTTAGATATGTGGATGATACATATTTCATGATAAATTTCGATTGGCATATATATTGTTACATTTTATTGTTGTGTGTGTGTGTATGTATATATATATATATATATATATATATATATATACCAGATTTTCCAGATTTTCCAAAATATGAAATATATGTGTCTTATTATACACTCCCTAAATTCATTCAAGTTCATGTATGCGATTTAAAATCAACATTTTACATGATTATCATCAGTCTGGCTGGGCACAATTCAGGAGCCAATTGTCAAAAGAAACAAACTTTATTTTTAGAACCACACAAGCCAAACAAAACAGCTTCTCAGGAAAAACCCTCAGAGCCCAACTGCCACCACAGTCTTCCCACAAGCCTCTCCCTCAACCACAAGCCTCCTCCTTTTGAGGCCGATTGGATGGGTCACATGGGCGGAGACAAAAAAGTCCACCAATGAGCAGCTCCGTTGTCTGAAAGGGCAGGGAAACATCCCATTGAGCATCACCACAGAGGAGCCAATCAGCTAGATGTTGCTGGGGCCCCTGTCAGCCAATCATCCACTGGCAGTCTGAAAGGGCGGGGAAACAGCTCAATGAGCATCTGCAATGAGCATCACCGCAGAGGAGCCAATCAACTAGATGTTGCTGGGGCCGCTGTGGAGCCAATCATCAGCCGGCAGCTGGAAGTTTGCTGGCAGCTGGAGGTTTCCTGGGGCCCCTTTGGCTGTGGCTCTCAACATCTCCCCCTCTCTGTTTAAACAACGAGCATGTGGCTTAGGGACCATGCCTGCCTTAGGTTGTGCAGTAGTACATATGGTATTTACTGGAGACCCTTGGCTGTGGCTATCAACAGGATTTGTATGTACCATTCACTGAAGTTAGTTTTCAGTACTAGGAAACAAATATGTATTTCAGGTGGATAAATATTTCTGAGAAAAATCTTTTGAAAAGTTGATTATAAATCCACATACTTGAACATAAATGAATTTAGGGAGTGTAAATAAGATACATATATTCCATATTTTGAAAAATCTGGAGAGTGTGTGTGTGTGTGTGTGTGTGTGTGTGTGTATACACACACAGACACATACAGATATTAAAATGTAGCAACATATATGCAAATCTAAATTCACTATGAAATATACATCAATCACAGATCCAAAAATATTCAATTTTCTTAACAGGGATTTATGTATAATGTTTTTCAACTAGGAAGCTCACCCATTATTTGAATTATCAGTTCCAACAGCGTTTAGGAGGAGTGATGTCTTCTCACAAATTGTATCTCCCAAGTCAGTCACCTCACAAGAATGTAGGTGTGACACCAGGTAGGATTTGATATGTGCATATAAAAATACATGTGCTGAATAGGCTACAGACAAAGGGAGACAGGAATTCACATATTTGTTAACTTTAAAAACACATGGAGATCTATTTCAATTAAAAATAGACTGGATTTATAACACCTGACATTTATCATGCAAAAGGCAAGATCAATTATACACCATGCCTCCTCTGAACTGCTTGTATTTCAATTCTGTTTGTGTTACTTTTCTGCATCATATTAGAATTAGTAGTCAGAGTCTAGTAGGGTATGGGTTCATGTCAGGGATTCAGTATTTCGAATGGAAAATTGGAAAATGAATCCAATGTGTATGCAAATACGTGCTACACACAAAAAAATTCCCACTCTCATTCAGAACAATGGCTTGAAATAACCACGCCCCATGTAAGAAACAATTAGAGGAGAAGAGTTAGAAAATCTGTGAATACATACGTAGAATGGAAAATGCTCAGTAGTTCACAACCTTTGAGGTGGAAGAGACGTTTCCAAACCTTAGGGACAGGGTAAAACTCCACAAACATGGATCTCTGCTGGCCTAAACACTTCTGGAGATACTGACAATGAGGTTGGGTACTTGAAATATATGTTGTTTTCAGAAGCTTTAGCTTCCTTTGTAGTGAGACCATCAAACTTGGGTCTGCATTTTTGTGACCTGGAGGACATGAATTCTTATTGTCCAATGAACATGAGGCAGCAGTGCTGAATTCACTCTTTATAACTAAACTGTGGACAATGGGGGATAAGTGTCTCCCCGTCTGGACTTTGAAATCATTTGGTCATCCTCCACTTTTCGTGGTGTTTCTTGCTGCTGCAGTGGGTGTTTTGTATTTGGTTCATGACATACAAGGAGTTAAACTGGGACACAATGCTGGAGGGAGTCCTGTAACGTATGGTGTGTCAGGGTCTGCAGGAGAATGCACCAACCAGGCTTCTATCCCCCATTGCTTGCCCCCTTTACCATAGGAACTTGATTCTGAACATTGCCCTGAAAACTCTCCATGTAACATGATGCCTTTACATACAAAGTTCTGCTGGCTGCACCATGTCAGACACAAGCCATTTGGAAGCCAATGTAAGATCCACATGACCCCACCACAGATGTATTGTCACACACCTGCACACAACTGCTCTAGGCCTGCCATAAATACTGCTCTGCTTCTCCAATTTGAGGCCTACTTACTGTCAGGTATAGATTCTTTATGTGATTTGGCATCATGAGACAACCCAAGCAGTTCTGCAGGACTTTGAAGAACTCATTTGATCCAAAGGATCCCTATTCTCACTTGATGGAGGTCAGGAACCAAACAGAAGAAGGCAAGAGACTTCATCCACAATGAGAGATTTTTTGCCATTTTGGTTTTGGATGCACACATGGGATCTTCTTTAGATCTATCAGGAGCTGAGAATCTTAGCCACAGCCTCAAACAGGGCCTAGTGTCTGACTAAGACACATCCCTTTCCAGAGCAATTAAGCAAAGAGCCACAGGTGATGCCCATTCATTTCCATTTGAAAACTGTTTCTTCACGCTTCACAAAGGGGTGGCCTGAGGCAAAGACCTTCCTGACATTCAAGGCAACAGAAACATAGATAAGCAAATGGAGCCAAGCAGGGTTTCTCCACTGAGACTTTACTGGTCACACTGATATCTGAGTTTTCTGAGATGTTCCCATTCCCTTCAGCTATCAAGGACATGGCCATGTCACAGAGTTTGGAGGTGGTACATATCTTGGACAATAAACCATGATACTATTCTGGAGAGTGGCCAGAATTCAGGAAGAAAACAGCAACTTAGGAAGTTAGTAGGTGTTTCCCATCCATAAGGCAAGCAACAGTCCATTAATCAATTGTGCAGGATGAATGCTGTGAATCTTTCTACTAGACAGGACACCTCCATTGATGCATTCTCGTTTCTAATGTCTAAAACCACGGACACAGTGGCTACACAGACATAGAAACACTCGCCTTGTCTATAGACTTACTAGAAACAGTCGAATCCAAACCAAACCAACCACCTTTCCTACCTATTCTCAGAACATGAAACAAAACTGCAAACTCACACCCACAACCAAAAAGGCACCTCCTTCCCAAAAATAGGTCTTTAACTATCTGGAGTGTCCTCTGACTGGTGGGCCATACTATGTTCCACTCGAAATGGCCTGTCTGGTCTCAGATCTTGTCTCCTTGGCCAACTCTGTTATTCTGTGAGGAGCCTGCTGTTAGCCACAACCTGCTGTCTCAAGAAAGGCCCCTCTTCAGTGCTCTACTGGCATTTGGCCATCCTCACATCAGTAGGTACCAAGAAGGTCTGACTCTGTACTTGGTAAATCCAAACATGTGAGCCCACTGGGACTGGGACTGGGACTGGCTCTTGGTGCCTGGATTCTTGCATCCCAATTTCAGAGAGTTCCATCACCAAGGAAATGAGATATGTCACTTTCTTTGCAACTGAATGAGGTCACTGCCTTGGCAACAACTTTGTCCTAACACTTGCTTCCAATGGTTCCATGAGTTGGAGGGTGCCCCTACTTCCTGTGACAATTTGACTAGTTAGAATGGTATATCAAAATAGACACCATGGAACAGCTCTACACGCAGGCCTGGTTAGGTTCATCTTCTCTACATTAAGAAGAGAGAGTCTGATGCATACACATCCCTTCATCCTGTCCAGGTTGTTTGCCATGGAAGATGGCTTTTGCTCATGCAGGTCCTTCATAGCTGCCTACATCTTCTCCAGGGATCATTTCTGCATCGAACTTTGAGGTTCTCAGCAGTTGGAAGATTACCTACATCCCTAATTGAAAGAATAGCCCTGTCCCTGCTCTTTTGTAATGTTAGATTGAGGCAACAGTGTATGGTTAGGGTTAATAACACGTTCGATTTGGGTAAGGAATCATTCTGCGGGATGAATAAGGTTATTGGGAACCTGCAATATATAGAAATATAGTGGTTAAATATAAGTATGAAAACAGAAATCTAGGTAAGATTTGAAGCTCAGAAGTGCATTTGGCAATAGATTGGGACACGTAGCTTTGAATTATGTTCTGCATACATGTTTCAGAAAAATCGATATACAATGGCATAGGACCTTGTACCTCAGATGATTGAATGTAGTAGAGTACATCCACTCAAAAAGGGATAGTCGATAGGATCAGGAAGATAGTCAGTATGTTTCTGAAGAAGATAGAGTATAGGATTTGGACCAAAGTTCATTAGCAATAGGGTTTCGGTTAGAGAGTGAATGTCAATGTCAGCACATGTGAAGGGTCAGTCACAATGTTGAACTGGAAAAAATATGTAGGAAAGTAGATATCAATAGAGACATTAGGAAATCAGGCAAAGTATAAAGTGAGTGAAAAAACTAGACATTTCCAACAGTTTTGAGGTTGAATATATAATCTTAGGAAGAAACAAAAATGTGGTCACCAATAGGATTGACATTTGAGAGCATTAGGCAACCTGGATATGGATGTTTTTAGTAATCCATGTTCAGTTTCCATTTAGGCTTTGGTACAATCATACGTGTGACTTTTGCATTTTGTGTCCAGAATATTACTATGATAACATGCATATGTAGATCAGGTGACATGAGTATTTCTTCCACCATTTCTGGGAGCAATATTTAGAAGACTAATAAATTAGTATTGGGGGTACTAAGAGGTGTACCCTGTGTCTATGAATATAGAGATAATGCATGAATAGACAATATAGTGAATAAATAATATAACTGGTTCCACTTTAAATAATGGAATAAACTGATATAAGAGAATATATAAAAAATACTATATTGTTATAAAATCATTCATTCCAACCAGTTATACATCTAATGGTGATATTATAGTTATGGTTTATCATTAAGTGAGTGTCAGTTTTGCTTCAAAAGTGATAAAAGAAATCAAAAATAATATATTTCGAAAGAAGTCTCATTATAAGACCAGTCAAAAACCTGGAAGAATCCATGTGTTCTGAAGCAAGAAGTGATTGAAAGTGAAACAAATGCCTATAAGTTTGCTAACTTGTGGATGAAATATATATCCTATGATGTGCATAAATTGAAGAAATAGTAATGTACCAGTGTTGAATTAAAATGAATTTCAAAATACACATCATGTCACATAGGAATGTACTTGCATTGATGTTAAACTGGGTCAGTTACTGTAGAAGTATTAGTATTTGTATGCAACATTAACTGAAGTTAGTTTTCAGTACTGGAAACAATATGTATTTCAGGTGGATGAATATTTCTGAGAATGATCTTGTGAAAAGTTGATTATAAATCCATATACATGAACATGAATGAATTTAGGGAGTGTATATAAGACACATATATTTCATATTTTGAAAAATCTGGAGAGTGTGTGTATATATATATATATATATATATATATATATATATATATATACAAAAAAACATACACAGACAATAAATTAGCAATCAAATTTATCATGAAATGTATATCCTCCACAGATGCAAAATTATTTCTTTTAGAACATGTATTTATGTATAATGTTGTTCTTCTAGGAAACACCCCCCTAGGTTAAATTTTCAGTTCCAACAGAGTTTAACAGGAGTGATCACTTCTCACAAATTGTATTTGCCAAATTAGCCACCTCACAAAATGTAGGTGTGATACCATGTAGTGTTCTATATGTGCATTTCAAAATACATGTGCTGAATAGGCTACAGAGAAAGGGAGATAGGTATTCACATATTTGTTAACATTAAAAACACATGGAGAACTATTTCAATTAAAAATTGACTAGATTTATAACACCTACAATTAATCATGCAAAAAACAAGTCCAACTATACACTATGATTCCTCTGAACTGCTTGTATTCCTATTCTGTTTGTGTTATTTTTCTCCATCATATTAGGAGTAGTAGTCAGAGTCTATTAGGGTATGCGTTAGTGTCAAGGATTCAGTATTTCGAATGGAAATATGGAAAATGACTCTAATTGGTATGCAAATATGTGCTACACAAAAATGTTCACACTCTCATCCAGAAGATTGCCTTGACATTACCTTAGTTCCAAGTAAGATACAATTAGAGGAGAAAAGTTAGAAAATCTGTAAATACATATCAGGAATAAAAAATGCTCAGGAGTTCACAAACTTGTAGGTGGTAGAGGAGTTTCCAAAAGTAAGGGACAGGGTAAACACTCCACAAACATTGAGCTCTGCTTGTGTAAAGACTTCTTGAGAAACTCTCTGAGGTTGGGCTCTTAAAATACATGTTGTTGTCACGAGCTTTAGCTTCCTTTGTTGTGTGACCATCAAATCTGGGTGTGCAAATATGTGACCTGAAGGACATTGTTTCTAATTTTCCAATGAAAATGAGGCAGCAGTGCTGAATACTCTTTTTGTAGTTAAACTATGGCCACTGGGGTGTAAGTGTCTCCCCGGGTTGACTGTGAAGCCATTTGGTCATGCTCCAATTTTCGTGGTGTTACTCCTTGGTGCACTGGGAGTTTGGTATTTGCTTCATGAAATACAAGGAGTTCAACTGGGACACAGTGCTGGAGGGAGTTCTGTCACGTGTGGAGGGACACAGTCTGCATGAGAATGCACCAACCAGGATTCTGTCCCACATAGGTTGCCCCTTTGTCCATAGCAACCTGATTCTGAACATTGCCCAGAAACCTATCCATATAACAAGATGCCTTTACATATAAGGGTCTGCTGGCTGTACCCTGTCAGTCACAAGGCAATTGGAAGCCAATGGCAGATCCACATGCCCCAACACACATGTTTTATCACACACCTTCACACCACTGCTCTAGGCCCACTAATGAACAGGCTCCAACATACTGTCATCACTGTTCTACACAATTTTCATGAAACCCAGTCAGTCAAGGCACTGTGAGATACACTCATGATCAGCAACAGGACATCCAAAAGTTTTCCAGTGCCACCTGGTCATGGGAATTTCAAAAGTTTCATGGTATTTATCAAGCCATTTTTTGAGGATAAATTTGGAGGCTCTGTGGGTTTAAATTCATTCAGGAACCATTAAATGTTGAAGAAGCTCATTTCAATGAAAGATCTTGAGAACACTCACAGGCAAGTCTTCTCAAAGAGTGGCCAAAAGGTCACATGAAGTCAGGCCTATTGAGGTCTACAATGTGAGGTCCATGTGTGTTTTGACTCTCAACTGTGGCTTTAAAGAATTTCAGAATAAAATCATGTGATATCCAGGCTGAGATTCCCAGTGCTCTGGGCAAAGCCACCCTGCACCTAGATCTCCCTGCACCACAATTAATACCTGAGATCTAGGTTGCATGGCCTAGTAAAATCCAAACACAATTCATGACAATACTTCTCTGATGTCACTTCAAGAATTCCGTCTCTAAGGAGAATCATACCAGAGTTCAAGCCCAGGTGGACCCAGTCATCTGTTCCAAGCGCCAAACAAATTACCACAATTCAAAACAAAATGCTCCCACATGCCCCTTATCTTCTTCAATTTGAGGCCAAATGACTGTGGGGTTTAGATTCTTTATGTAAATTGGATTCATGTGAAAACCCAAGCACCTATGGGCTAAACTCTGCAGGGCTTTAAAGAACTCATTTGACCCAAAGGATCCCTATTTTCACTTGATGGATGTCAGGGCCATTAGAGAGGAAGGTGAGAGTCTTCATCCACAATAACTGCTCTTTTGGCCATTTTGGTTTTGGATGCACCCATGGGATCTTTCTTTAGATCCATCAGGTGCTGAGAATCTAAGCCACAGCCTCACACAGGGCCAAGAGGCTGATTCAGACACATCTCTTTCCAAAGCAATTAAGCAAAGAGCAAAACACACACAGACATTATAAAGTGGCAATATATATGCCAATTGAAATTCATGATGAAATATATATCGTCCACAGATCCAAAAATATTAATTTTACTGAACATGGATTTATGAATAATGTTGCTCAACTAGAAAGGTTACCCTTAGGCTGAATTTTATGATCCAATAGCGTTTAGGAGGAGTGATCTCTTGTCATAATTTGTATCTGCCATGTCAGCCACCTCACAAGAATGTATATGTGATACCTTGTAGGATTCAATATGTTTATATAAAAATACATGTGATGAATAGGCTACAGAGAAAAGGATACAGGAATTCACATATTTATTAACTTTAAAAACACAAGGAGAACTATTTCAATTAAAAATTAACTAGATTTATAACACCCACCCTACATAATGCAAAAGGCAAGTCCAACTATACACCATGCCTCTTCTGAACTGCTTGTATTTCTATTGTGTTTGTATGCACTGTGGGTTTCAAGAACCATTAAATGTTGAGGAAGCTCATTTCAATGAAACTCTGGAGAACTCTCATAGGCAAGGCTTCCCAAAGAGTGGCCAAAAGGTTAGATATAGCCAGGCCCATTGAGGTGTACAATGTGAGGTCCATGTGTGTTTTGACTCTCAACTATGGCTACCAAGTCTTTAAGAATAAAATCATGGGATATCTTTGCTGAAATTCCCAGTGCTCTGTGGAAAGCCACCCTCGGCCTTGATCTTAGTTTCCAAGGGCGACTCTCATGCTTGACCTCTTAAAATATCACCACAATTCATGGCAATACTTCTCTGAGTTCAGTTCCAGAAGTCAGTCTCTAAGGGGAATCACACAAGAATTCAAGCCCAGGTGGACCCAGTCATCTCTTCCAACCGTCACACAAATGACCACAATTAATACCAAAACACTCTCACATGGCCCTCCTCTTCTTCTATAAAGGCACTCATCATAACATCTGGCTGGAGGTTTCCATGAGGGGCACAGCCCAAGACAGTGTCCCAAATAAGCTCCCTTTCCACTCATTTGCCTAAATTCAGGGTGGCTTGGACACCCTTCTTGTGCACCAGGAGTGATCTGAAAGGGTAAAATAAATTGAAATTAAAGTGTAAAAGTTGAAGTGTAAAAGACCGGGTTTTGTAAAGTTTCTAAGCTGCAAGACCTGAGTTAAAATGTAAAGGACCAGGTATTGTTAAGTTCCTATGCTACATGCAAAACCTGAAATTCCTGTAGCTTGTAGTACAATTCCGGACTGCCCAGTAAATATTCCCCCTGACCGCCTGGTTGTTTAATAACCTAGGACCCTGTGTGGCCTGGCACATAGGCATCGCAAGGCCTAAACCAATCTGTTTGAATGTGTACCTCGCTTTAGAACTCACCTATCACTCCCGCCTGACCTGTTCCTGCCAATGAATGAACTAATCATGTTTAGGAATTGTTGTTTGATTTTTCTGCGGTGTATGTTGATTTCTTAAAGGAGACTGTGATATATGTAAAGTCCCGCCCTCCCCAAAAAGTGTACTTAAGCACTGCTCAACCCCTGCTCAGGGCTCTGGGCTGCTCTCCCTTCTTGAGTGAGCACGTAGCCCCAGCATGCTGGACCCCTCTGGAGGTAAGTAAGGCGCTTCTTTTCATTTTTCCTTGTGATCACTCAGAGCTTTTTGTTCAGGTTCCATTTTTCCGTTTTTGGTTTGGGTTGGCAGAGTGGCTTCCAGTGGAGAACGTAAGTTCCCCCTGTCAGTGGTGGACAAACGTGTCCTAAAGCCACAGGCCATGTCCTTGCAAGGGATGCCTTGGAGGACTCAGGGAGTGACGGATGTGCTCTCATTAGGTGAGGAGGGACGAATGAGCCCACATTAGGTGACTCTGCTGGCAACCCATCATATCTTGCTGACTACTTTTTTCTCTCAGGTTGAATTCACTGTCTGTCTTTGTGGTCTAACCCATCAGGTTTTGCCAGTTACTAGGTTCTAATCTTTACTTCTGAACTCGTGTTAAATGTTAACTGTGTGTACATGTTTGTGTCACGTTTGTATTGTCCTTGTCTCTGTTTGAGAAACTCTCATTATGGGACAAAGCCATTCCATGCCTCTGTCCTTGAAGCCATTCCTGGTCCCTGCCTCCAATCCGACCCCTTCACCCAGGATCCTATCACTCAAACCTTCTACTCCTCCCCCTCTTCCCTCCATTCTCTCTGAGTCACAAGATTGTAGATCTTGGGGTTGTGAACAAACGGGAGCTGCATGATGGTCTTTGTGTGTCATTTTATCTGTGCTTCTGTTAAATGTGATGGCATTGTTTGGTCCGATGCAGAGTCCCGAGTTCCAACCTGCATTACATATGTGGAAGTTACTTTAGCTAAATTTTAAACTAATGCTTCTCCTGTGAGGGACCAAAAGTCAATAGAACCGCCAGTTTTTCTGTTCTCACCTTTTCACCTCTCTTAGCTGTGCTTCAAAGAACTTTGATAAACTTTACTCCCCTTTGTTAAGCAAGATTACGGAAGCAGTGATTTCTTTTCTTCCCGTAGTTGGATTGAGCATGCCCACTGCAGAGGGAAATGTCTGGGGTCTAAGAACTTTGATATCTCACTTAAACTTTTCTCAAAACCCTGTCCTCATTATTAAATTTGCATTAATTGGCTTTGGGATGGGAACCAAGCCTTCAGTCATAAATTTTGACACCCCAGAGGGGACTTTAAATAAACCCCACTCTGCCCTCTTGGGGAAGCCTAGCACTCAAAACAACTGAAGCAGAGAATGAAATTTCTGGGAGCTGACTACTGCAATGTTGGGAGACATAGAATATGCCTGGTGCCTGGGGTCAAAGCAAACCAGAGGAACTAATCCTGTAAGTAAATGGTGAGGCTAAGGGACTCCTAGCAGCTGCCAGATCCATTTTGCTGTGGGGAACTCCCTTATTCCTTACGTGCACTTTAAGGATTTCTCCACCTCTGTTTACTTAACAAAAGGGACAATGAATGCATTAATATGTTGATATTATAGATTGTTTCTTGGGGATGATCTAGGGTGAATGTGTATCTAGAAATGATTTTTTTATTTTAACCATCTGGTATCTAAATGGGTTTCTAAAGCATTGCACAATCTTACAGTTAAAAGTTGGGTTTAAACAATTGTTTAGTTTGATTTCAGGTAGTTCATGCTAGGAAACTTAAATACTTAGGGTAAAAAAAAAAAATAAAGAGTTTTAATTTTGAACTAGACAGCCTGAAAAAATTTCACTAGATATATCAGTGCATTAACTTGGGAAGAGATAATAAATTATGATATGGTATCTATTCCCATCAGTGTGTAAGATTTTAAAAAAATGGTACTAAATTAAAACGTTGGTCTGGCTTATTGAAATGACATTAATTAGCAACAGTCTTGGAAATTTTTAAAGCTTAATTTCGGATACACATGGTAGCATGTGGTTCTTTTTAAAAATTTTTCAGCCAATTTAATTTAACTTAATACTATTAGAAACTTCATAACAAAGAAAGGGGCTTAATGATCCTATAGAAACTTCTTCTGATGGTGGCATTAATATTATCAAAAAATGATCCTATTTTCAGTTTTGTGTGAGCAAGTTTTTCTAGTGTAGAAAAATCTAAAGAAATAAAATTTTGAGAATTACATCTTAAACTTGCATCAAAATTTTCAACATCCAAACCTGGAAATTATGACTTATAGATAAATGCCTTAGGCGTGAGGTTTCTTCTCAGAATTCCAGTCTTTCCAGTTTTCCAGACCTCAGCCAGGACTTACTTTGATATGCAAATAAAAGAAGCCTGCAGCACTCAGCAGGAGACAGATAAAAAGAGTAAATGTGTCTTTTTACCTGAACTCAAACTAGACCTAACCAAAAAAGTATATAATATGGTATTTACTAATTACTGGCCAGTCATCATTTTTAGGACTCTTGCTTTTCTTAGATTCTGTAATTTTTTTTTTTTTGAGCTCATGATCTTGATTCTGCTGATGGGTTAATGTTTTCTGATCAGTTCTATTTTTGATCGACTCTGGAGTTTTCAGCATTGCAATGGAGATTTCACCTGAAAAAAGCTACAAGGCCTTTACTATTGTGTTATGTGTTACATTTGTGTTACGTGTTGTATGTTGGTATGTCTGTATGTGTGTATGTCCATATATCATGCAGGGATATGACAATTGACAGATGAGGAGCACTCATGAAAAATTTAAAAATGTATCCAAATGTCTTTGATTCACGTGATTCATATGTTTTAATTCAAATTGGGTAAACAGATAAAAATAAAGATGTCTTTAAAATTAGGCCAATAAGTTTTCTAGGTTTTCAAAAAGGCCCTAATAAAATGTAGATGTCTATAAAATAATCTGCTTAAATTCAGAAATTGAAAAGCATTGTATTGAAATGTGAACAGAAAGAGGTTAGTAGATGGAAAAGAGAAACTAAAAGGTTCTAGATATAGATATAATAGAGGAAAAACGTGTTTCTGGATAAGAGAGTCTATATGATTAAGTAATTAAAAGGGTTTAAGTAAATAATAAAAAAAGGTGTGTGTAACTTGGTTATATGTGTAAGTTTTGAGCAAGTAATCTTAAAAAAATAAACAGCTGGTAAAACAAGTACTGTTTTTATAAAATTGTGCCATGTTATTTCTTTAAAATCTAAACTTGTTTAATACAAAAACATCAATGTAATTGTGGTGTTAATGTGTTCATATCTTCCAGGTATACAAGTCTGTAAGGTAGAAGCTTGCAAAGACCATTGTATCAAGCTGGTGTTCTAAGGTTGTATGGTAATTCTAGGCTTAAAAGAAAAACATGTTGGAGTGTTGGAGATTTATGTATATCATTTGTGTTCTATAATTGGACTTGTTATCAATAAGATATGTACAGTTCCATGTTACTTTTTACACTGAGATACAATCTAAAAGTATTTTTAACTTAATGAGAGCCAAATCTGTGAAGGTTTTATTGTAAACTCAAAGGTAATGCCCATTCATTTCCATGTGAAAACTGTTTTCTTCAGGCTTCACAAAGGGGTGGCCTGAGACAAAGACTTTCCTGATATTCAGGGCAACATAACAATAGGTAATCAAAAGGCCCAAAGCAGGGTTTCTCCACTGAGACTTTACTGGCTACACTGATATCTGAGTTTTCTGAGATGCTTGCCATTCCTTTCAGCTACCAGTACATGGCCATGTCACAGAGCTTGGAAGTGGTACATATATTTGACACAAAATCATGAGCCTATTCTGGAGAGTGGCCAGAATTCAGGAAGAAAACAGGAACGTAGGAAGATAGTTGGTGTTGCCCATTGATAAGGCAAGCCACACTCCATTCATAAATTGTGCCGGATGAATGCTGGGAAGTTTTCTCCTTGAGAGGATACACCCATTGAGGCATTATCTTTTCTAATGTCTACAACCACGAAAACAGTGGGATACACAGACCTAAAAACACTCGCCTTGTCAAAGGACTAACTAGAAACAGTCCACTCCAAACCAAACACACCCCCTTTCCTAACTATTCTCAGAACAAAAGAAAAAACCACAAACCCACACCCACAACCACAAAGGCACCTCCTTCCCCCAAGTGGGTCTGGACTATCCAGAGTGTCCTCTGACTGGAGGGCCATACTATGTTCCCCAGAAATGGTCTGTCCTGTCTCAGATCTGGACTCCTTGGTCAACTCTGTGAAGTTGTCAGGAGCCAGCAGTGAGCCTCTACCTGTTTTCTCCGGAAGGGCCCCTCTTCAGAATTTTTCTGGAATTTGGCCATTCTCACATAAGTAGGTACCACAAAAGACTGACTCTGTCCTTGGAAAATCCAAACAAGTGAGAACACTGGAACTGGTGCTGGGACTGGGCCTGGGTGCCTAGATTCCTGGAACCCAAATTTGGAGAGTTCCATCAACAAGGATGTGAGGTGAGGTCACTTCCTTTAGTAACTGAATGAGGTCACTGCCTTGGCAAACAATTTGTCCTAACATTTGCTTCCTAAGGTCTCATAACATGGAGGATGTCCCTACTTCCTGTGACACTTTCACAAGTTAGAATGGTAAAGAAACAATAGTCACCTGGGAACAGCTCTCCACACAGGCCTCTCCTCTACATTAAGAAGAGAGAATCTGATTCAGACACAACCCTTCATCCTGACCAGGCTGTCTGCCATGGAAGATGCCTTTTGCTCTCTCAGATCCTTCATAGCTGCCTACATCTTCTCCAGGGTTCATTTCTGCATGGAACTTTGAAGTTTTCAGCAGGTGGAAGATCCCCTGCATTCCTGTATTGTAAGACCAAATCTGTCCCTGCTTTTCTGAATACTTAGATTGAGGGAACAGTGTATGGTTAGGGTTAACAATATGTTCAATTAAAACCAAAATCCTCCCACATGGCCCTCATATTCTTCCATGTAGACATTCATCATAACCTCTGGCTGGAGGTTTCCATAAGGGGCGCAGCCCAAGACAGTGTCCAAAATAAGTTCCCTTTCCCCTCATTTTCCTAAAGTCAGGGTTTCCTGGACACCCTTCCTGTAAACCAGGATTGATCAAATAGGCCTGCCAGTAATACTGCTCTGTTTCTTCATTTTGAAGCCTACTGACTGTGAGGTATAGATTCTTTATGTGATTTGGAGTCATGTGAGAACCCAAGCACTGCTTCAGGGCTTTGAAGAACTCATTTGTCTCAAAGGATCCCTATACTTACTTGATGGAGGTCAGGAATCTAACAGAGGAAGCAAGAGACTTCATCCACAATGACTGATCTTTTTGCCATTTTGGTTTTGGATGCACACATGGGATCTTTCTTTAGATCCATCAGGTGCTGAAAATCAAAGCCACAGCCTCTCTCAGAGCCGAAAGGATGATTCAGACACATCCCTTTCCAAAGCAATTAAGCAAAGAGCCACAGGTGATGCTCATTCATTTCCAATTGAAAGCACTTTTCTTCAGGCTTCACAAACTGGTGGCCTGAGGAAAAGACCTTCCTGACATTCAGGTCAACAGAACAGTAGGTAAGCAAAAGGCACAAAGCAGGGTTTCTCTACTGAGACTTTACTGGTCACACTGATATCCGAGGTTTCAGAGATGCTCCCAATTCCCTTCATCTATCCAGTACATGGCCATGTCACAGAACTCGACGGAGGTCCATATCTTGGACAAAAAAACATGAGCCTATTCTGGAGAGTGGCCAGAATTCAGGAAGAAAACAGGAACTAAGGAAAGAAGTAGGTGTTGTCCATATAAGGCAAGCCACAGTCCATTCATAAATTGGGAAGGATGTGTGCTGAGATGCTTTCTACTAGACAGGACACATCCATTGATGCATTCACTTTTCTAATATCTACAACCACGGAAAAAGTGGGATACACAAACATAGAAACACTCGCCAAGTCAAATGACTTACTAAAAACAGTCCACTCCAAACCAAACATACTGCCTTTCCTACCTATTCTCAGAACATGATAAAAAACCACAAATTCACACCCACACCCACAAAGGCACCTCCTTCCCCCAAGTAGGTCTGTGACTATCCAGAGTGTCCTCAGACTGATGGGCCTTACTCTGCTCCCTCGTAATGGACTGTCCTGTCTCAGATCAGGTCTCCTTTACCAACTCTGTAAAGTTTTCAGCATCAATCAGTGAGTCACTACCTGCTTTCTCAGGAAAGGCCCCTCTTCAGAGCTTTCCTGGCATTTAGCCATCCACACATCAGTATGTACCAAAGAGACTGACTCTGTCCTTGGTAAATCCAAACAAGTGAACCCACTGGGACTGGGACTGGGACTGGCTCTGAGTGCCTGGCTTCCTGGATCCCAAGTTCAGAGAGTTCCATCACCAAGGAATGAGGTAGGTCACTTCCTTCAGGAACTGAATGAGGTCACTACCTTGGTAACCACTTTATCCTAACATTTGCTTCCAAGGGTCCCACGAGAGAGAGGCTTCCCCTACTTCCTGTGTCACATTCACAAGATAGAATGGTATATCAACCATAGGCACATGTTAACAGCTCTCCACACAGACCTGGTTTGGTCCATCTTCTCTACTTTAAGAAAAGAGAGGCTTATTTAGACACATCGCTTCATCCTGACCAGGTATTTTACCAAGGAAGATTACTGTTGCTCTCTCAGGTCCTTCATAGCTGCCTACATCTTCTTCAGGGTTTATTTCTGCATGGAACTTGAGGTTCTCAACAGGTGGAAGATCCCCTACCTACCTGTATTATAACACCAACTCTGTCCCTGGTCTTTGTAAAGTTAAATTGAGGGAACAGTGCATGGTTAGGGTTAATAACATGTTCAATTTGGGTTAGGAATCATTCTGCGAGATGAATAATGGTATTGGGGACCTCCGATATTTACAAGCATATATAGGTGTAATATAAGTATGAATACAGAAATCTAGGAAAGATTTGAAACCCAGATGAACACTGGGCCCTTGATTGGGATACTTAGCTTTGAATTATTTCCGCAAAGTTGTCTCAAATAAATCATTATACAATGGCATAGGACCTTGTACCTTGGATGACTGAATGAGGAAGAGATCCTCCAGACAAAAAGGGATAGTTCCAAAAGTTATTTAGATATAGGGTTTTGGTTAGAGAGTGAATGCAAATGTCAGCATATGTGAAGAGTCAGTCACAGTGATGAACTGGGGAAAATGTGTAGGAAAGCAGATATCAATAGAGACATTAGGAAATCAGGGAAAGTACAAAGTGAGTAATAGGATAAGACGTTTTTAACAGGGTTGAGTTTGAATATATAATCTTAGGAAGAAACAAATATGTAGTCACCAATAGGAATGATATTTGAGATCATTAGTTAATCAGGACATGGATGTTGTTAGTAATACATGCTCACATTAAATTTAGGCTTTGGTACAATCATAAGGGTGTCCGTTGCATTTTTTGTCAGGAATATTACTGTGATGAAATGTAAATGTATATCAGGTGACTACAGTATTTCTTCAAACATTTCTGAAAGCAACATTTTAAGACTTATAAATTAGTATTGGGGACACAAGTACGTGTACCCTGTGCCTATGATTATAAAGATGATGCCTTAATAGACAATACTGTAAATAAATAATATAACTTGATCAAACTTTAAATAATGGATTGAATTGGTATCTGAAAATATATAGGAAATCTTATATTGATATACATAAGTTCATTCTAACCAGTTATACATCTAATGGTAATTTTAGCATAATGGTTTATCATGAAGAGTGTGGGAGTTTTGCTTCAAAAATGATTATGGAAATCGAAAATAATGTGTTTGGAAATAATCTCATGAAAAGTACAGTCAAGAAACATGGAGGAATACATATATTCTGAAGCAGGAAGTAATTGCAAGTGAACCAAATGCGTACAGATTTGTTAACTTGTGGATGAAAAGTATTATCTTATAATGTCCATAAACTGAAGAAATAGTAATGTACCAGTGTTGAATAAAAATGAACTTCAAAATACACATCATGTCCCATAGGATTTTACTTGCATTGATGTTAAACTGGGTCAGTTACTGTACAAATATTAGGATTTGTAAGCACCTTTCACCGAAGTTAGTTTTCAGTACTGGGAAATAAATATGTATTTCATGTGGATGAATATTTCTGAGAATAATTTTGTGAAAATTTGATTATAAATCCACATATAGGAACATGAGTTAAATTAGTGAGTGTAAAATAAGACACATATATTTCATATTTTGAATAATCTGGAGAAAAAAATATATATAAAGATACAAACACAGACATTAAAATGTAGTAATTTGTATGCCAATCAAAATTCATCATGAAATATATATCATCCTCATATCCAAAAATATTCTTTTTACTGAGCATGGATTTATGTATAATGCTGTTCATCTAGGAAATTCACCCATATGTTGAATTTTCAGTTCCATCAGTATTTAGGGGGAGTGATCTCTTCTCACAATTTGTATCTTCCTAAAACAGCAAGCTCACAAGAATGTACGTGTGATACCAGGTAGGATACTAAATATGCATAATAAATTTCATGAGATGAATAGGGTACAGAGAAAGGGAGACAGAAATGTACATATGTGTTAACTTTAAAAACTCATGGAGAAGTATTACAATGAAAAGTTGACTAGATTTATAACACATTCACTTGATAAAGCAGAAGGCAAGTCCTAGTATACACCATGCCTCCTATGAACGGCCTGTATTTCTATTCTGTTAGGTTTCTTTTTCTACATCATATTAAGATTAGTAGTCAGAGTCTAGTAGGGTATGGGTTAGTGACAGGGATTCAGTATTTCTAATGGAAAATAGGAAAATGAATCTAATGTGTATGCAAATATTTGCTAGACAAAAATCTTCCCACTGTCCTCCAAAACAATGCCTTGATATTTCCTTCGCCACAAGTAATACACAATTAGTGGAGAAGAGTTTGAAAGTCTGTGAATATATATCTGGAAAAGAAAATGCTCAGGAGTTCACAACCTTGGAGGTGGTAGTGGAATTTCCAAAAGTAAGGTACAGGGTAAACCCTCCACAAACATGGAACTCTGGTGGCCTAATGAGTTGTTGAGAAACTGCCTCTTTGTTTGGGCCCTTGAAAAATTTGTTGTTGTCAGGAGCTTTAGCTTCCTTTGTATTGAGACCATCAAACCTGGGTCGGCATCTATGTGACCTGGATGACATGGTTACTTATATGCTATTGAACATGAGGCAGAAGTTCTGAATTTTCCCTTTGTTAGTAAACTGAGGACACTGGGGTCTAAGTGTCTAACCATGTGATCTGTGAAGCCATTTGGTCATACTCCACTTTTCGTGGTGTTTCTTACTGCTGCACTGGGAGTTTGGTATTGGCTTCACGTAATACAAGGAGAAAAACTGGGACACAGTGCTAGAGGGAGTACTCTCACGTGTAGTGGATGAGGGTCTGCAGGAGAATGCACCAACCAGGCTTCTATCCCAAAAAGCTTGCACCCATGTCCATAGCAACCTGATTCTGAACATTGCCCTGAAACCTCTCCATATAACAAGGTCCCTTTACTTGTAAGGTTCTGCTGGCTGCACCATGTCATTCACAAGTCATTCGGAAACCAATGGCAGAACCACGTGTCCCCACGACAGATGTTTTATCATACACCTGCCCACCACTGCTCTGGGCCCACTAGTCAGCAGGCTCCAACTTTCTGGCATCTCTGTTCTCACCATTTTCATGAAACCCAGTCAATCAATGCAATGTCTGGTACACTCGTGATCAGCAACAGATATCCAAAGGTTCTCCAGTGCCACCTGTTCATGGGAATTTAAAAAATTCATGGTATTTATATAGCCAATTTTCAAGGATGAAGTTGGAGGCACTGTGGCTTTCAATTTATTCAGGAACCATGAAATGGTGAGGAAGATTATTTCAATTAAAGCTCAGGAGAACTCTCAGAGGCAAGGCTTCCCAAAGAGTGGCCAAAAGGTCACATTAAGCCAGCCCCATTGAGGTCTACAATTGAGGTCCATGTGTGTTTTGACTCTCAACAATGGCTGCCACGTCTTTCTGAATAAAGTCATGTGATATCCTGGCTGAGATTCCCAGTGCTCTTTGGAAAGCTATCCTGGGCCTAGATCTCAGTCTCCAAGGGCAACTCTCATGTGTGGCCTCCTAAAATCCCAACACAATTCATGTCAATACTTCTCTGAGTTCATTTCCAGAACTCAGTCTCTAAGGGGAATCACTCCAGAGTTCAAGCCCATGTGGACCCAGTCATCTCTTCCAACTACCACACAAATGACCACAATTAAACCAAAACACTCCCACATGGCCCTCATCTTCTTCAATATAAACTCTCATCATAACCTCTTGCTGGAGGTTTCCATGAGGAGCGCAGCCTAAGACAGTGTCCAAAATAAGCTCATTTGCCCCTTATTTGCCTAAATTCAGGGTGGCCTGGAAACCCTTCCTGTGAATCAGGTGTGATCAAATAGGCCTGCCATTAATACTGCTCTACTTCTCCAATTTGAGGCCTACTCTCTGTGGGGCATAGATTCTTTATGTGAATTGGGGTCATGAGAAAACCCAAGCACCTATGGGCTACCCTCTGCAGGGCTTTGAAGAACCCATTTCAGTGAGTCTAGGAGTTGGACCAAAAGTTCTTTAGATATATTGGTTTTGTTAGAGAGTGAATGTAAATGTCAGCATATTTCAAGAGTCAGTCACAGTGATGAACTGGGGAAAATGTGTAGGAAATCAGATATCAATAGAGACATTAGGAAATCAGGCAAAGTACAAAGTGAGTGATAGGATGAGACATTTTTAACAGGGCTCAGTTTCAATATTTAATCTTAGGAAGAAACAAATATGTACTCACCAATAGGAATGATATTTGAGATCATTAGTTAATCAGGACATGGATGTTGTTAGTAATACATGCTCACTTTCAATATAGGCTTTGGTACAATCATAAGTGTGTCCGTTGCATTTTCTGTCAGGAATATTACTGTGATGAAATGTATATGTATATCAGGTGGCTAGAGTATTTCTTCCAATATTCTTAAAGCAATATTTTAAAGACTTATAAATTAGTATTTGGGATACAAATAGGTATACCATCGGTCTATGAATATAGAGATGATGCCTTAATAGACCATACTGTGAATAAATAATATAACTGGTTCAAACTTTAAATAATGGATTGACTTGATATCTGAAAATATATAGGAAATCTTATATTGATATACATAAATTCATTCTAACCAGTTATACATCTAATGGTAATATTAGCATTATGGTTTATCATGAAGAGTGTCTGAGTTTTGCTTCAAAAATGATTATGGAAATCAAAAATAATGTGTTTGGAAAGAATCTCATGAAAAGAACAGTCAAGAAACATGGAGGAATACATGTGTTCTGAAATAGGAAGTGATTGAAAGTGAACTAAATGCCTATAAATTTGTGAAATTGTGGATGAAAGAATATATCCTATTATGTCCATAAACTGCAGAAATAGTAATGTATCAGTGTTGAATAAAAATGAACTTCAAAATACACATCATGGTCCCATAGGTGTCTACTTGCATTGAGGTGAAACTGGGTCAGTCACTGTGGAAATATTACGATTTGTATGCACCATTCACTGAATTTAGTTTTCAGTACTAGGAAATAAATATGTATTTAAGGTGGATGAATATTTCTAAGAATTATTTTGTGAAAATTTGATTATAAATCCACATACACACACATGAGTAAATTTAGAAAGTGTATAATAAGACACATATATTTCATATTTTGGAAAATCTAAAGAGTAGATATCTATATCTATATAGATAGATAGATAGATAGATAGATAGATAGATAGATACTCACATACACAGACATTAAAATGTAGCAATATATATGCCATTCGAAAATCATAATAAAATAGATATCATCCACGTATCCAAAAATATTCATTTTACTGAACATTTATTTATGCATAATATTGTTCATCTAGGAAATTCACCCATAGGTTGAATTTCCAGTTCCATCAGTATTTAGAGGGAGTGATCTCTTCTCACAATTTGTATCTTCCAAAATAAGCAAGCTCACAAGAATGTACATGTGATACCAGGTAGAATTCTAAAGATGCATTAAAAAATACATGTGATGAATAGGCTACAGAGAAAGGGAGACAGAAATTTACATATGTGTTAATTTTAAAAACTCATGGAGAAGTATTACAATGAAAAGTTGACTATATTTATAACACATACCGTTGATAAAGCCAAAGGCAAGTCCAAGTATACACCATGCCTCCTATGAAAGGCCTGTATTTCTATTCTGTTAAGTTTCTTTTTCTCCATCATATTTGGATTAGTAGTCAGAGTCTAGTAGGGTATGGGTTAGTGTCAGGGATTCAGTATTTCAAATGGAAAATATGAAAATGAATCTAATGTGTATGCAAATATGTGCTACACAAAAATCTTCCCACTCTCATCCAGAACAATGCTTTGACATTACCTTCGCCCCAAATAAGACACAATTAGTGGAGAAAAGTTAGAAAATCTGTGAATACATATGTGGAAAGAAAAATGCTCAGGAGTTCACAAACTTGTAGGAGGTAGAACGGGTTACAAAAAGGGAGAGGGTAAACACTCCACAAACATGGAGCTCTGCTGGCCCAATGACTTTTTGAGAAACTGCCTCTGAGGTCGGGCAGTTAAAATATATATTGTTGTCAGGAGTTTTAGCTTCCTTTGTAGTGAGACCATCAATTCTGGGTCTCCATCTATGTGACCTGGATGACATGGTTTTTTGTTTTCTAGTGAACATGAGGCAGCAGTGCTGAATTCTCTCTTTGTAGGTAAACTTTCGCCACTGGGGTCTAAGTATCTAACTGTGTTGTCTGTAGAGCCATTTGGTCATTATCCACTTTCGTGGTGTTTTTTACTGCTGCACTGTGAGTTTGGTATTGGCTTCACGAAATACAAGGAGTTCTACTGGGACACAGTGCTGGAGGATGTACTCTCACGTGTGGTGGGTTAGTAAAATGCACCAGTGAGGCTTCAATCCCACATAGCTTTTCAACTTGACAATAGCAACCTGATTCTGACCTTTGGCAGGAATCCTCTCCATATAACAAGATGCCCTTACATAGAAGGGTCTGCTGGCTGTACCATGTCAGTCACAAGTCTTTCTAAGCCAATGGCAGATCCACGTGGCCCCACCACAAATGGTTTTTTCACACACCTACACTCCTCTGCTCTAGGCCCACTAGTCTGCAGGCTCCAACTTTCTGGCATCTATGTTCTACACTTTTTTCATGAAACCCAGTCAATCAAGGCACTGTCTGGTACAATCATGATCAGGAACAGGACATTCAGAGGTTCTCCAGTGCAACCTGGTCATAGTAATTTCAAAAAATTCATGGTATTTATCTAGATATTTTTCAATAATGAAGTTGGAGGCACTGTGGGATTTAATTTATACAGGAACCATTAAAAGGTGAGGGATCTCATTTCAATGAAAGCTCTGGAGAACTTTCACAGGCAAGGCTTCCCAAAGAGTGGGCAAAAGGTCACATGAAGCCAGGCCCATTGAGGTCTACAATGTGAATTCCATGTGTGTTTTGACTCTCAACTATGGCTGACAATCTTTCAAAATAAAATCTTGTGATATCCTGGCTGAGATTCCCAGTGCTCTGTGGAAAGTCACCCTGGGCCTAGATCTCAGTTTCCAATGGCGAATCTCATGTGTGGCCTCCAAAAATCCCAACACAATTCATGGCAATACTTCTCTGAGTTCAGTTCCACAACTCAGTCTCTAAGGGGAATCACAACAGAGTCAAGCCCAGGTGGACCCAGGCATCTCTTCCAATTGCCACACAAATGATGACAATTAAAACCAAAACACTCCCACAGGGCCCTCTTCTTCTTTTATATAGACACTAATCATAACTCTAGCTGGAGGTTTCCATGAGGGGCACAGCCCAAGACAGTGTCAAAAATAATCTCCCTTGCCCCTCATTTGCCTAAAGTCAGGGTGGCCTGGACAACATTCCTGTGAAACAGAAGTGATCATATAGGACTGCTGTTAATACTGCTCCACTTCTCAAATTTGAGGCCTACTGACTGTGGGGTATAGATTCTTTGTGTGAATTGGAGTCATGAGAAAACGCAAGCACCTATTGTCCAGCCTCTACAGGGCTTTGAAGAACTCATTTGACACAAATGATCCCTATTCTCACTTGATGGAGGTCAGAAATATTACAGAGGAAGGCGAGAGGCTTCATCCAATATGACTGATCTTTTTTCCATTTTGGTTTTGAATGCCCACATGGGATCTTTCTCTAGACCCATCAGGTGCTGAAAATCTAAACCACAGGCTCACACAGGGCCAAGAGGCTGATTCAGACAAATCTTTTTCCAAAGCAATAAAGTAAAAAGCCACAGGTGATTCCCATTCATTTCCATTTGAAAACTCTTTTCTTCAGGCTTCACTAAGGTTTGGCCTGAGGCAAAGACCTTTCTGACATTCAGAGCAACAGAACAATAGGTAATCAAAAGCCCCCAAGCAGGGTTTCTCCTAGGAGACTTTCCTGGTTACTCTGATATGTGAGTTTTCTGAGATGCTCGCCATTCTCTTCAGCTATCCAGTACATGGCCATGTCACAGAGCTTGGAGGTGGTACGTATCTTGTACAAAAATACATGATACTAATCTTGAGAGTGGCCAGAATTTAGGAAAAAAATGAGAACTTAGGTAGATAGCAGGTGTTGCCCATGGATGAGGCAAGCCTCAGTCCATTCATTAATTGGGAAGGATGCATACTGGGAAGTTTTCTACTAGACAGGACACACCCAATGAGCTATTTTCTTTTCTAATATCTACAAAGAAAAACACAATGGGATACACAGAAACAGAAACAGTCTCCTTGTCAAATGACTTACTAGAAACAGTCCACTCCAAACCAAACAAAAATCCTTTTTTACCTATTCTCAGATCATGTGAAAAAACCACAAACACAAACCAACACCCACTAATGCACCTCCTTCTTCCAAGTAGGTCTGTGACTATCTGGAATGTCCTCTGACTGGTAGGACATACAATGTTCCCCAGAAATGGCCTTTCTGTCTCAGATCTGGTCTCCTTGGTCAAATCTGTGAAGTTGTAAGGACGCAGTGGTGAGCCAATTCCTATCCTCTCTGGAAAGACCCCTCTTCAGAGCTTTCTTGGTATTTGGCAACCCTTACATCAGTAGGTACCAAGAAAGACTGACTCTGTTCCTGGAAAATCCAAAGAAATGAGACCACTGCGACTGGGACTGGGACTGGCTCAGGGTGCCTTGCTTCCTGGATCACAAAATTCAGAGAGCTCCATCACCAAGGAAGTGAGGTGAGGTCACTACCTTCAGAAAATGAATGAGGTCACTGTCTTGGCCACCACTTTGTCCTAACAGTTTCTTCCTATTGTCTCCTGACATGGAGGCTGCCCTACTTCCTGTGATACTTTCTCATGTTAGAATGGTATAGAAACCATAGTCACCTGGGAACAGCTCTCCACACAGGCCTGGTTTGGTCCATCTTCCCTACATAAAGAATAGAGAGGCTGACTCAGACACATCTTTTCATCCTGACCATGTTTTTTGCCATGGAATATGACTTTTGTTCTCTCAGGTCCTTCATAGCTGCCTGCATCTTCTCCAGGGATCATTTCTGCATGGATTTTGAGGTACTCAGCAGTTGGAAGATCTCCTAACTTCCTGTATTGTAATACCAACTTTGTCCCTGCTCTTCTGTAAAGTGAGATTGAGAGAACATTGTATGGTTAGGATTAATAGCATGTTCGATTTGGGTTGGAAATCATTCTGCTGGATGAATAATGGTATTGGGAACCAGCGACATTTATAAGAATATAGAGGTAGAACATAAGTATGAAAACAGAAATCTAGGTAATATTTGAAGCCCAGAAGGATTTGGACCCTTGATTGGGATCCTTAGCTTGAGTTATGTTTTGCACCGAGGTCTCAGTTAAATTGATATACAATGGCATAAGACCCTGTACATCAGATGATTAAATGTAGAAGAGATCATCCAGTCAAAAAGGGATTGTGTGTAGGATTAGGAAGATAGTCAGTAGGTTTAGAAGGAAGAGTGAGTCTAGGATTTGGACCAAATGTTCTTTAGCAATAGGGTTTTGGTTAGAGAGTGAATATAAATGACACCATATGTGAAGAGTCAGGCACAATGATGAACTGGGGAAAATATGTAGGAAAGCAGACATCAACAGAGACATTAGGAAATCAGGCAAAGTATAACGTGATAGGATTAGACATTTTCAACAGGGTTGAGGTTGAATACATAATCTTAAGAAGAAACCAATTTGTAGTCACCAATAAGATTGACATTTGAGAGCATTAGGCAACCTGGACATGGATATATTTAGTAATCCATGTTCACATTCCATTGAGGCTTTGGTACAATCATAAGGGTGACCTTCGCATTTTGTGTCCAGAATATTACTGTGATAATATGTATATGAAGATCAGGTGACATGAGTATTTCTTCCACCATTTCTGGGGGAAATATTTTGAAAAGTATAAATTAGTACTGGGGATACTAATCGGCTTACCCTGTGTTGATGAATATAGAGATGATGCATTAATAGACCATACTGTGAATAAATTATATGACTGGTTCCAAATTTAAATAATGGATTGTATTGATATCTGAAAAAATAGAGGAAATCATTTATTGATATACATACATTCATTCCAACCACTTATATATCTAATGGTTATATTAGGGTTACCGTTTATCATAAATAGTGTGTGAGTTTTGCTTCAAAAATGATTATGGAATCGAAAATAATGTCTTTAGAAAGAAGTCTAGTGAAAAGACCAGTCAAGAAACATGGAGAAATATAAGTGTTCTGAAGGAGGAAGTGATTGAAAGTGAACCAAATGTTTATAAATTTGTGAACTTGTGAATGAAAGGATATAATTTATGATGTCTATAAACTGAAGAAATAATAACGTACCAGGTTTGATTAAAATGAACTTTAATAAACACATCATATCCAATAGGAATCTACTTGCATTGATGTTAAACTTGGTCAGTTACTGTAGAAATATTAGGATTTGTAAGCACCCTTCCCTGAAGTTAGTTTTCAGTACTAGGAAACAAATATTTATTTCAGTGGATGTATATTTCTGAGAATAAACTTTTTAAAAGTTGATTATAAATCCACATATATGAATATGAATGAATTCAGGCGGTGTATAAGAAGACACAAATATTTCATATTTTGGTAAATCTGGAGAATATATATATATATAATGTATATATAGACACACAAACACACACATTATAATGTAGCAATATATTTGCCAATTGAAATTCATCATGAAAAATAACTCATCCGCATATCCCAAAATATTCATTTTACTGAACATGAATATGTGTATAGTGTTGTTCATCTAGGAAGCTCACCCATGGGTTGAATTTTCAGTTAAAACAGCGTTTAGGAGGAGTGATCTCTTCTCACAATTTGTATCTGCCAAGTCAGCCACCTCACAAGAATGTATATGTGAAACCAGGTAGGATTCTATTTGTGCATATAAAAATACATTTGCTTAATAGGCTACAGAGAAAGGGAGACAGGAATTCACATTTTTCTTAACTTTAAAAACACATGGAAAATTATTTCAACAAATAATTGACTAGATTTATAACTCCTACCTTATATTATGCAAAAGGTAATTCCAACTATACACCATGCTTCTTCTGAAATGCTTGTATTTCTATTCTGTTTGGGTTATTTTTCTCCATTATATTAGGATTAGTAGTCAGAGTTTAGTAGGGTATGGGTTAGTGTCAGGGATTCAGTATTTCAAACAGAAAATTGGAAAATGAATCCAATGTGTACGCAAATATGTGCTACAAACAATCTTCCCTCTCTCATCCAGAACAATGACTTGACATTCCCTTTGCCCCAAGTAAGTCAGAATTAGAGGAGAAGAGTTAGAAAATCTGTGAATATATATTTAGAATGGAAAATGCTCAGGAGTTCACAACCTTGGAGTTGATAGAGCAGTTTCCAAAAGTAAGTGACATGGTAAACACTCCACAAACATGGAGATCTGCTGGCCTAAACACTTCTTGAGAAATTGCCTCTGAGCTTGGGCACTTGAAATATATGTTGTTTTCAGGAGCTTTAACTTCCGATGTAGTGAGACCATCAAAGCTAGGTCTGCATCTATGTGACCAGGAGGACATGGTTTCTTATTTTCCAATGAACATGAGGCAGCAGTGCTAAATTCTCTCTTTGTAGCTAAATTGTGGCCACGGGGGCTAAGTGTCACCCCATGTGGACTGTGAAGCCATTTGGTCATCCTCGACTTTTCATTGTGTTTCTTGCTGCTGCACTGGGAGTTTGGTATTTGCTTCACGAAATACAAGGAGTTCAAGTGGGACACAGTGCTGGAGGGAGTTCTGTCACGTGTGGTGGGTCAGTGTCTGCATGAGAATGCACCAACTAGGCTTCTATCCCACATAGCTTGCCCCTTGACCATAGCAACCTGATTCTAAACATTGCCGTGAAAAATCTCCATATAACAAGATGCCTTTATATAGAAGGGTCTGCTGGCTGCACCGTTTCTGTGTCAAGGCATTTGAAAGTCAATGGCAGATCCACAGGCCCCACCACAGATGTTTTATCACACACCTGCACACCACTGCTCTAGGCCCACTACATATCAGGCTCCAACTTACTGGCATCTCTGTTCTACACCATTTTCATGATACCTAGTCAATCAAGGCACTGTCTGGTATACTCATGATCAGCAACAGGACATCCAAAGGTTCTCCAGTGCCACCTGGTCATGAGAATTTCTAAAAATTCATGGTATTTATCTAACTATTTTTCACAGATGAAGTTGTTGGTACTGTGGGTTTCAATTCATTCAGGATCCATTAAATGTTGAGGAAGCTCATTTTAATGAAGGATCTGGAGATCTCTCACAGGCAAGGCTTCCCAAAGAGTGGCCAAATTGTCACATGAAGCCAGGCCCATTGAGGTCTCCAATGTGAGGTCCATGTGTGTTTTGACTCTCAACGATGGCTGCCAGGTCTTTCAGAATAAAACCTGTGATATCCTAGCTGAGATTCCCAGTGCTCTCTGGAAAGCCTCTCTGGGCTAAGATCTCAGTTTCCAAGGGCGACTCTCATGCGTGGCCTCCTGAAATCCCAACAACATTCATGGCAATACTTCTCTGAAGTCAGTTCCAAATCTCATTCTCTAAGAGGAATCACACCAGAGTTCAAGCCCAGGTGGACCCAGTCATCTCTTCCAACTACCACACAAATGACCACAATTAAAACCAAAACACTCCCACATGGCCCTCATCTTCTTCCATATAAACACACATCATAACCTCTGGATGGAGTTTTCCATGAGGGGCACATCCAAACCAGTGCCCAAAATAAGCTCCCTAGCCCCTCATTTGCCTAACATCAGGGTTGATTGGACACGCTTCCTGTGAACCAGCAGTGATCAAATAGGCCTGCCGTAAATGCTCCACTTCTCCACTTTGAGGCCTTCTTACTGTGGGGTTTAGATTCTTTTTTTTTCTAAATTTTTTTGGAAATTTAATTGGAAAGTTAAAAAAAATTGTTTTGCAGAATATTAAATTTCTAATGGCAAAGCCTTCACCTTGTTTGTGAAGGAAACCTTGATGCCTTGCCAATCTGGTTATATGGAGACACTCAAAATTTTCTGTTACATACTACATGGATGAATGGCTAAAGCACATAGTTTTTTAAAACTGAAAGGCAGATACCAGCAAGTAAGATAACAAATAAAAGACAATTTTATTAAAAAATAAAGTTGTTATATGACTCAAATATTGGAAATTCAATTCTTTTTTTTTTTGGTTGTTCAAAACATTATAAAGCTCATGATATATCATCTTTCATACATTTGACTTAATTGGGTTATGAACTCCCATTTTTACCCCAAATACAAATCGCAGAATCACATCAGTTACACACTCACGTTTTTACATAATAGCATACTAGTTATTGTTGAATTCTGCTACCTTTCCTATCCCCTACTATTCCCCCTCCCCTCCCATCTTCCCTCTCTACCTCATCTGCTATTGTTTAATTCTCTCCCTTGTTTTCCCCTCTTTAGCCTCACAACCTCTTATATGTAATTTTGTGTAACATTGAGTAGTCTCCTACCATTTCCATATAATTTTCCTTCTCTCTCCCTTTCTCTCCCCCCACTCATCTCTGTTTAGTTTTAATATTTTTCTCATGTTCTTCCTCCCTGTTCTGTTCTTATTTGCTCTCTCTATATAAAAGAAAACATTTGGCATTTGTTTTTTAAGGATTGGATAGCTTCGCTTAGCATAATCTATTCTAATGCCATTCATTTCCCTGCAAATTCTATGATTTTGTCATTTTCAGTGCTGTGTAATACTCCATTGTGTATAGATGCCACATTTTTATTATCCATTCATCTATTGAAGGGCATCTAGTTTGGTTCCACAGTCTAGTTATTGTGAATTGTGCCGCTATGATCATCGATGTGGCAGTATCCTTATACTGCTCTCTATTAAGATCCTCAGGGAAGAGTCTGAGAAGGGCGATATCTCGGTCAAATGGTGGTTCCATTCCCAGCTTTCCCAGGAATCTCCATACTGCTTTCCATATTGGACTCTCCAATTTGCAGGCCCACAAGCAGTGTACAAGTGTACCCTTTACCCCACATCCTCACCAACACTTATTGTTGTTCGACTTCATAATGGCTGCCAATCTTACTGGAGTGAGATGGTATCTTAGGGTGGTTTTGATTGCATTTCTCAGACTGCTACAGATGGTGAGCATTTTTTCATGTACTTGTTGATTGATTGTATGTCCTCCTCTGTGAAGTGTCTGTTAAGATCCTTGGCCCATTGTTGATTGGGTTATTTGTTATCTCATTGTTTAATTGTTTTGAGTTCTTTGTATATTCTAGATATTAGGGCTCTATCTGAAGTGTAAGGGGTAAAAATTTTTCCCAGGATGTAGGCTCTCTATTTAACTCTCTTATTGTTTCTCTTGCTGAGAAAAAACTTTTTTAGATTAAGTAAGTCCCATTTGTTTATTCTTTTTATGAACTCTTGGGCTATGGGTGTCCTATTAAGGAATTTGGAGCCCAACCCCACAGTATGTACATCGTAGCCAACTTTTTCTTCTATCAGACGCAGTGTCTCTGATTTTATATCTGGCTCCTTGATCCATTTTGAGTTAACTTTTATGCATTGTGAGAGAAAGGGATTCCGTTTCATTTTGTTGCATATGAATTTCCAATTGTCCCTGCACCATTTGTTGAAGATGCTATCCTTCTTACATTGCATGCTTTTAGGCCCCTTTTCAAATATAAGAAAGTTGTAATTTTGTGGATATGTCTCTGTGTCCTCTATTCTGTACCATTGGTCCATTTGCCTGTTTTGATACGAGTACCACACTGTTTTTGTTACTATTGCTTTGTAGTACAGTTTGAACTCTGGATTCACACTTCCTGCTTAGAATTGCTTTCGCTATTCTGGGTCTTTTGTTGTTCCATATGAAATTCATGATTACTTTATCTATTTCTACAAGAAATGCCATTGGGTTTCTGATTGGCATTGCATTAAACCTGTAGAGAACTTTGGGTAATATCGCCATTTTGATGATGTTATTTCTGCCTATCCATGTACAGGGCATATTTTTCCATCCTCTAACATCTTCTTCTATCTCTCTCTTTAGGGTTCTGTAGTTTTCATTGTATAAATCTTTCACCTCTTTGGTTAGGTTGATTCCCAAGTTTTTTATTTTCTTTGAGTATACTGTAAATGGAGTGGTTTTCCTCATTTCCATTTCAGAAGTTTTGTTGCTGATATACAGGAATGCCTTTGATTTATGCGTGTTGATTTTATATCCTGCCAATTTGCTGAATTCATTTATTAACTCTAGCAGTTTCTTTGTAGACCCTTTTGGGTCTGTTAAATATATTATCATGTCATCCACAAATAGCGATAATTTAAGTTCTTCTTTTCCTATTTTTATGCCTTTAATTTCCTTTGTCTGTATCATTGCTCTGGATAGTATTTCAAGAACTAAATTAAATAGAAGTGGTGATAGAGGGCATCCCTGTCTTGTTGCAAATTTTAGAGGGAATGCCATCAGTTTTTCTCCATTTAGGATGATGCTAGCCTGAGGTTTAGCATATATAGCTATTACCATGTTGAGGTAAGTTCCTGTTATTCCTAGTGTTTTATAGAGTTTTAAAGAAAAAGGGATGCTGTGCTTTGTAGAATGCTTTTTTTGCATCTATCGAGATGATCATATGGTTCTTCTCTTTAAGTCTATTGATGTGATGGATTACATTTATTGATTTCCGTATATTGAACCAGCCTTGCATCCCTGGGATGAATCCCTCTTGATCATGAAGCACAATTTTTTTATATGCTTTTGTTTTTTATTTGCCAGGATTTTATTGAGAATTTTTGCATCCAAGTTTATTAGAGATATTGGTCTGTAGTTTTCTTTCTTTGAAGTGTCTTTGTCTGGTTTTGGGATCAGGGTGATGTTGGCCTCATAGAATGAATTTGGAAGAACTCCTTCTTTTTCTATTTTTTGAAATAGCTTGAAAAGTATTGGTATTAATTCATCTTTGAACGTTTTGTAGAACTCTGCTGTATAACCATCTGGTCCAGGGCTTTTTTTTTGGTTGGTAGTCTTTTGAAGGTTTCTTCTATTTCTTCCTTTGTTATTGGTCTATTTAAATTGTGTGAGTCTTCCGGACTCAAACTTGGCAGATTATATGACATAAGAAATTTATCAATATCTTCATTATCTTCTGTTTTATTGGAATATGGGGTTTCAAAATACTTTCTAATTATCATCTGAATTTCTGTAGTGTCTGTTGTGATGTTGCCTTTTTTATCCCATATGTTAGTAATTTGAGTTCTCTCTCTACTTCTCTTCATTAGCATGGCTAAGGCCCTGTTGATTTAATTTATTTTCAAAGAACCAACTTTTATTTTTTCAATTTTTTTGTTTCAATTTTGTTGATTTCTCCTCTAATTTTAATTATTTCTTGTCTTCTACTACATTTGTTGTTTTGCTTTTTTTTCTAGGTTTTTGAGATGTAGTGTGAGATCATTTATTTGTTGTTTTTTTCTTTTTTTTTGAGGAAAGAATTCCAAGAAATGAATTTCCCTCGTAAAACAGCTTTCATTGTTTTCCATAGAATCCGGTATGTTTTGTCTGTATTGTCATTTGTCCCTAAGAAATTTTTTATCTCCTCCTTTATGTCTTCTGTAACCCATTGATCATTCAGTAACATATTGTTCATTTTCCATGTGATGTAGAATTTTTCCTTCCTTCTTCAATCATTAATTTCAAGTTTCATTCCATTATGATCAGATATGGTGCATGGTATTATCTCCATACTTTTATATTTACTAAGAGTTTCCATATGGCATAATATATGGTCTATATTTGAGTAGGACCAATGTGCTGCTGAGAAGAACATGTATCCACTTTATGATGTTTGATATATTCTATATATGTTGGTTAAGTCTAGGTTATTGATTGTGCTATTAAGTTCTATAGTTTCTTAATTCAGATTTTCTCTAGAGGATCTGTCCAATGGCGAGAGTTGTGTGCTGAAGTCACCCGTAATTATTGTGTTATAGCCTATATGACTCTTGAAGTTGAGGAGAGTTTGTTTTATGACTTTGCACCACCATTGTTTGATGCATACAAATTGATAATTGTTATGTCTTGTTGGTTAATGGTGCCTTTTAACAGTATATAGTGTCCTTCTTTATCACTTTTGATTAACTTAGGTTTAAGTTGATTTTAATCGATATGAGTATGGCCACTCCTTCTTGCTTCCGAGGGCCAACAATGGCTGCAAAGTCTTTCAGAATAAAATCATGTGATTTCCTGGCTGAGATTCCCATTGCTCTGTGGAAAGCCACCTTGGGCCTAGATCTCAGTTTCAAAGGGTGACATTCATGCGTGGCCTCCTAAAAACCAACACAATTCATTTCAATACTTCTATGAGGTACGTTCCAGAACTCAGGCTGTAAGGGAAATCACACCAGAGTTCAAGCCCAGGTGGACCAAGTCATCTCTTCCAACCCCCACACAAATGACCACAATTAGAACAAAAAAACTCCCACATGGCCCTCATCTTCGTCCATAAAGACCCTCATCAAAAGTTCTGGATGGAAGTTTTCATGAGGGTCGCAACCAAAGACAGTTTCCAGAATAAGCTCCCTTGCCTCTAATTTCCCTAAAGTCAGGGTGGCCTGGACACCCTTCCTGTGAACCAGGAGTGATCAAAAAGGCCTGCCATTAATTCCGCTCTGTTTCTGTAATTTGAGGCTTTCTGAATGTCAGGTATAGATTTTTTATGTGATTTGGAGTCATGAGAAAACCCAAGCATATCTGCAGAGCATTGAAGAATTCATTTGACAAAGAGGATCCCTATTCTCACTTGAAGGGGGTCAGGAACCTAACAGAGAAAGGCAAGAATCTTCATCCACAATGACTGCTCTTTTTGCCATTTTGGTTTTGAATGCACACATGGGATCTTTCTTTAGATCCATTAGGTGCTGAGAATCTAAGCCACAGCCTCACACAGGGCCAAGAAGCAGATTCAGACAAATCCCTTTCCAAAGCAATTAAGCAAAGAGCCACAGGTGATGTCCATTTATTTCCATTTGAAAATTTTTTCTTCAGGCTTCACAAAGGGGTGGCCTGAGGCAAAGACCTTCCTGACATTCAGGGCAACAGAACCCTTGATTGGTATACTTAGCTTGAATTATGTTCTGCACCGAGGTCTCAGATAAATCCATATACAATGGCATAGGACCGTGTACCTCGGATGATTGAATGTAGAAGAGAACATCCAGTCAAAAAGGGATAGTCTGTAGGATTAGGAAGATAGTCAGTAGGTTTAGGAAGAAGAGTGACTCTAGGAGTTGGACCAAAAGTTCTTTAGCAATAGGGTTTCAGTTAGAGAGTGAATGTAAATGTCAGCACATGTGAAGAGACAGTCACAATGATGAACTGGGAAAAATATGTAGGAAAGCAGATATCAATAGAAAGATTAGGAAATCAGGCAAAGTATAAAGTGAGTGATAGGATTAGACATTTTCAACAGGCTTGAGGTTGAATATATAATCTTAGGAAGAAACAAATATGTAATAATCAATAGGATTGACATTTGAGAGCATTAGGCACCCTGGACATGGATGTTTTTAGTAATCCATGGTCACTTTCCATTTAGGCTTTTGTACAATCATATGTGTGACCTTTGCATTTTGTGTCCAGAATACTACCGTGATAAATTGTATATGTAGATAAGGTGACATGAGTATTTCTTCCACCATTATGGGAAGTAATATTCTGGAAACTTATAAATTAGTACTGGTGATACAAATAGGTGTACCTTGTGTTGATGATTATTGAGATGTTGCATGAATAGACCATATTGTGATAAAGTATATAACTAGTTCCAACTTTAAATAATGGATTGAGTTTGCATCTGAAAATATATTGGAAATCTTATATTGATATATATACAATCATTCCAACCAGTTATATATGTAATGGTAATATTAGGGTTACGGTTTATCGTGAAGGGTGAGTATTGCTTCAAAAATGATTATGGAATCAAAAATAATGTGTTTAGAAAGAAGTCTAGTGTAAAGACCAGTAAAGAAACATGGAGGAATACATGTGTTCTTAAGTAGTAAGTAAATGAATGTGAACCAAATGCCTATAATTTTGTGAAGTTGTGGATGAAAAAATATATCCTATGATGTCCATAAACAGATAAAATAGTAATATACCAGTGTTGAATAAAAATGAACTTCAAAATACACATCATGTCCCATAGCAATCTACTTGCATTGATGTTAAACTGGGTCAGGTACTGTAGAAATATTAGGATTTGTATGCACCACCTACTGAACTTAGTTTTCAGTAGTAGGAAACAAATATGTATTACAGGAATATAAATATTGCTGAAAATAATCTTGTAAAGATTGGATTTTGAACCCACATACATGAATATAAATGAATTTAGGTAGTGTATAATAAGACACATATTTTTCATATTTTTTTAAAATCTGGAGGAAAAAAAATATATATATATATATTTTTTCCAGATTTAAAAAAAATACACAAACACACACACACACACACACACACACACATGCACACACACACACACACTCACACACACATTAATATTTAGCAATATATATGCCAATCGATATTCATCATGAAATATAATTCATCCACATATCCAAAAATATTCATTTTACTGAACATGGATTTATGTATAGTGTTTTTCACTAGGAAGCTCACCCATAGGTTGAATTTTCAGTTCCATCATTATTTAGGGAGAGTCATCTGTTCTCACAATTTTATATTCCAAAGTCAGGGAGCTCAAAAGAATGTCCGTGTGATACCAGGTAGGATATTATATATATGCATAAAAAAATACATGTGCTGAATAGGATACAGAGAAGGGGAGACAGGAATTTATATATGTGGTAATTTTAAAAAATCATGGAGAAATATTACAATGAAAAGTTGACTAGATTTAAAACACATACTCTTGATAATGCAGAAGGCAAATAGAAGTATACACCATGCTTCCTATGAAAGGCCTGTATTTCTATTCGGTTAGGTTTCTTTCTCTCCATGATATTAGGATTAGTAGTCAGAGTCTAGTAGGGTATGGGTTAGTGTCAGGGATTCAGTATTTCAAATGGAAAAAAGGAAAATTAATCTAATGTGTATGCAAAAATGTGATACACATAAATCTTCCCTCTCTCATCCAGAACAATGCCTTGACATAACCATCGCTAAAAGTAAGACACAATTAGAGGAGAAGAGTTAGAAAATCTGTGAATTTATGTGGAATGGAAAATGCTAAGGAGTTCACAACACTGGAGGTGGTAGAACAGTTTCCAAAAGTAAGGGAGAGGGTAAACAATCCAGAAACATGGAGCTGTGCTGGCCTAAAGACTTCTTGAGAAACTTCCTCTGAGGTTGGGAACAAGAAATACATGTAATTGTCAGGAGATTTAGCTTCGTTTGTAGTGACACCATGAAATCTGGGTCTGCATCTATGTTACCTGGAGAACATGGTTTCTTATTTTCCAATGATCATGAGGCAGCGATGCTGAATTCTCTCTTTGTAGGTAAACTGAGGCCACTGGGCTGAAGTGTCTCCCATGTGGACTGTGAAGCCATTTGGTGATCCTCCACTTTCCAGGGTGTTTCTTACTGCTGCACTGGGAGTTTGGTACTTGCTTCACGAAATACAAGGAGTTCAACTGGGATAAAAATGCTGGAGGAGTTCTGTCATGTGTGGTTGGTCAGGGTCGCGAAGAGAATGTACGAACCAGGCTTCTATCCTACATAGCTTTCCCCTTGACTATAGCATCCTGATTCTGAACATTGCCCTGAAACCTCTCCATATGACAAGATGCCTTTACATATAAAGGTCTGCTGCCTGCACCATGTCAGTCGCAAGTCTTTCAAAGCCAATGGAAGATCCAGGTGGTCCTACCAAAAATATTTATTTACACACCTACAGTCCACTTCTCTACGCCCACTACTCAGCAGGCTCCAAATTACTGGGATCTCTGTTCTACACCATTTTCACGAAACCCAGTCAATCAAGGCACTCTTTGGTACACTCATGATCAGCAACAGGAAATCCAAAGTTTATCCAGTGCCACCTGGTCATGGGAATTTCAGAAATTTCATGGTATTAATCTAGTCATATTTCAAAAATGAAGTTAGAGGCACTGTGGGTTTCAATTAATTCAGGAACCATTAAATGGTGAGGAAGCTCATTTCAATGAAAGCTCTGGAGAACACTCACAGAAAAGCCTTCCAAAAGACTGGCAAAAAGGTCACATGAATCCAGACACATTGTGGTCTACAATGTGAGGTCCATATGTGCTTGGACTCTCAACTAGGGCTGCCAAGTCTTCAAGAAGTAAATCATGTGATATCCTGGCTCAGAATCCCCGAGCTCCGTGGAAAGCCATCCTGGGCCTAGATCTCAGTTTCCAAAGGCGATTCTCACGCGTGGCCTAGTAAAATCCCAAGAGAATTCACGGCAATACTTCTTTGAGGTCAGATCCAGAACTCATTCTTTAAGGGGAATCACACCAGAGTTCAAGCCCAGGTGATCCCAGTCATCTCTTTCAACTACCACACAAATTACCACAATTAAAACAAGAACACTCCCATATGGCCCTCATCTTCTTCCATATTGACACTCATCATAATTTGGCTGGATGTTTAAATGAGGGGCGCAGACCAAGACAGTGTCCAAAATAAGCAACTTTGACCCTCATTTGCCTAAAGTCATGGTGGCCTGGACACCCATCCTGTGAACCAGGAGTGATCAAATAGGCCTGCCATTAATACCGCTCCAATTCTCCAATTTGAGGCCTACTGACTGTGGGGTTTAGATTCTTTATGTGAATTTTAGTCATGATAAAACCAAACACCTATGGGCTAGCCTCTGCAGGTTTTGAAGAACTCATTTGACCCAAAGGATCCCTATTTTCACTTGATGGAGTTCAGGAACCTTACAGAGGAAGTCAAGAGACTTCATCCCAATGACTGCTCTTTTGGCCATTTTTCATTTGGATGCAAACATGGGAACTTTCTTTAGATCCATCAGGTGCTGAGAATCTAAGTCACAGCCACACACAGGGCCAGGGGGCTGATTCAGACACATACATTTTCAAAGCACTTAAGAAAAGAGCCACAGGTATGCCCAATCATTTCCATTTGAAAACTGTTTTCTTCAGGCTTCAAAAAGGGGTGGCCAGAGGCAAAGACCTTCCTGACATTCAGGGCAACAGAACAATTGGTAAGCAAAAGGCCCAAAGCAGGGTTTCTCCACTGAGACTTTCCTGGTCACACTGATATCTGAGTTTTCTGAGATGCTCCCCATTCCCTACAGCTATCCAGTACATTGTTATGTCACAGAGCTTTGAGGTGGTAAAGATCTTGGACACAAAACCATAGGCCTATTCTTGAGATTGGCCGGATTTCAGGAAGAAAACAGGAACTTAGGAAGATAGCAGGTGTTGCACATCAATAAGGCAAGCTACAGTCCATTCATAAATGGGGCAATATGAATGCTGAGAAGCTTTCTACTAGACAAGACACATCCATTCATGAATTCTCTTTTCTAATGTCTACAACCACGGACACAGTGAGATACACAGACAGAGAAACACTCGCCATGTTAAACGACTTACTAGAAACAGTCCACTTCCAACGAAACAAACTGACTTTCCTACCTATTCTCAGAAAATGAGACAAAACCACAAACCCACAACCACACCCACAAAGGCACCTTCTTCCCCCAAGTAGGTCTTTGACTATCCGGAGTGTCCTCTGACTTGTAGGCCATAATATGTTCCCCCAAAATAGCCTGTCCTGTCTCAGATCTGGTCTCCTTGGCAAACTCTGTGAACTTCTCAGGAGCCAACGGTGAGCCACTAACTGCTTTCTCAAGAAAAGCAACGCTTCCGAGCTTTCCTGGCATTTGTTCTTCTCACGTCTGAAGGTACCAAGAAAGACTGACTGTCCTTGGTAAATTCAAATAAGTGAGACCACAGGGATGGGGACTGGGACTGGCTCTGTGTGCCTGGCTTCCTGGATCCAAAGTTCAGAAAGTTCCATCACCAAGGAAGTGAGGTGAGGTCATTTCCTTCCTGAACTGAATGAGGTCCCTGTCTTGGCAACCACTTTGTCTTAACTGTTGCTTCCAAGGGTCCCATGAGATTGAGGTTGCCCCTACTTCCTGTGACACTTTCACAAGTTAGAATGGTATATCAACCATAGGCACCCAGGAATAGATCTCCACACAGGCCTGTTTTGGTCCATGTTCTCTACATTAAGAAGAGAATCTGATTCAGACACAACCTTTTATCCTGACCGGGTTGTTTGCCATGGAAGATGACTTTTGCTCTCTCAGGTCCTTCATAGCTGCCTACATCTTCTCCAGGGATCATTTCTGCATGGGCCTTTGAGGTTCTCAGCAGGTGGAAGTTTCCCTACATTTCTTTATTGCAAAATCAACTCTTTCCCTGCTCTTCTATAAAGTTAGATTGAGGGAACAGTGTATGATTATGGTTAAAAACATGTTTGATTTGGGTTAGAAATCATTGTGCTGGATGAATAATGTTATTGGGAACTTGCTATGTGTATAAGAATATATAGGTGTAATATATGTATGAAAAAAGAAATCTAAGTATGATTTGAAGGCCAGAAGGGCATTGGGCCCTTGATTGGGATACGCAGCATTGAATTACGTTCTGCAGAGATGTCTCAGATAAATCGATATACAATGGCATAGGTCCTTGTACCTTGCATGAATTAATGTAGAAGGAACATCCAGTCAAAAAGGGATAGTCGGTAGTGAAAGGTTAATAAAATAGGTACTTGTAATTTCCTGTTTTTCTGTATGCTTAACAAAACACTGTTGAAATCTTGAGAAATGTTTGCTAATCTTGTTCTGGAATGTACTGTTCCCAACTGCCAAACTGCAGAATGTACTGCCTCACTCGGTGTCACGCGAACCGTCCACTCACCCTTACACATCAGTAAACTTCCCTCCCTTCCCTCTCCAAGAAATGTATGTAAGCTCTGCATAAGCTGTTCTCAGAGCTCTCTGATCTATTTAAGTTAGCTGTGAGCCCCAGCAAGCTGGACCCCAAAAAAACCCTTTGCTGTTGCATGAGACAGTCTCTTGGTAGTCTCTTCCTCCGACACTCGCCTGACCTTTACATATTGAGGTTCCACCGAGTTCTGGCAGTGGCGGATGAGAGACCCCCAATGGGCTCCTCTCGGAGCAAGTAAGGCGCCTCTTTCTGGTTTCAGGTGTCATGTTAGGGCTTGGCAAAATTGCTGGCGATGAAGAGCCTGGGGTCTCTCAAACGGTGGCTGAGAGACGTGTCACAGAGACATAGGGCACCTCCATGGGGGACCCCGCAGAGGACTCGGAGAATCAAGGAACAATTGCTTCATCGACTCAGTGATATTTTGTTTTAGATTAGGTATTGCCATCCTATCGGGTTTTGCCGGCTACGCATTCCTGGTCTCAGTGTTGGACGTCCATTGCCTGTCTTCATGGTCTTGTCTTATCTGTGTCATGTGACTTTGCTTTTACTGTTTGTGTACCTTTCATTATGGGACAGAGCACTTCAATGCCTCTGTCCCTGACCCTTGATCACTGAACCAAAGTCCGCTTAAGGGCTCAGTATCTTTCTTTTTTTAGTAAAACGCTAGACCTGGCAGACTCTCTGTGCCTCAGAATGGCCCATTTTGGAGTCGTATGGCCCCTAGAAATATCTTTCTACTTCCCACTAATTTAAAAAGTCAGAGATATTGTCTTTCAGCCAGGGCCACATAGCCATCCTGATCAACAGCCATATATCTTAACTTTGCCGACCTCTGCAAATCTCCTCCTCCATGGGTGAAGCCTTTCCTTGCCCATGCCTCTGCTCATACTCCTTCGCCCATGATCTCTCAAACCCTCACCTCTTCCACCTCCTCCACCCTCTGTTCTCCCTGAGTCACAAGATTTGACTCTACTGGACTCTTCTTCCCCTCCTTATCCACTGCCCTCGTCCCCTAACACACAACACACTCTAAGTGATTCCCCTACTTCTGACTAAGCCTCTCTACCATTGGAGGAAGCTAAGCCGGTAATAGGATCTGATAATGGACCGATGTTCATGGCCCAGGTAAGTCAGGGGTTAGCCAGGAACCTGGGGATTAATTGGAAGTTATATTGTGCTTATAGACCCCAGAGTTCAGGACAAGTAGAAAGAATGAATAGAACAATTAAAGAGACCTTAACGAAATTAAGCTTAGAGACCAGCATAAAAGATTGGACTATGCTCCTGACTTATGCAATGTTTCATGCAAGAAAAAATCCTTCTGTTTCTTTGAGTAGCCTTACCCCCTGAGAAATTCTCTATGGTGGCCCTCGTCCAGTAAGGGTCCTAAGCCCAACTGTAAGACCTAAGGATCCATTTCACACCCTCTTGGTTGACAGACTTAAAGCTCTTGAAAGAACTCAGTGATACCTGTGAAAATAGCTGGCCACTGCCTACCAAACTGTGTACCAGGGGATTCCACATCCATATCAAATAAGAGACTTCATGTATGTAAGATGACATCAGGTGTCATCCCTGGAACCCTGCTGAAAAGGACCATACCAGGTGCTACTTATAACACCTACAGTGGTAAAGGTATACAGAATCACTTCCTGGATACATGCCTCTCATCTCAAGCCTGCTCCTTGTCCAGAATCTTTCTGGAAACTATAAAAGACTGGTAACAGTTTCAAATTGTGTATTCGCCATGTGGATAAGGTTATATACTCTCCCCTTGGCCACAAGTAGTCCTAACCCTCATCAGCCTGTTAAGCAGCGATGGCTGATCACAAATCCTACTGGAAAAGAGTATAATCTATCTCGCATACAGCCCCCTTAGGGACCTGGTGGCCATCTCTCCACCCAGACATTTGTCAGCTGGCCATAGGTCTTTTTTATTGGGATATCCCTGATGAAGAAAATCCCACTAAAATACCATTAAATCCCTTCCGTACCATAGATAATGGAAACAAACATTATGGATGTAGGGACACGTGAGCCAGATGCGGTTGGCTAGCCTAGATTACTATGTTTGCCCAGCAAACTATCAAAGCCACAAACAGTAACGGCTGTGTGGGGGAAAAGCCGACTTCTTCTGTATTTCATGGAGATGTGATCATACAGGGGCTGCCTGATGGAACCCCAATACTTCATCAAATTCAGTACACAGCATTGGCCATATTACCAAGTAGAAAACAGAAAAAGGATGGCCCCCAGAGGGGTCTCTAGATCCTCAAATTTTGCGTGACCTTTTTAACTTCTGCAAGTGCTCAAAAGGGTGAAAGGAGATTCCCCTATGTGGAAGCCTTTTCCCTCCTTCACTCACATCCTGAACTATGCTTCTCCAATAGATTTTTATCCTCAGCCTTCTGCCCCAGACTCTCTGCTGTCACTCCCACCTCAGCAACCTGATTTCTCCCCTCCAATTACTAGATCAGAAACCCAAACCTCCACCAGTTCTCAGACAATTGCCCACTAGTGAGGTAGCAGGTACTGAGGTACCCCTCCACCGACTCATTCCTCTCTTCTCCTGTCAGTGCCCTCACCGGGTCCCACCAGGTCCTCTTTCCAGCTAACCCAAAGCTCAAACGAGCTGAGGAGAGCTCTCAGACCCTTATCCAAGATGTAATATAAATGGCCATTAAAGTTGCTTTGTCATCACTGAAAACAGGTTACTAAAATTTAAAGTCCCTCACAGAATTTTGGGATACTCACTCCCGTTTTCTGCTCTGCTCTACCTGTTCTACTGCTGAAGTTTTGTTGCTAGGAAATTCCCAAACCCCTTTCCAATTATTCTTTTACATCTCTCTTTTTCCTCATTCTCAGATCCTCAGAGCTTCTCTCAGCCCCACCTTCCCCGTATTCCCCCTCTGTACCAGGCCCACAGAAAAGTCTTAAATGTCCTTCTCCAGAAGTCTTCACCATGGCTGAATTTAGAACTTTCAGCATAGAGTTTCTATAAAGAGTTCAATGTAGATAAACTTTCTCTTTTTGTATTGCCCTGTTCTACTTGGCCACTGGCTAAAAAACTCAGTACTTCTAAGCTAGACAACCCCTAACTTGTTTTTCACAAAATATGTGAACAAGGCCTCTGGCCTTCAGCTGGGGCTTCACAGAAATGGCTACATTTCTAAGATAAAGAAATTACCAAATGGGCTCCGTTGTAACAGCTGGCAGGGGGAAAATAAGAAAGGGAATAAAAAGCTCTCCCCCTCCCATGTGTCCTTGAAAATTTAACTTGCCCAGAACAGAGGAAAAATCAGAAACAAATACTGCTTTTTTGAACTTCTGCAGACTGTAAACTTCTGAGCCCCATCCTTATATGCTGGGTACAAAATTCTGAAAATACCTAAACTTGAGTTTCAGGAGATTAATTGATTACAACAGAAGCAATGCCCTCTGAATCCGGTTGCAACAAAATAGGACTGTTTCCCTGTCTTCAGTGCTATCTTAGGTGCCTTGCCTTGTCTGTCCCTACAACAGCATAATTCTATATACTTAAACATTGTTTATGTTTTCATGAAATGGTCAACAGATGGGATTAATTTTGAAATGGTGCAGATGTTTCCCAGAGTGCTCTATCATGATGCAGGTTCGTTTGAAGATCAAATGGGGGGGGCATACAACCGGTTCCACTGGGAACATGTATGGCTCACTTTAGCCATCCTATTATGAATAGGAGTTGCTGCACGGGTGGGCACAGGAGCCACTGCCATTGTCCATGGGACACAACAAATGACCCAATTAGAAGCAGCAATAGAGCAAAACTAAGATATTAGAAACCCCCATCAGAGCTTTGCATGAATCTTTAACCTCTCTCTCTGAAGTTGTTTTACAGAACAGTTGAGGGTTGGACCTCCTCTTTATTAGAGAAGGGGGCCTTTGTGATGCATTGAGGGAAGAATGTTGTTTTTATGCTGACCATACTGGAGTTGTAATAAAATCTATGAGTAAATTTAAAAGACACCTTGAAGAGCATCAACAAGAGAGAGAGGCCCAAAAAGGGTGGCTTGAGTCTTGGTTCACACACTCCTCCTGGTTAACTACGTTTTTATCAACCTGGCAGGTCCAATAATAATCCGCATATTATTGCTAACTATAAAACCCTGTTTGCTCAACCGTGTAATTTCTTTTCTTCAGGCTCAAATTGGACGAGTTAAACTTATGGTAATACCTCACTAGCAGACATAGAATGTGACACCCTCCAATGATCATTTTTATGATTAAAAGTAGCCAGAAGAAGAAGTGGGGAATGAAATATTAATAAAATAGGTACTTGTCACTTCTTGTTTTTCTATATGCTTAACAAAACACTGTTGAAATCTTGAGAAATGCTTGCAAATCTTCTTCCCAGAATGTTCTGTCCCCAACTGCGCAACTGAAGAATGTACTCCCTCACCCAGTTGCACGCAAACCACCCACTCGCCCTGACCCATCAATAAAATTCCCTCCCTGCCCTCTCCAGGGAAAGTATATAAGCTCTACTTAAGCAATTCTCAGGGCTATCTGCTCGATTCAAGTGATCTCTGAGCACCAGCATGCTGGACACCCAAAAAACCCTTTGATGTTGCATGAGATAGTCTGTTGGTTGTCTCCTCCTCTGAAGCTCGCCCCACATTTACTTGGATGATTGAATGTAGAAGAGAACATCCAGTCAAAAAGGGATAGTCTATAGCATTAGGAAGATAGTCAGTACTTTTAGGAAGAAGGGTGAGTATAGGAATTGGAAAAAAAAGTTCTTTAGCAATAGGGTTTCGATTAGAGAGTGAATGTAAATGTCAGCACAGGTGAAGAGTCAGTCACAATGATGAACTGGGGAAAATATGTAGGAAAGCAGATATCAATAGAGACATTACGAAAACAGGCAAAGTATAAAGTGAGTGATAGGATTAGATATTTTGAACAGGGTTGAGTTTACATATATAATCTTAGGAAGAAACAAATATGTAGTCACAAATAGGATTGACATTTGAGATCATTAGGCAAATTTCAGGTGAATGAATATTTCTCAGAATAATCTTGTGCATAGTTGATTATAAATCCACATACATAAACATGAATGAATTTAGGGAGTGTATATAAGACACATATATTTCATATTTTGAAAAATCTGGAGAGTGTATATATATATATATATATATATATATATATATATATATATATATACAAAACACACACACAGACAAAAAAGTAGCAATATATATGTCAATCAAAATTCATTATAAAATATGCATCATCCAGAGATCTAAAAATATTAATTTTACTGAACATGGATTTATGTATAATGCTGTTCAACTAGCAAGCTCACCCATAGGTTGAATATCCAATTCCAACAAGTTTAGTAGGAGTGATCTCTTCTAACAATTTGTATCTGCCAAGTCAGCCACCTCAAAGAATGTACGTGTGGTACCAGGTAGGAATCTATATGTGCATATAAGAATACAGAGAAAGGGAGACAGGAATTCACATATTTGTTAACCTTAAAAATACATGGACAACTATTTCAACAACAAATCGACTAGATTCATAACTAAAACTATGTATCATGCAAAAGGCAAGTCCAACAATACACCAGGCCTACTCTGAACTGCTTGTATTTCTATTCTGTTTGGGTTAGTTTTCTCCATCATATTAGAATTAGTAGTCAGAGTCTGGTCGGGTATGGGTTAGAGTCAGGGATTCAGTATTTTGAATGGAAAATAGAAAACTGAATCCAATGTGTATGCAAATATATGCTACAGAAAATTCTTCCCACTCTCCTCCAGAACAATGCCTTGACATTACCTTCGCCCCAAGTAAGACACAATTAGAGGAGAAGAGTTAGAAAATCTGTGAATACCTATCAGGAATGGAAAATGCTCCAGATTTCACATCTTTGGAGGTGGTAGAGGAGTTTCCAAAAGTAAGGGACAGGGTAAACACTCCACAAACATGGAGCTCTGCTGGCCTAAAGACTTTTTGAGAACCTGCCTTTGAGGTTGGGCACTTAAAATATATGTTGTTTTCATTAGCTTTAGCTTTATTTGTAGTGAGACAATCAAAGCTTGATCTGCTTCTATGTGACCTGGAGGACATGGTTATTTATTTTCCAATAAAAATGAGGCAGCAGTGCTGAATTCTCTCTTTGTAGGTAAACTGTGGCCACTGAGGGCTAAGTGTCTCCCCGTGTGGACTGTGACACAACTTGGTCATCCTCCAATTATCGTCGTGTTTTTGGCTGCTGCACTGGGAGTTTGTTATTTGCTTCATGAAATACAATGAGTTCAAATGGGAGACAGTGCTGAAGGGAGTTCTGTCAGCTGTGGTGGGCATGGTCTCCAGGAGAATGCACCAACCAGGGTTCTATCCCACGTAACTTGCCCCCTTGACAATAGCAACATGATTCTGAACTTTGCCCTAAAACCTCTCCATATAAAAATATGCCTTTACGTATATGGGTCTGATGGCTGCACCATGTCAGTCTCAAGCCATTTGGAAGCCAATGGAAGATCCACATGGCCCCACCACAGATGTTTTATCACTCACTTGCATAACACTTCTCTAGGCCCACTACTCACCAGGCTCCTACTTACTAGCATCTCTGTTCTACACCATTTTCATGAAACCCAGTCAATCAAGGCCCTGTCTGGTATATTCATGATCATCAACAGGACATCAAAGGTTCTCCAGTGATATCTGGTCATGGGAATTTTAAAAATTTCATGGTAATTATCTAGCAATTTTTCATGGATGAAGTTGGAGGCACTGTGGGTTTCAATTCATTCAGGAACCCTTAAAGGGTTAGGAAACTAATTTCAGGCAAAGCTCTGGAGTACTCTCACATGCAAGGCTACCCAATGAGTGGCCAAAAAGTCACATGAAGCGAGGCCAATTGAGGTCTATAAAGCGAGGTCCATGTGGGTTTTGAATCTCTATAATGCATGCCAAGTCTTTCAGAATAAAATCATGTAATATCCTGGCTGAGATTCGCAGTGTTCTGTGGAAAGCCAACCTGTGCCTAGATCTCAGGTTCCAATGGCAACTTCATGCCTGGCCTCCTAAAATCCCAACACAATTCATGGCAATATTTCTCTCAGGTCAGTTCCAGAACTCAGTCTATAAGGAGAATCACACCAGAGTTCAAGTCCAGGTGGACCCAGACAACTCTTCCAACCGCTACTCAAATGAAAACAATTAAAACCAGAATACTCCCTCATGGCCCTATTCTTCTTCCATATAGACACTAATCATAACCTCTTCCTGGAGTTTTCCATGAGTTGTGCAGCCCAAGAAAATGTCCAAAATAAGCTTCTTGCACCTCTTTTGCCTAACTTCAGCGTGGCCTGGGCACCCTTCCTGTGAACCTGGAGTGATCAAATAGGCCTGCCCTTAATACTGCTCCGCTTATCCAATTTGAGGCTCTCTGACTGTGGGGTCTAGATTCTTTATGTGAATTGGAGTCATGAGAAAAGCCAAGACAGTGTCCAAAATCAGCTCGCTTTTTCCTCATTTGCCTAAAGTCAGGGTGGCCTGGACACCGTTTCTGTGAACGAGGAGTGATCAAATAAGCCTGCCGTTAATACTTCTGTGTTTCTCCAATTTGAGGCCTATTGATTTCAGGTATCAATTTCTTATGTGATTTGGAGTTACTCGAAAACCCAAGCACCTCTGCAGGGAATTGAAGAACTCATTTGACCCAAAGAATCCCTATTCTCACTTGATGGATTTCAGGAACTTAACAGAGGAAGGCAAGAGACTTTATCCATAATGAATGATTTTTTTGCCATTATGGTTTTGGATGCACACATGGGATCATTCTTTAGATGCATCAGGTGCTGAGAATCTAACTCAAAGCCACACACATGGCCAAGAGACTAATTCAGACACATCCCTTCCCAAAGCAATTAAGCAAAGAGCCACAGGTGATGCCATTCATTTCCATTTGAAAATTGTTTACTTCAGGCTTCACAAAGGGGTGGATTGAGGCAAAGAACTTCCTGACATTCAGTGAAAAACAACAATAAGTAAGCAAAAGGCTCAAAGCAGGGTTTCTCCACTGAGACTTTCCTGGTCACACTGATATCTGAGTTTTCTGAGATGCTCGCAATTCTCTTCAGCTATCCAGTACATGGCCATGTCACAGAGTTGGAGGTGGTACATATTTTGAACACAAATCCATGAGCCTATTCTAGAGAGTGGCCAGAATTCAGGAAGAAAACAGCAACTTAGAAAGATAGCAGGTGTTGCACATCGACAAGACAATCTGCACTCCATTCATATATTGGGCAGGTTGAAATATGGGAAGATTTACACTTGACAGGACACATCCATTAATGCATTCTCTTTTCCAATGTCTACAACAATGGACACAGTGGGATACACAGACATAAAAACACTCACCTTGTGAAACAACTTACTAGAAACTGTCCACTCCAAACCAAACCGCCTTTCCCATCTATTCTCAGAACATGAGACAAAACAATAAACCCACACACACTCCCACAAAGGCACCTCCTTCACGCAAGTAGGTCTGTGACTATCCAGAGTGTCCTCTGACTGGTGGGCCATACTATGTTCCCCTGAAATGGTCTGTCTTCTCTCAGATCTGGTTTCCTTGGCCAACTCTGTGCAGTTGTCAGGAGCCAGTGGTGAACCACTATCTGCTTTCTCAGGAAAGGTCCATCTTCAGAGCTTTCCTGGCATTTGGCCATCCTCACATCATTAGGTACCAAGAAAACTGACTCTGTCCTTGGTAAATCCAAACAAGTGAGCCCACTGGGACTGGGACTGGGACTGCCTCTTGGTGCCTGGCTTTTTGGATACCAAGTTCAGACAGTTCCATCACCAAGGAAATGAGGTATGTCACATTCTTTGGAACTGAATGAGGTCACTGCCTTGGCAACGACTTTGTCCTAACACTTGCTTCCAAAGGTCCCATGAGATGGAGCCTTCCCCTACTTCCTGTGACACTTTCACAAGGTAGTATGGTATATCAACCATTGGCACCCAAGAACAGCTCTCCACACAGGCCTGGTTTGGTCCATCTTCTCTACAATAAGAAGAGAGAGGCTGATTCATACATATCCCTTCATCCTGACCAGGTTGTTTGCCATGGAAGATGACTTTTGCTCTCTCAGGTCCTTCATACCTGCCTACAACTTCTCCAGGTATCATTTCTGTATGGACCTTTGAAGTTCTCAGCAGGTGGAAGGTCCCCAAGTTTCCTGTATTGTAAAAACCACTCTGTCCCTGCTCTTCTGTAAAATGAGATTGAGGGAACAGAGTATGTTTAGGGTTAATAACAGGTTTGATTTGGGTTACGAATCATTCTGTGCGATGAATAATGCTATTGGGAACCTGCGATATTTACAAGAATATAGAGGTGAAATATAAGTATGAAAACAGAAATCTAGGTATGATTTGAAGCCCAGAAGGACATTGGGCCCTTGATTGGGATACTTAGCTTTGAATTATGCTCTGCAAAATTGTCTCAGATAATTCGATATACAATGGCATAGGACATTTTATTGAATGTAGAAGAGAACATCCAGTCAAAAAGGGATAGTCGGTAGGATTAGGAAGATAGTCGGTAGGTTTAGAAAGAAGAGTGAGTATAGGATTTGGACCAAAAGTTCTTTAGCAATAGGGTTTCGATTATAGAGTGAATGTAAATGTCAGCACATATGAAGTGTCAGTCACTAGGATCAACTTGGGAAAATTTGTTGAAAAGCAGATATCAATAGAAACATTATGAAATCAGGCAAAGTATAAAGTGAGTGATAGGATTAGACATTTCCCACAGGGTTGAGTTTGAATATATAAATTAGGAAGAAACAAATATGTAGTCACCAATAGGATTGACAATTGACAGCATTAGGCAACCTGGACATGGATGTTTTTAGTAATTCATGTACACTTTACATTTAGGCTTTGGTACAATCATAAATGTGACCTTTACATTTTTTTGTCCAGAATATTACTTTGATAAAATATGTATGTACATCAGGTGACATGAGTATGTCTTCCACCATTTCTGCAAGCAATATATTGAAGATGTAAAATTAGAATCGGGGGTACAAAGAGGTGTACCCTGTGTCTATGAATATAGAGATAAAGAATGAATAGACCGTAATGTGAATGAATAATATAACTTTTTTCAACTTTAAAAAATGAATTGATCTAATATCTGAAAAATCACAGGAAATCGTATATTGATATACAATCATTCATTCCAAGCAGTTATACATCTAATGGTAATATTCGTGTTTTGGTTTATCATGAAGAGTGTGTGAGTTTTGCTTCAAAAGTGACTATGGAAATAATGTGTTTGGAAAGAAGACTCATGAAAATACCAGTAAAGAAACCCTGACAATACATGTGTTCTGAAGCAAAAAGTGATTAAATTTGAAACAAATGCCTACAAATTTGTGAACTTGTGGATGAAATGTATATCCTATGATGTGCAAAAACTGAAGAAATAATAATGTAAAAGTGTCGAATACAAATGAATAAAGAATTACATATCATGTCCCATTGGAATCTACTTGCATTGATGTTAGACAGGGTCAGTTACTGTAGAATAATTAGGATTTGTATGCATCATTCCCTGAAGTTAGTTTTCAGTACTAGGAAACAAATATGTATTTCAGGTGGATGAATATTTCTGAGAATAATCTTGTGAAAAGTTGATTAAAAATCCACATACATGAACATAAATGAATTTAGAGAGTGTATATTAGACACATATATTTCATATTTTGAAAAATCTGGAGAGTGTACACACACACACACACACACACACACACACAAAACACTCACAGTCATTAAAAAGTAGCAATATAAATGCAAATCGAAATTCATCAGTAAATATATATCATCCACAGATGCAAAAATATTTATTTTACTGAACATGAGTTTACGTATAATGTTGTTCTACTAGGACGCTCCCTATAGGTTGAATTTTCAGTTCCAACAGCATTTAGGAGGAGTGATCTCTTCTCACAATTTGTATCTGCCAAGTCAGCCACCTCACAAAGATGTACGTGTGATACCTGGTAGGATTCTATATATGCATATAAATATACAAGTGTGAATAGGCTAAAGAGAAAGGGAAACATGAATTCTCATATTTGTTAACTTTAAAAACACATGGAGATCTTTTTCTATTAAACATTGACTAGATTTATAACTCCTACCTTGTATAATGCAAAATGCAAGTCCAACTGTACAACATGCCTCCAATGAACTGCTTGTATTTCTATAGGTTTGTGTTATTTTTCTCTATCATATTAGGATGAGTTGTCTGAGTCTAGTATGTATGGGTTAGTGTCAGGGATTCAGTATTTCAAAAGGAAAATTGGAAATTGAATCCAATTTGTATGCAAATATATGCTACACAAATATCCTCCCACTCTCATCCAGAACAATGCCTTGAAATTACCTTCACCCCAAGTAAGACACAGTTAGAGGAGAATAGATAGAAAATCAGTGAATACATATCTGGAATGGAAAATGCTCAGGAGTTCACAACCTTGGAGGTTGTAGAGGAGTTTCCAAAAGTAAGGGACAGGGTAAACACTCCACAAACATGGAGCTCTGCTGGCCTAAAAACTTTTAGAGCAACTGCCTCTGAGTTTGGGAACGTGAAAAATATGTTGTTGTCAGGAGAATTGGCTTCCTTTGTAGTGAGACCATCAAAGCTGGGTCTGCCTCTATGTGACGTGGAGGACATGGTATCTTATTTTCCAATGAACATAAGGTAGCAGTGTTGATTTTCTTCTTTTTAGGTAAACTGTGGCCTCTGGGGGCTAAGTGTCTCCCCGTTGGACTGTGAAGCCATTTGGTCCTCCTCCACTTTTTGTGGGGTTTTTGCTGCTGAACTGGGAGTTTGGTATTTGCTTCATGAAATTCAAGGAGTACAACTGAGACACAGTGCTGGAGGGAGTTCTGTCATGTGTGGTGGTTCAGAGTCTGCAGAAGAACGCACCAACCACGCTTCTATCCATCAAAGCTTGCCACATTGCATCTTTGTCCATAGCAACCTGATTCTGAACATTGCCCTGAATCCTCTCCATATAACAAGATGCCTTTAATTACAAGGGTCTGCTGGCTGCTTCATGTAATCCACAAGCCATTTGGAAGTCAATGGAAGATCCACATTGCTCCAACACAGATGTTTTATCACACTCCTGCCCACCACAGCTCTAGGCCCACTTCTCAGCAGGCTGCAACTTTCTGGCACCTCTGTTCTACACAATTTTCATAAAACTCAGTCAAGCAAGGCACTGTCTGGTACATCCATGATCAGCAACAGGACATCCAAAGATTCTCCAGTGCCACCTGGTCATGGGAATTTCAAAAATTTCATGGTATTTATTTAGACATTTTTCAAGGATAAAGTTGGAGGCACTGTGGGTTTCAACTCATTCAGGAACCAGTAAATGGTGAGCAATATTATTTCAATGAAAGCTCTGGAGAACCCTCACAGGCAAGGCTTCCCAAAGAATGGCCAAAAGGTCACATTAAGCCAGGCCCATTAAGGTCTACAATATGAGGTCCATGTGTGTTTTCACTCTCAACTATGGCTGCTAAGTCTTTCGAATGAAATCATGTGTTATCTTGGCTGAAATTCCCAGTGCTCTGTGGAAAACCACTCTGGGGCTAGATCTCAGTTTCCAAGGGTGACTCTCATACATCGCCTCTTAAATCACAACACAATACATGGCAATACTTCTCTGAGATCAGTTCCTGAACTCAGTCTATAAGGGGAATCACACCAGAGTTCAAGCCCAGGTAGACCTTGTTATGTCTTCCAAGTGTCACACAAATATCCACAATTAAATCCAAAACACTTCCACATGGCACTCATCTTCTTCCATTTACACAATCATCATAATCTCTGGCTGGAGGTTTCCATGAGGGGTGCAGCCCAAGACAGTGTCCAATATAACCTCCCTTGCCCCTCATTTGCCTAAAATAAGGGTGGCCAGGACATCCTTCCAGTGAACCAAGAGTGATCAAATAGGCCTGCCATTAATATGGCACTGCTTCTCCAATTTGAGGCCTACTGACTGTGTGTTTTAGATTCTTTATGTGAATTGGAGTCTTGAGAAAAACCAAGCACTTATGGGCTAGCCTCTGCAGGGTTTTGAGGAACACATTTGAACCAAATTATCACTATTCTCACATGATGGATGACAGGAACCTTACAGAGGAATGCGAGAGACTTCATCCACACTGACTGCTCTTTTGTCCATTTTGGTTTTGGATGCACACATGGGATCCTTCTTTAGATCCATCAGGTGCTGAGAATCTAAGCCACAGTCTCACACAGGGCCAAAAGGCTGATTCAGACACATCCCTTTCCAAAGCAATTAAGCAAAGAGCCACAGGTGATGCCCTTTCATTTCCATTTGAAAACTGTTTCTTTAGGCTCTACAATGGTGTGGCCTGAGGCAAAGACCTTCCTGACATTCAGGGCATCAGAACAATTGGTGAGCAAAAGGCCCAAAGCAGGGTTTCTTCACTTAGAATTTCCTGGTCAAACTAATATCTGAGTTTTCTGAGATGCTCCCATTTCTTTCAGCTATCCAGTACATGGCCATGTCACAGAGCTTGGAGGTGGTACATATTTTGGACAAAAAACCATGAGCCTATTCTGGAGAGTGGCCAGAATTCAGGAAGAAAACAGGAACTTAGGAAGATTGTTGGAGTTGTCCACCCATAAGTCAAGCCGCAGTCCATTCATAAATTGGGCAAGTTGAGTCTAGACAGGACACATCCAATGATTCATTCTCTTTTCTAATATCTAAAACCACGGACACAGTGGGATACACAGACAAAGAAACACTGGCCTTGTCAAACGACTTACCAGAAACAGTTCACTCCAAACCAAACAAACCGCCTTTCCTACCTATTCTCAGAACATGAGACAAAATCTCAAACCCACACCCACAAACACAAAGGAAGCTCCTTCCCCAAGTAGGTCTGTGACTATTGGGAGTGTCTTCTGACTGGTGGGCCAAACTATGTTCTGATGAAATCGCCTGTCCTGTGTCAGATATGGTCTCGTTGGCCAAATCTGTGAAGTTGTCACTAGCCAGCGGTGAGCCACTACCTGCTGTCTCAGGAAAGGCCCCTCTTCAGAGCTTTCCTGACATTTGTTCATCCTCACCTCAGTAGGTACCAAGAAAGACTGACTCTGTCCTTGGTAAATCCAAAAAATAAGACCACTGGGACTGGGACTGAGACTGGCTCTGGGTGCCTGGCTTCCCGGATTCCAAGTTCAGAGAGTTCCATCACCAAGGAAGTGAGGTGAGATTACTTCCTTCAGGAATTCTTTGAGGTCATTGCCTTGGCAACCACTTTGTCCTATGAGATGGAGGCTGCCCTTACTTCCTGTGACACTTTTACAAGTTAGAATGGTATATCAACCATAGGCACCCAGGAACAGCTCTCCACACATGCCTGGTTTGGTCTATCTTGTGTACATTAACAAGAGAGAGGCTTATTCAGACACAACCCTTCATCCTGGAAAGGTTGTTTGCGATGGAAGATGACATTTGCTCTCTCAGGTCCTTCATAGATGCCTACATCTTCTCCAGGGATCAAATCTGCATGGACATTTGAGGTTCTCAGCAGGAGGAAGATACCCTACATTCCTGTATTGTAAGACGAACTCTGTCCCTGCTCTTCTGCAAAGTTAGATTGAGGGAAGAGTGTATGGTTAGGGTTAATAACATGTTTGATTTGGGTTACGAATCATTGCGAAGGATGATTAATAGTATTGGGAACCTGCGATATTTATAAGATTATAGAGGTGAAATATAAGTATGGAAACAGAAATCTAGGTAAGATTTGAAGCCCAGAAGGGCATTAGGCCCTTGATTGGGATACTTAGCTTATAATTACGTTCTGCACAGATGTCTCAGATAAATCGATAATCAATGGCATAGGACTTACACCTTGGAAGATTGATTTTAGAAGAGAACATCCACTCAAATTGAGATAGTCGGTGGGATTAGGAAGGTAGTCAGTAGGTTTAGGAAATAGAGTGAGTATAGGACATGGAGCAAAAGTTCTGTAGCAATAGTGTTTTGGTTATAGAGTGAATGTAAATTTCACCACATGTGAAGAGTCAGTCACAATGACTAACTGGGGAAAATATGTAGAAAGGAAAATATCAATACAGACCTTACGAAATTAGGCAATTATACAGTGAGTGATAGGATTAGACATTTTCAATAGGGTTGAGATTGAATACATAATCTTAGGAAGAAACAAATATGTCGTCACCAATAGGAATGACATTTGAAAGCATTAGGCAACCAGGACATTTATCGTTTTAGTAATCCATGTTCACTTTCCATTTAGTATTTGGTACAATCATAAGTGTGATTTTTGCATTTTGTGCCCAGAAAAATATTGTGATCAAATGTATATGTAGATCATATGACATGAGTATTTCTTGAACGATTACTGGGAGCAATATTTGAAGACATATAAATTAGTATTGGGGGTACAAAGTGGTGTACCCTGTGTCTATGAATATAGAGATAATGCATGAATAGACCATCCTGTGAATAAATATTATAACTGGTTCCACTTTAAATAATGGATTGAATTGATATCTGAAAATATATAGGAAATAATATATTGACATACAATCATTCACTCCAACCAGTTATATATCTAATGGTAATCTTAGGGTTATTGTTAATCATGAAGTGTGTGTGAGTTTTGTTTCAAAAGTGATTATGGAAATCGAAAATAATATGTTTGGAAAAAAGTCTCATGAAAAGACCAGTCAAGAAATATGGAGGAATCCATGTGTTCTGAAGCAGGAAGTGATTGAAAGTGAAACAAATGCCTATAAATTTTCTAAATTGTGAATGAAATATATATCCTGTTATGTGCATAAACTGATGAAATAGTAATGTATCAGTGTTGAATAAAAGTGAATGTCAAAATACACATCATGTCCAATAGGAATCTACTTGCATTGATGTTAAACTGGGTCAGTTACTGTAGAAACATTAGAATTGTGTGCATTATGCACCAAAGATAGTTTTTTTTTATTTTTATTTATGGTTGTTCAAAACATTACATAGTTCTTGATATATCATATTTCACACTTTGATTCAAGTGGGTTATGAACTCCCATTTTTACCCTGTATACAGATTGCAGAATCACATCAGTTACACATTCATTGATTCACATATTGCCATACTAGTGTCTGTTGTATTCTGCTGCCTTTCGTATCCTCTACTATTCCCCCTGGCCTCCCCGCCCCTCCCCACTTCTCTCTCTACTCCCTCTACTGTAATAAATTTCTCCCCCTTGTATTATTTTTCCCTTTCCCCTCAATTCCTCTTGTATGTAATTTTGTATAACCCAGATGGTCTCCTTCCAATTCCATGCAATTTCCCTTCTCCCTCCCTTCCACCTCTCATCCCTGTTTAATGTTAATCATCTTGTCATGCTCTTTGTCCCTATCTGTTCTTAGTTACTCTCCTTATATCAAAGATGACATTTGGCATTTGTTTTACAGGAATTGTGTAGCTTCACTTAGCATAATCCAGTCTAATGCCATCCATTTTCCTGCAAATTCTATGATTTTTTCATTTTTCAATGCAGAGTAATAATCCATTGTGTATTAATGCCACATTTTTTTTATCCATTATTCTATTGAAGGGCATCTAAGTTGGTTCCACAGTCTTGCTGTTGTGAATTGTGCTGCTATGAACATCGATGTAGCAGTGTCCCTGTAGCATGCTCTTTTTAGGTCTTTAGTGAATAGACCAAGAAGGGGAATAGCTGGGTCAAATGGTGCTTCCATTCCCAGCTTTCCAAGAAATCTCCATACTGCTTTCCCAATTGGCTGCACCAATTTGCAGTCCCACCAGCAATGTACAAGTGTACCTCTTTTCCCACATCCTTGCCAGCACTTCTTGTTGTTTGACTTTATAATGGCTGCCAATCCTACTGGAGTGAGATGGTATCTTAGGGTGGTTTTGATTTGCATTTCTCTGACTGCTGGAGATGGTGAGCATTTTTTCATGTACTTATTGATTGATTGTATGTCCTCATCTGAGAAGTGTCTGTTGAGGTCCTTGGACCATTTGTTGATTGGGTTATTTGTTATCTTATTGTCTAATTTTTTGAGTTCTTTGTATACTCTGGATATTAGGGCTCTATCTGAAGTGTGAGTAGTAAAGATTTCTTCCCAGGATGTAGGCTCCATATTTACCTCTCTTATTGTTTCTTTTGCTGAGAAAACACTTTTTTAGTTGAGTAAGTCCCATTTGTTGATTCTAGTTATTAACTCTTGTACTATGGGTGTCCTATTGAGGAATCTGTAGCCCGACCCCACAGTATGTACATCATAACCAAATTTTTCTTCTATCAGACAGTGTGTCTCTGATTTGATATCAAGCTCCTTGATCCATTTTGAGTTAACTTTTGTGCTTGGTGAGAGAAAGGGATTCAGTTTCATTTTGTTACATATGGATTTTCAGTTTTCCCAACACCATTTGTTGAAGATGCTATCCTTCCTCCATTGCATGCTTTTAGCCCCTTTATCAAATATAAGATAGTTGTAGTTTTGTGGATTGGTTTCTGTGTCCTCTATTCTGTACCATTGGTCCACCTGCCTTTTTCGGTACCAGTACCGTGCTATTTTTGTTACTATTGCTCTGTAGTATAGTTTGAAGTCTGGTATCGCTATACCACCTGATTCACACTTCCTGCTTAGCATTGTTTTGCAATTCTGGGTCTTTTATTTTTTCATATGAATTTCATGATTGCTTTCTCTATTTCTACAAGAAATGCCTTTGGGATTTTGATTGGCATTGGATTAACCCTATAGAGAACTTTTGGTAATATCGCCATTTTGATGATGTTAGTTCTGCCTATCCATGAACAGGGTATATTTTTACATCTTCTAAGATCTTCTTCTATTTCTCTCTTTAGGGTTCTGTAGTTTTCATTGTATAAGACTTTCACCTCTTTTGTTAGGTTGATTCCCATTTTTTTTTTAGGATATTGTCAATGGAGTGGTTGTCCTCATTTCCATTTCAGAGGATTTGTCGCTGATATACAGGAATGCATTTGATTTATGCGTGTTGATTTTATATCCTGCCACTTTGCTGAATTCATTTATTAGCTCTATTAGTTTCTTTGTAGACCCTTTTGGGTCTGCTAGGTATAGAATCATGTCATCTGCAATAGTGATAATTTAAGTTATTCTTTTCCTATTTATATGCCTTTAATTTCTTTCATCTGTCTAATTGCTCTGGCCAGTCTTTTGAGAACTATATTGAACAGAAGTGGTGAGAGCGGGCATCCCTGTCTTGTTCCAGATTTTGGAGGGAATGTCTTCAATTTTTCTCCATTAAGAATGACGCTAGCCTGCGGTTTAGCATAGATTGTTTTTACAATATTGAGGAATGTTCCTGTTATTCCTAGTTTTTCGAGAGTTTTGAACATAAAGGGATGCTGTACTTTGTCGAATGCTTTTTCTGCATCTATCTAGATGATAATATGGTTTTTATTTTTAAGTCTATTGATATGGTGAATAACACTTATTGATTTTCGTATATTGAACCCTCCTTGCATCCCAGGGATGAATCCTACTTGATCATGGTCCACATTTTTTGATATGTTTTTGTATCTGATTCGCCAGAATTTAATTTAAGATTTTTGCATTTAGGTTCATTAGAGATATCGGTCTTTAGTCTTCTTTCTTTGAAGTGTCTATCTGGTGAAGGAATCAGAGTGATATTGGCCTCGTAGAATGAATTTGGAAGATCTCCCTCTTTTTCAATTTTCTGAAATAGCTTGAAAAGTATTGGTATTAGTTCATATTTAAAGGTTTTGTAAAAGTCTGCTGTATACCCATACGGTCCTGGGATTTTCTTAGTTGGTAGTCTTTGGATGGTTTCTTTTATTTCCTCAATTGATATTGGTATGTTTAGGTTGTCTATATCCTCCTAACTCACTCTGGTCAGATCATATGACTTAAGAAATATTTCGATGCCTTCACTATCTTCTATTATTTTGGAGTATAAGGATTCAAAGTAATTTCTGATTATCTTCTGTATTTCTGAAATATCTGTTGTGATATTGCCTTTTTCATCCCATATGATAGTAATTTCAGTTCTCTCTCCTCTTCATTAGCATGGCTAGGGGTCTGTCCATTTTATTTATTTTTTCAACGAACCAACTTTTAGTTTTGTCAATTTTTTCAATTGTTTCTTTTGTTTCGATTTCATTGATTTCTGCTCTGATTTTAATTATTTCTTTCCTTCTACTTCTTTTGCTGTTGTTTGCTCTTGTTTTTCTAAGATTTTGAGATGAAGTATGAGATCATTTATTTGTTGTTTTTTTCTTTTTCTGAGGAATGAACTCCAAGCAATGAATTTTCCTCTTAGAACTGCTTTCAATGTGTCCCATAGATTCCGATATATTGTGTCTGTGTTTTCATTTTTCTCTAAGAATTTTTTATTTTCCTCCTTGATGTCTTCTATAACCCATTGATCATTAAGTAACCTATTGTTCATTCTCCAAATGATGCATGATTTTTCCTTCCTTCTTTTATCATTGATTTTTAGTTTCATTCCATTATGATGAGATAAGATGCATGGTATTATCTCTACTCCTTTAATTTGTCTAAGAGTTGCCCTGTGACATAATATATGATCTATTTTTGAGAAGGATCCATGTGCTGCTGAGGAAAAATGTAACTGCTTGATGTTGGGTGGTATATTCTATATATGTCAATTAAGTCTAGGTTATTAATTGTGTTATTGAGTTCTATAGTTTCCTATTTCAACTTTTGTTTGGAAGACCTGTCCAGTGGTGAGAGAGCTGTGTTGAAGTCTCCCATGATTATTGTATGGTGGTCTATTAGACTCTTGAACTTGAGAAAAGTTTGTTTGATGAACATAGCTGCACCATTGTTTGGGGCATACATATTTATGATTGTTATGTCTTGCTGGTGTATGGTTCTCTTGAACAGTATGTAGTGTCCCTCTTTATCCCTTTTGATTAACTTTGGCTTGAAATCTATTTTATTTGATATGAGTATGGACACTCCTGCTTTTTTCCGAAGTCCATATGAGTGATATGATTTTTTCCAAACTTTCACCTTCAGTGTATGTATGTCTTTTTCTTATCAAATGCGTCTCCGGTAGGCAGCATATTATTGGGTCTTGTTTTGTGATCCATTCTACTGGCCTGTGTCTGTTAATTGGTGAGTTTAAGCCATTAACATTTACAGTTATTATTGAGATAAGGGTTGTTCTTCCAGCCATATTTGTTTATTTATGTTATTAAACATGGATTGTTTTCCTCTTTGATTATTTCCCCCCTTTAATGTCCTACCTCCCACTGTTGGTTTTCATTATTTTCCAATTACTCTTCCTGTAATATTTTGCCAAGGATGATTTGAAGAGATGGTTTTCTAGCTACAAATTCTTTTAACTTTTGTTTATCGTGGAAAGTTTTAATTTCATCTTCCATCCTGAAGCTTAATTTTGCTGGATACACAGTACATGGTTGGAATCCATTTTCTTTCTGTGATTGAAAAATGTCATTCCAGGATCTTCTAGCTTTCAGAGTCTTTGTTGAAAGATCAGCTGTTATCCTGATTGGTTTACCCCTAAATGTAATCTGCTTCCTTTCTCTTGTAGATTTTAAAATTCTCTCCTTATTCTGTATGTTGGGCATCTTCATTATAATGTGTCTAGGTGTGGATCTCTTATGATTTTTCACATTCGGCGTCCTGTAGGCTTTTAGAACTTGGGAGTCTGTCTCATTCTTCAAGTCTGGGAAGTTTTCTCATATTATTTCATTGAATAGATTGCTCATTCCTTTGGTTTGGAGCTCTATACCTTCCTGTATCCCAATGACTCTTAAGTTTGGTCTCTTTATTTTATCCCATATTTCTTGGATGTTCTGTTCATGGTTTCTTAACAGTTTGGCTGAGCTGTCTATGTTCTTTTCAAGTTGAAATACTTTGTCTTCATTGTCTGATGTTCTATCTTCTAAGTGTTCTACTCTGATGGTAGTATTTTCAATTGAGTTTTTAAGATGGTTTATTGCTTCCTGCATTTCTAGGATTTCTGTTTGTTATTTTTTACAACCTCTATCTCCCTGTATATTTGATCTTTTGCTTCTTGGTTTTGTTTATGTAATTCATTGTTGAAGTGATCTTTCATTGTCTGATTTTGCTGTCTAATGTCTTCCTTGAGACTTCAGATCATCTGAAGAATGTATATCCTGAGTTCTTTATCTGACATTCCATCTGCTGCAGCTATTACCTCTTCTAAAGTTGTGTTGACCTGCATTGCTTGTGGTTCTTTTTTCCTTTTCTTTTCATACTGCTCGAGTTTCTTTCTGCTTGGTGAAACTGTTGTGATTTTGAAATTTTCCCCCTATATATTTATATTGCTCTTGTATATTTGAAAAGTCTTCATTGCAGGGGCAGGGGTGGCTGTGCTGTTCCACCAATTGGGGTGATATATCTACCACGCTGATGGGCCGCTAGGCCTGTTATTCTGATCGGTCGCAGGTCTGCTTACCATGCAGGCGCAGGAGGCTGCTCTCCTCTGCCCCTCCTCCAATTGGTGTGACGTGACTACCACGCCCGTGGACCCCTGCAGTGTTCTGCCGATCGGTCACAGGTCTGCCTACCTTGCTTGCATGGGTGGCGGCTCTGCTCTACCCCTACCCCAATTGGGGTGACGTGACTACCACGCCGGTGGGCCGCTGGGCCTGGTCTGCCGGTTGGTCGCAGGTCAGGATACCTTGTGAGCACGGGCTACAGATCTGTTCTGCCCCTACTCCAAATGGGGTAAAGTGTTTGCCGCGGCAGCAGGCCGCTGGGCCTCTTCTTCTGGTCAGGTGCAGGTCTGCTACCTTGCAGGCGCGGGTGGTGGCTCTGCTCTGCCCCTACTCCAATTGGTGTGTCGTGACTACCATGCCTGCAGGTTGCAGGGCCTGTTCTGGGCATGGGCAAAGGCTCTGCTCTGCCCCTACTCCTATTGGGGTAATGTGACTACCATGCCAGTGACCCACTGGGATTGTACTAGGCACGGGAGAAGGCTCTGCTCTGCAACAACTCCAATTGGGGTGACGTGACTACCACACCTGTGGGTCGCTGGGCCTGTTCTGGGCCCGGGTAGCGGCTCTGTTCTGCCTCTACTCCAATTGGGTTGACGTGACTACCATGCAGGTGTGTCACTGGGTCTGTTCCAGGTGCGGGCAGCTGCTCTGCTCTGCTCCTCTGGCTTGATGACAAAGTGAGAGAGACCCGGGTGTTTGTGACTCACTTTCTTCACCAGGAGACCAACTGTTTCTGTCACTGCTGGTATCAATGAAGTTATCTCCTCTGCTGCTTTTTGATGACATCAGAAATTTGTCATGTTGGTATCCCATGTGAAAGGCAGCATTTCGTTCCCTTTTCTGGGTGACCAAAGCAATGGGTGAGTCCTGACCGGCCCTCACAAGCCGCGTCTCAATCCTGTTGCCACTGCCTATGAAGGCTCGGTTGATATTTACCTCCACAGTATTCAGCAAGACCCGAAAAGAGAAGCAGTTTCCGCAGGTTCTTTAGCCCTGGGCCAGATCAGTTCCGAGAGGCGGAATTCGGCCGCTCTGGGCTTGGTGTATGTTCTAATAGGATCAGGCTCCAAGACGGAGTTTCTGCAGGTTCTTTGGCACTGAGCCTGAGTAATTTGTCTGCGACACAAAGGTGAATGGCATCCTGAAATTACCTGTTCTATAGCTGAATGAGCTTCGATCAGTCGAAAACAGGGATGGTGACATCAGCTCTCCAAGATGGTGGCCGCTGGCTTCCTCTGTGGTCTGACCGGTGTGGAGAACCGAATTGGACCGCATCCTTTCCCGTCTCAAACCCAGAATTCAGCACTTAGCACAGTGATTGCATACCTGTCAGGAGCCCACAGAATCCACACCGCTGTATATTTGCATTGCTATCTCTTTGTTTCCCAGTGCACGCCGCAGACTCTAGCCGCAGACCGATTTCCTGAATAAGCAGCATGACCCTCTATGCGGACAAATCACTCGTGTTTGAGCCCGCGTAGCTGATCCTCGTGAGATGGAAATATGTCGACTAGGTTTTGGAGCACCCCAATTTTGCTGGAAATTTCTAACAAGATAGGTTTTAGCCATTATAACTCGTCATTCTCCCGCACAGTGACGCGGTACATGGGGGTGATGCACTCCCTTCACCACCATCATATGATCCCCCAAAGTTAGTTTTCAGTACTAAGAAACAAATATGTATTTCTGGTGGATGAATAATTCTGAGAATATTCTTGTGAAAACTTGATTATTAATCCAAATACATGAATATGAGTGAATTTAGGGAGTGTATAATAAGAAAAATATACTTCATATTTTGAAAAATCTGGAGAGTGAAAATATATATATATATATATATATATATATATATATATATATATATATACACATACACACACAGACATTAAAAAGTAGCATTATGTATGCCAATCGAAATTCACCACGAAGTAATATATCATCCACAGATCCAAAAATATTCATTTTAATGAACATGGATTTATGTTGTTCAAATAAGAAGCTCACTCATATGTTGAATTTTCAGTTCCAACAGCATTTAGCAGGAGTGATCTCTTCTCACAATTTGCATTTGCCAAGCCAGCCACCTCACAAAATGTACGAGTGATACCAGGTAGAATTTTATATGTGCATATAAAAATACATGTGATGAATAGGCTACAGAGAAAGGGAGACAGTTATTCACATGTTTGTTAACTTTTAAAACACATGGAGAACTATTTCAATTAAAATTCGCTAGATTTATAACACCTACCATTTATCATATGAAAGGCAAGTCCAACTATACACCATGCCTCCTGTGAACCTCTTGTATTTCTATTCTGTTTGGGTTATTTTTCTCCACCATATTAGGATTAAAAGTCAAAGTCTAGTAGGGTATGTGTTAGTGTCAGGGATTCAGTATTTCGAATGGAAAATTGGAAAATGTATCAAATGTGTATGCAAATATGTGCTACACAAAAATCTTCCCACCCTCATTCAGCACAATGCCTTGACATTACCTTCGCCCCACATAAGACACAATTAGAGGAGAAGAGTTAGAAAATCTGTGAATACATATGTGTAATGAAAAATGCTCAGGAGTTCACAAATTTGCAGGTGGTAGAGGAGTTTCCAAAAGTATGGGACAGGGTAAAAACTCCACAAACATGAAGTTCTGCCAGCCTAACATCTGGAGAAACTGCCTCTGAGGTTGGGCAATGAAATATATGCTGTTGTCAGGAGCATTAGCTTCATTTGTTGTGAGACCATCATAGCTGAATCTTCATCTATGTGATCTGGATGACATGGATTCTTATTTTCCAATGAACATGAGGCAGCAGTGCTGAATTTTCTATTTGTAGGTAACCTGTGGCCACTGGGGTCTAAGTGTCTCCCCTTGTGGACTGTAATTCCATTTGGTCATCCTCCACTATTCGTGGTATTTCTTGCTGCTGCACTGGGAGATTGGTGTTTGCTTCATGAAATACAAGGATTTCAAATGGGACACAGTGCTGAAGTAAGTTCTGTCAAGTGTGGTGGGTCAGGTTCGTCAGGAGAATGCACCAACCAGGCTTCTATCCCACATAGCTTGCCCCATTGACCATAGCAACCTGATTCTGAACATTGCCCTAAAACCTCTCCATAAACAATATGCTTTTACATATAAGGGTCTACTGGCTGCAAAATGTGAGTCACAATCCATTTGGAAGCCATTGGCAGATCCAAATGCCCCCACCACAGATGTTTTATTACACACCTGCCAACCACTACTCTAGTACAACTACTCAGCAGGATCCAACTTACTGGCATCTCTGTTCAACACCATTTTCATAAAACCCAGTCAATCAAGGCACTGTCTTGTATACTCATGATCAGCAACAGGACATCCAAATATTCTCCAGTGCTACCCGGTCATGGGAATTTCAAAAATTTCATGGTATTGATATAGCCAATTTTCAAGGATGAAGTTGGAGGCACTGTGAATTTTAATTCACTCAGAAACCATTAAATGGTGAGGAAGCTCATTTCAATGAAAACTCTGGAGAATTCTTACAGGCAAGGCTTCCAAAAGTGGCGAAAAGTCAGATTAAGCCAGGCCCGTTGAGGTCTACAATGTATGGTCCATGTGTGTTTCGACTCTCAAATATGGCTGCCAAGTCTTTAAGAATAATATCATGTGATATCCTGGCTGAGATTCCCTGTGATCTGTGGAAAGTCAACTTGGGCCTAGATGTCACTTTCCAAGGGCAACTCTCATGCATGGCCATCTAAAATTCCAACACAATTCCTGGCAATAATTCTCTGAGATCAGTAAAAGAACTCAGTCTCTAAGGGGAATCACACCAAAGTACAAGCCTAGGTGGACCCAGAGATCTCTTCCAACCGCCAGACAAATATCCACAATTAAAACCAAACACTCTCACATGGCCCTCATCTTCTTCCAAATAGACACTCATCATATTCTCTGGCTGGAGGTTTCCATAAGGGACGCAGCCCATGACAGTGTCCAAAATAAGCTCCCTGCCCCTCATTTGCCTAAAGTCAGGGTGGCCTGGACTCTCTTCCTGTGAACCAGTAGTGATCAAATAGGCCTGCCTTTAATATTGCTTGGCTTCTCCAACTTGAGGCCTTCTAGCTTTGGGGTTTAGATTCTTTAAGTGAATTGGAGTCATGAAAATCAAACACCTATGGCCTAGCCTCTGCAGGGCTTTGAAGAACTCATTTGACACAAAGGATCCCTATTCTCACTTGATGGATATCAGGAACATACCAGAGGAAGGCAAGAGAGTTCATCAACAATATCTGATCTTTTTGCCATTTTGGTTTTGGATGCATGCATGGGATCTATCTTTAGATCCATCAGGTGCTGAGAATCTAAGCCACAGCCTCACACAGGGCCAACAGGCTGATTCAGACATAACCCAATCCTAAGCAATTAAGCAAAGAGTCACAGGTGATTCCCATTCATTTCCATTTGAAAACTGTTTTCACCACAAAGTGGTGGCTTGAGGCAAAAAACTTCCTGACATTCAACAGAACAATAGGTAAGCAAAAGGAACAAAGAGGGGTTTCTCCACTGAGACTTTCCTGGTCAACAGATATTTGAGATTTCTGAGATGCTAGCCATTTCTTTCAGCTATCCATTACATAGCCATGTCACAGATCTTGGAGGTACAAATCTTGGAAACAAAACCACGATACTATTCTGGAGAGTGGCCAGAATTGAGAAAGAAAACAGGAAATTAGGAAGCTTGTAGGTGTTGCCCATCAATAAGTCAAGCCAGAGTCCACTCATGAATTGGGCAGGTTGAATGCTGGGAAGCTTTCTACTAGACAGGACACATCCATTGATGCATTGTCTTTTCTAATGTCTACAACAATGGACTCAGTGGGATACACACACATAGAAACACTCGCCTTGTCAAAGGACTTAATAGAAATATTCCACTCCATACCAAACAAACCGCCTTTCCTACCTATTCTCAGAACATGAGACAAAACCACAAACTCACACCCACACCCAAAAAGGCACCTCCTTCCCCCTAGTAGGTCTGTGACTCCCTGGAGTGTCGTCTGACTGGTGGGCCATTCTATGTTCTTCCAAAATGACCTCTCCTGTCTCAGATCATGTCTGCTTGGCCAACTCTGTGAAGTTCTCAAGAGCCAGCGGTGAGACACTACCTGCTTTCTCAGGAAAAGCCCCTCTTCAGAGGTTTCCTGGCATTTGGCCATCCTCACATCTGTAGGTACCAAGAAAGACTGACTCTGTCCTTGGTAAATCCAAACATGTCAGACCACTGGGACTAGGACAGGGACTGTCTCTTGGTGCCTGGCTTCCTGGATTTCAAGTTCAGAGAGTTCCATCACCAAGGAAGTGAGGTGAGATCACTTCCTTCAGGATATGAATGATGTCACTGCCTTGGCAACCACTTTGTCCTAACAGTTGCTTCCAAAAGTATCATGAGGTGGAGGCTGTCCTGATTTTCATGGGACACTTTCTCTAGTTAGAATGTTATATCAACCATAAGCACCCGGGAACAGCTTCCACACACGACTGGTTTGGTCCATGTTCTATACATTAAGAAGAGAGAGACTGATTCAGACACAACCCTCCATCCTGACCAGGATGATTGCCATGGAAGATGACTTTTGCTTTCTGAGGTACTTCATAGCTGCCTTCATCTTCACCAGGGATCATTTCTGCATGAACATTTGAGTTTCTCAGCAGGTGAAGATCCCCTGGATTCCTGTAGTTTAACACCCACACAGTTCCTGCTCTCCTGCAAAGTTAGTGTATGGTTAGGGTTAATAATATTTTCGATTTGGGTTAGGAATCATTCTGCAGGATGAATAATGGGATTGGGAACCTGCGATATTTATAAGAATATATACGTGAAATATATGTATGAAAACGGGAATCTAAGAAAGATTTGAAGCCCAGAATGGCATTGGGCCCTTTATTTGGATATTAGTGTTGAATTATGTTCTGTACAGTTGTCTCAGTTAAATCGAAATACAGTGGCATAGGACCTTGTACCTTGGATGATTGAATGTAGAAGAGAACATCCAGTCAAAAAGGGAGAGTCAGTAGGATTAGGAAGATAGTCAGTAGGTTTAGGAAGAAGAGTGAGTATATGATTTGGAATAAAAAGCTTCTTTAGCAATAGGGTTTCGTTTAGAGAGTGAATGGAAATGTCAGCACATGTGAAGAGTCAGTCACAATGATGAACTGGGGAAAATATGTAGGAAAGCAGGTGTCAATAGAGACATTACGAAATCAGGCAAAGTATAAAGTGAGTGATAGGATTAGACATTTTCAACAGGGTTGAGTTTGAATACATAATCATAGGAAAAAGCAAATATCTCGTCACGAATGGGAATGACATTTGAGAGCCTTAGGCAACCTGGACATGGATGTTATTAGTTATCCACGTTCACTTTCCTTTTAGGCTTTGGTACAATCATAAGTGTGACATTTTTATGGTTTTTTTTTTTGTTCAGAATATTACTGTGATAAAATGTATATGTAGATCAGGTGGCATGAGTATTTCTTTCACCATTTCTGGGAGCAATATTTTGAAGACGTATACATTAGTATTAGGGGTAAAAAGAGGTGTACCCTGTGTCTATTAATATAGAGATAATGCATGAATAGACCATACTATGAATAAATAACGTAACTGATTCCACTTTAAATAATGGATTGAATTGATATGTGAAAATATATAAGAAATCTTATATTGATATACAATCATTCATTCCAACCAGTTATATATCTAATGGTAATATTAGGATTATGGTTTATGATGAATGGTGTTTGAGTTTTGCTTTACACGTGATGATGTTAAACAAAAATAATTATTTGGAAAGAAGTCTCATGAAAAGACCAGTCAAGAAACATGGAGGAATACATGTGTTCTGAATCAGGAAGTGATTGATCGTGAAACAAATGCCTATAAATTTTCTAATTTGTGACTGAAATATATATCCCATCATGTGCATGAACTGAAGACATAGTAACGTACAAGTGTTGAATAAAAATGAAAGTCAAAATACACATCATGTCCCCTAGGAATCTACTTGCATTCATTTTAAACTGGCTAAGTAACTGTAGAAATATTAGGGTTTGTATGCACCATTCACTGAATTTAGTTTTCAGTACTAGGAAACAATAAGTATTTCAGGTGGATGATTATTTCTGAAATTAATCTTGTTGAAAGTTGATTATAAATCCACAGATATGAATATGAATGTATTTAGGGAGTGCATAATAAGACACATATATTTCATATTTTGAAAAATCTAAAGAGTATATATATATATATATATATATATATATATATATATATACACACACACACGCAAATGCACAGATATTAAAAAGTAGCAATACAGGAGATCCATTATGAAGGCAGGCATGGAGAATTCAAGTCTCTGATCTCTTCAGCTGTGCGGGCATAGGGAGTCGTAAACTGTCTAAATGCTGTTTGCTCAGAATCACTAGGCAATATTGACCTGTTGTGAATCTGGGGCGAACAGTCTTTGCCCCTCAGAACACACACAAAGCCCGGATTGGCTGCATTCAAGCTTAGATTCATCTGGTTTTTGTGACTCAGCACTAACATTCCCGCTGAAATAATTGGTCGGGCTTTCGGAATTGACAGAGTTAAAAGCCAACTGAGCCTTCATAGGCAGTGGCCACAGGATTGAAATGGGGCTTGGGAGAGATAGTCAGGACCCACCTGTTGCATTGGTCACCCAGCAAAGGGAACGAACGGTCACCATTTTAATGGGATACCACCATGGCAGCGAACTGACGTCACAGTCGAAGGAGATAACTTCATTGAAACCAGTGCGACAAGTGTGTTATCCCATTGCCATCTCTCTCAATACTGCAGGGAAACCTCAAGGGCCCTCCCCACCTCTGCCGTAATGGCCCCTCCCAGCTCTCCAAGGAGCGCGATACCCAGACCTAGGGAATCAGGATTGGCTCGGGACTCGAGGCGTGTAATTGCCGGCTACCGCTCCCACCAGTGCTGACAATTGAGGTCTCTTACACCACCTACCGGGGCCATGGCTCCCGAAGGGCAAGCAAATTCGCTGGGGTTTCTCAGCCCCAAGCTCTACAAACTTAGGGTCTGAGGGAGGCAATCAAGGAGAGTGTGCCCAGGCGTTCATGGAAACAGGGCTACCAGGAGCAGAGGCCTGGCTTGTAACCAGTATTGTGGTGAGCGTCACAGGTGAGTGGGGCCTGGCTTGAGGAAGCAAAAGAGAAGGCCCTAGGCACTCAGGGTTGGAGACCCGCCCAGTCTGGGAGGAAGAGCTGCTGCACAGTGATTGGTTCCCACTTATTGAGAGGAGAAGCTTGGCCCAGTGCGCACAGCTCCACCTACTGGAGGAGAAGTTAATTGAACTCTAGGACTGCATGTATTATTACTATTTTTTTATTTGTATTTTTTTCTTTTTCTTTCATTTTCATTTTTGTTGTTGTTGTTCACTAACTTTTTTAAATGTTTTTATTTTTTTTAATTTCTTTTATTTTATTATTATTATTATTAATATTATTATTTTAAATTTTAATTTTCAATTTTTTAATCATCATTATTACTTAAAATTTTCTTTCTTTATTTTCTATTCTTTTTTGTCTTTTCATTTCATTTCAATTTTTTTATTCCCCCTTACTTGAATTCTACCTGCCTACTCTCATTCTCTTTAGTGACTTCTCCCTTCCCTTCTAATATCTTTCCTCTCAAGCATCAAATATATTTATAAGAGTAAGCAGTAACTCAGTAGTCAAACAGAACGAGAAGTAACATGAGAAGCATAAAAAAGCAAGGAAGAAAAGGAGTACGAACAATGAAGGACAGCCTAAATATTCAAGAGCACCTAGAGTCATCAGAAAAATGGTCATATAAAGAACTCAAGGAATACCTTAGACAGATGGAATGGAACCTTAAAGAGGATACGAGACAGCAAAAACAAACAGTGATAGAACGCATTGAAAATAAATTACATAAACAGATAAAATAAGAAATTAAGCATCTTTATCAGGAGATAGAGATTATTAGAAAAATCAAACAATAATTCTAGAAATCAAGGAAATGATAAAACAAATTAAAAATTCAATTGAGAGTATCACTAACAGTGTAGAGCAAGTAGAAGACAGAATGAAGACAAAATATATCATCTTGAAAAAAGTCTAGCCAACAAAGAAATGCTGTAAAAAATTATGAGAAAACATTCAAGAGATATGGGATAACATAAAAAAAAAAAACTAATGAGTCATATGGATAGAGGAAGGTACAGAGATTCAAACCAAGGGAATGAGAAACCTGCTGAATGAAATAATTACAGAATACTTTCCAGAAATAAAAATGGAAAGGGATAAACAAATTGTAGATATTTACAGGACATCTAGCACACAAAATCACAGTAGACCAATGCCAAGACACATTGTTATGAAGATATCCAATATACAGAACAAAGAGAAAATATTAAAAGCTACCAGAGAAAGGAGGCAGATTACAATCATTACAATCAGGGGTAAACCAAAAAGGTTAACAATGGATTTTTCATCATAGATGCTGGAAGTGAGAAGATCCTGAAACAACGTACTTCAAACACTGAAAGACAATGGATGCCAACCAAGAATTATGTATCCAGCAAAATTAAGCTTAAGGTAAGACAACGAGATAAAAATATTTCATGATAAACAAAACCTAAAAGAATTTGCAGCCAGATAACCAGCATTGCAAAGCATCTTGAGCAAAACACTACACGAGGAAGAAATGAAAATCAACAACGAAAACCATGAGTGAGAAGTGCCTCAGTAATGACAGAGGGCGGGGGAAAAGCTAATCATGGAGAAACAAACTAATTTAAAAAAAAGATATAAGCAAACATGGGTGGCAGTACAAACCATATATCAATAGTAACTCTAAAAGTAAATGGCTTAAACTATCGAATAAAGTGACATAGGCTTGTAACTTGAAATAAAAAAAAAATCCAACAATATATTGCCTCCAGGGGACACATCTGAATGGAAAAGACATACACAGGCTGAAGGTGAAAGATTTATACCATGCACACGGTCCTCGTAAGCAAGCAGGGGTGGCCATCCTCCTATCGAATGAAATCGACCTCAAAACTAATTTAATCAAAAGGGATAAAGAAGGACATTATATACTGCTAAAATGAACCATTCACCGACAAGACATAACAATTATCGATATTCACGCAGCAAATAATGGTGCTGCGATGTTCATAAAACAAATTCTCCTCAAGTTCAAGAATCAAATAGACCACAATACAATAATTATGGGTGACTTCAACTCACCTCTCTCACCATTGGACAGATCCTCCAAACAAAAGTTGAAAAAAGAAACTATAGAACTCAATCTCGCAATCAATACCCTAGACTTAACTGACATATATAGAATATATCAACCATCATCAAGTGGATATACTTTTTTCTCAGCAGCACATGGATCCTTCTCAAAAATAGACCATATGGTATGCCATAGGGCAACCCTCAGTAAATATAAAGGGGTGGAGATAATACCATGAATTTTTTGTGATCATAATGGAATGAAACTGGAAACCAATGATAAAAGAAGGAAGAAAAAATCATACATCACATCCAAAATGAAGAATATGTTACTGAATGATCAATGGGTTACAGAAGACATAAAGGAGGAAATCAAAAAATTCTTAGAGATAAATGAAAATACAGACACAACATATCAGATTCTATGGGGTACAATGAAAAGAAGTTTTAAGGGGTAAATTCATCGCCTAGAGGTCATTCCTCAAAATAGAAAAGAAAAACAAATAAATGAGCTCACACTTCATCTCAAAGCCTTAGAAAAGGAAGAGCAAAACAACAGCAAATGTAGCAGAAGGCAAGAAATAATTAAAATCATAGCGAAATTGAAACAAAAGAAACTATTGAAAAAATTAACAAAACTAAAAGGTGGTTCTTCAAAAAGATAAATAAGATAGACAGACCCTTAGCCATGCTAACGAAGAGAAGAAGAGAGAGAAATCAAATTACTAACATACGGGATGAAAAAGGCAATATTACAACAGATGCTACATAAATACAGAAGAAAATTAGAAATTATTTTGAAAACCTGTATTCCAATAAAATAGAAAATAGTGAAGACATCGATAAATTTCTTAAGTCATATGATTTGCCCAGACTGAGTCAGGAGGAAACACACAATTTAAACAGACCAATATCAATGGATGAAGTAGAAGAAGCAATCAAAAGACTACCAACCAAGAAAAGCCCAGGACCGGATGGGTATACAGCAGAGTTTTACAAAACCTTTAAAGAAGAATTAATACCAATACTTCTCAAGTTATTCAGGAAATAGAAAAACTGGGAGCTCTGCCGAATTCATTCTATGAGGCCAACATCACCCTGATTCTGAAACCAGACAAAGACACCTCAAAGAAAGAAAACTACAGACCAATATCTCTGATGAACCTAGATGAAAAATCCTCATTAAAATTCTGGCGAATTGGATAGAAAGGCACATCAAAAAAATCGTGCACCATGATCAACTTGGATTCATCCCTGAGATGCAAGGATGGTCCAATATATGGAAATCAATAAATGTTATTCACAACATCAATAGACTTAAAGATAAGAACCATATGATCATCTCGATAGACGCAGAAAAACCATTCAACAAAGTAGAGCATTTCTTTATGTTCAAAACATTTTAAAAACTAGGGATAACAGGAACTTTCCTCGACATTGTAAAAGCTATCTATGTTAATCCTCCGACTAGCATCATTCTGAATGGAGAAAAATTGAAGGCATTCCCTCTAAAATCTGGAACAAGACAGGGATGTCCTCTATCACCACTTCTATTTAATATAGTTCTCGAAAAACTGGCCAGAGCAATTAGAGAGATGAAAGACATTAAAGGCATAAAAATAGGAAAAGGAGAACTTAAATTATCACTATTTGTAGATGACATGATTCTATACATAGAAGACCCAAAAGGTCTACAGAAAAAACTACTAGAACTAATAAATGAATGCAGCAATGTGGCAGGATACAAAATCAACATGAATAAATCAAAGGCATTTCTGTATATCAGCGACAACACTTCTGAAACAAAAATGAGTCAAAACACTGCATTCCCAATTTCCTCAAAAAATTAAATACTTGGGAATAAACCTAACAAAAGAGGTGAAAGATTTATATAATGCAAACTACAGAACCCTAAAAAGAGAAATAGAATAAGATCTTAGAAGATGGAAAAATATACCGTGTTCATGGATAGGCAGAACTAACATCATCAAAATGGTGATATTACCAAAAGTTCTCTATAGGTTTAATGCAATGCCAATCAAAATCCCATAGAAACTTTTTGTAGAAATAGATAAAGCAATCATAAAATTCAAATGGAAAAATAAAAGACCCAGAATAGCAAAAGCAATTCTAAGCAGGAAGTGTGAATCAGGCAGTATAGCGATACCAGATTTCAAACTATATTACAGAGCAATCATAATAAAAACAGCATGGTACTGGTACCAAAACAGGCGGGTGGACCAATGGTACAGAATGGAGGACACAGAAACTAATCCAAAAAGCTACAACTATCTTATATTTGATAAAGGAGCTAATGGCCTGCAATGGAGGAAGGATAGCATCTTCATCAAATGGTGTTGGGTAAACTGGAAATCCATATGCAACAAAATGAAACTGAATCCCCTCCTCTCGCCATGCACCAAAGTTAACTCAATGTGGATCAAGGAGCTAGATTCAAATCAGAGTCTCTGCGTCTGATAGAATAAAAAGTTGGCTCCGATCTACATATTGTGTGGTCAGGCTCCAAATTCCTTAATAGGACACCCAAAGAACAAGAGTTAATAATAAGAATCAACAAATGGGACTTACTTAAACTGAATTATTTTTTCTCAGAAAGAGAAACAATAAGAGAGGTAAATATGGAGCTTACATCATGGGAACAAATTTTTAGTCCTCACCCTTCACATGGAGGCCTAATATCCAGAGTATACAAAGTATACAAAGAACTTAGAAAATTAGACAATAAGATAACCAATAACCCAATGGGCCAAGGACCTGAACAGAAACTTCTCAGAGGAGGACATAGAATCAATTAACAAGTACATGAAAAAAATGCTCTCCATTTCTAGCAGTAAGAGAAATGCAAATAAAAACCACCCTAAAATACCATCTCAATCCAGTGAGATTGGCAGCCATTATGAAGTCAAACAACAAGTGCTGGCGAGGATGTGGGGAAAAGGGTACTCTTGTACATTGCTGGTGGGACTGAAACTGGTGCGGCCAATTTGGAAAGCAGTATGGAGATTCCTGGGAAAGCTGGGAATGGAAGCACCATTTGACCAAGCTATTGCCCTTCTCGGACTATTCCCTGAAGACCTTAAAAGAGCGTACTACAGGGATACTGCCACATGGATTTCCATAGCAGCACAATTCACAATTGCTACACTGTGGAACCAACCCAGATGCCCTTCAATAGATGAATGGATAAAAAAATGTGACTTTTATATACTATCGAGAATTACGCAGCACTAAAAAATGACAAAATCATGGAATTTGCAGGGAAATGCATGGCACTGAGCAGATTATGCTTAGTGAATCTAGCCAATCCCTAAAAAACAATTACCAAATGTCTTCTTTGATATAATGAGAGCAACTAAGAACAGAGCAGGGAGGAAGAGCATGAAGAAAAGATTAACATTAAGCAGAAACATGACGTGGGAGGGAAAGGGAGAGAAGAGGGAAATTGCATGGTAATGGAGAGAGACACTTATTGTTACACAAAATTACATATAAGAGGTTGTGGGAAAATAAACAAGGAGAAAAATGAATTACAGTAGGTATGGTAGAGAGAGAAGATGGGAAGAGAGGGGAGTGGGGATAGTAGAGTATAGGAAAGGTAGCAGAATACAACAGTAACTAATAGGGTATTATGTAAAAATATGGATGTGTAACTAATGTGATTCTGCAATCTGCATTTGGAGTAAAAATGGGAGTTCATAACCCACTTGAATCTAATGTATGAAATATGATATTCAAGATCTTTTTAATGTTTTGAGCAACCAATAAAAGAAAAAAAAAGTAGCAATATATATGCCAATAGAAATTCATCATGAAATGTATATAATCCACAGATCGAAAAATGTTCATTTTACTGAACATGGATTCATGTATAATGTTTTTCAACTAGGAAGCTCACCTCACAAGTGTATACGAGTGATATCAGGTAGAATTCTATATGTGCATATAAAAATACATGTGCTGAATAGGCTACAGAGAAAGGGAGACAGGGATTCACATATTTGCTAATTTTAAAAACACATTTAGAACTATTTCAACAAAAAAATTGACTAGACTTATAACTCCTACATTATATAATGCAAAAGGCAATTCCAACTATACACAATGCGTCCTCTGAACTGCTTGTGTTTCTTCTCTTTTTGGCTTATTTTTCACCATCATATTAGGATTATTAGTCAGAGACTAGTAGGGTATGGGTTAGTGTCAGGGATTCAGTATTTCAAATGGAAAATTGAAAAATGAATCCAATGTGTATGTAAATATGTGCTACACAAAAATCTTCCCACTCACATCCAGAACAATGCCTTGACATTACCTACGCCCCAAGTAAAACACAATTAGAGTAGAAAAGTGTGAAAATCTATGAATACATATATGGAATGGAATATGCTCGGGAGTTCACAACCTTGGAGGTGGTAGAGGAGTTTCCAAAAGTAAAGGACAGGGTAAACACTCCACAAAAAGGAGCTCTGCTGGCCTAAGAATTCTTGGGAAACGGCTTCTGAGGTTGGGCACTTGAAATATATGTTGTTGTCATGAGCTTTAGCTTCCTTTGTAGTGAGACCATCATAGCTGGGTCTGCATCTATGTAACCGAAAGACATGGTTTCTTATATTCCAATGAACATGAGGCAGCAGTGCTCAATTCTCTCTTTGTAGCTAAACTGTGTCCATTGGAAGCTAAGTGTCTCCCTGTGGGGACTGTGAAGACATTTGGTCATCCTCCACTTTTCGTGGTATTTCTTTCTGCTGCACTGGGAATTTGGTATTTGCTTCACAAAACATAAAAAGTTCATCTGAGATACAGTGCTGGAGGGAGTTCTGTCACGTGTGGTGGGTCAGGGTCTGCAGGAGAATGCACCAACCAGGCTTGTATCCCACATAGCTTGCCCCAATAACCATAGCAACCTGATTCTGAATATTGCCCTGAAAACTCTCCATTTAACAAGATGCCTTTACATATAAGGGTCTGATGTCTGCACTATATCAGTCACAAAAAATTTGGAAGCCAATGGCAGATTCACATGGCCCCACCATGATGTTTTATCACACACCTGCCCACCACTGCTATAGGCCCCCTACTCAGCAGGCTCCAAATTACTCGCTTCTCTTGTTCTACACCATTTTCATGAAACCCAGTCAAAAACAAGGCACTGTCTGGTATACACATGATCAGCAACAGGACATCAAAAGTTTCTGCAGTGCCACCTGGTCATGGGAATTTCAAAAATTTCATGGTATTTATCTAGAAAATTTTCAAGGATGAAGTTAGAGGCACTGTGGGTTTCAATTCATTCAGGAACCATTAAGTGTTGAGAAAGTTCATTACAATGAACGCTCTGGAGAACTCTCACAGTCAATGCTTCTCAAACAGTTGCCAAAAGGTCTCCTAAAGCCAGGCCAACTGACATCTACAATGTGAGGTCCATGTGTTTTTTGACTCTCAAAAATGGGTGCTAAGTCTTTCAGAATAAAATCATGTGATATCCTGGCTGAGATTCTCAGGCCTCTGTGGAAACCACCCTGGGCCTAGATCTCAGTTTCCAAGAGTGAGTCTCATGCGTGGCCTCCTAAAATCCCAACACAATTCATGGCAATACTTCTCTGAGGTCAGTTTCAGAACTCAGTCTCTAAGGGGAATCACACCAGAGTTCAAGCCCAGGTGGACCCAGTCATCCCTTCCATCCGCCAAAAAATGACCACAATGAAAATCAAAACACTACCACAGGGCCATCATCTTCTTCCATGTAGACACTCATCATAACCTCCAGCTGGAGGTTTCTATGAGCCCAAATAAGCTCACTTGCCCCTCATTTGCCTAAAATCATGATGGCCTGGACACTCTTCCTGTGAACCAGGAATGATCAAATATTTCTGCTGTTAAAGTGTTCCACTTCTCCAATTTGAGGCCTACTGGCTGTAGGGTATAGATTCTTTATGTGATTTGGAGTCATGAGAAAACCCAAGCAAATATGGGCTAGCCTCTGCAGGGATTTCAAGAACTCATTTGACCCAAAGGATCCCTATTCTCACTTTATGGAGGTCAGGAACCTAAAAGAAGAAGGCAAAAATATTCATCAACAATGACTTCTCTTTTGGCCATTTTAGTTTTGGAAGCACATGGGATGTTTCTTTAGATCCATCAGGTGCTGAGAATCAAAGCCACAACCTCATACAAGGACAAGGGGCTGATTCAGACACATTTCATTCCAAATCAATTAAGCAAAGAGCCACAGGTGATGTCCATACATTTCCATATGAAAACAGTTTTCTTCAGGCTACACAAAGGGGTGGCCTGAGGCAAAGACCTTCCTGACATTCAGGGTAATAGAAATAGAAGTAAGCAAATGGCCCAAAGAAGGGTTTCTCCACTGAGACTTTACTGGTCACACTGAAATCTGAGTTTTCTTAGATGCTCCCATTCCCTTCAGCAATCCAGTACATGGCCATGTCACAGAATCTTTTGGTGTTACATATTTGGGAAACAAAACCATGAGCCTATTCTGGAGAGTGGCCAGAATTCACGAAGAAAACAGGAACTTTAGAAGATAGTAGATGTCACCCATCCATAAGGCAAGCTGCAGTCCATTCATTAATTGGGCAGTATGAATGCGGGGAAGCTTTCAACTAGAGACAACACATCCATTGATGCATTCTCTTTTCTAATGTCTACAACCACGGATACAGTGGGATACACAGACCTAGAAACACTCACCATGTCAAACGACTTACTAGAAACAGTCCACTCCAAACCAAACAAACCACTTTTCCTACCTATTCTCAGAACATGAGAAAAAACCACAAACTCACACCTACAACGGCAAAGGCACTTACTTCCCCCAAATAGGTCTGTGACTATCCGGAGTGTCTTCTGACTGGTGGGCCATATTATGTTCCCCCAAAATGGCCTGTCCTGTTTCAGATCTGGTCTCCTTGTCCAACTCTGTGAAGTTGTCAGGAGCCAAAGGTGAGCCACTACCTGCTTTCTCAGGAAAGGCCCCTCATCAGAGCTCTGCTGGCATTTTTCCATCCTCACATCAGTAGGTACCAAGAAAGACTGACTATGTCTTTGGGAAAAGCAAACAAGTTAGCCCACTGGAACTGGAAGTGGGACTGGCTCTGGGTGCCTTCCTTCCTGGATCCCAGGTTCAGAGAATTCCATCACCAAGGAAGTGAAGTGAGGTCACTTCTTTCAGGAACTGAATATGGTCACTACCTTGGTAACCACTTTGTGCTAACAGTTGCATCCAGGGTTCCCATGAGATGGAGGCTGCCCCAACATCCTGTGACACATTCAGAAGTTAGAATGGTATATCAACCATAGGCACCAGGGAACAGCTCTCCACAGAGCCCTGGTTCAGTCCATCTTCTCTCCATTAAGAAGAGAGAGGCTGATTCAGACTATCAATTAATCCTGACCAGGTTGTTTGCCATGGAAGATGCCTATTGCTCTCTCAGGTCCTACATAGCTGCCTATATCTTCTGCAAGGATCATTTCTCCATGGATCTTTGATGTTCTCAGCAGGTGGAAGATCATCTACATTCCTATATTGTAAGACCCACACTGTCCCTGCTCTTAAGTAAGTTATACTGAGGGAACAGTGTATGGTTAGGGTTAATAACATGTTCAATTTGGGTTACAAATCATTCTGCGGGATGAATAATGGTATTGGCAAAATGCGATATTTACAAGAGTATATATGTGAAACATAAGTATGAAAGCAGAAATCTAGGTAAGATTTGAAGCCCAGAAGGGCATTGGGGACTTGAGTGGGATACTTAGCTTTGAGTAATGTGCAGCACAGATGTCTCAGATAAATCAATATACACTGGCATCGTACCTTGTACCTTGGATATTGAATGTTGAAGAGAACATCCAGTCAAAAACTGATAGTCGGTAGGATTAGGAAGGTAGTTGGTAGGTTTAGAAAGAAGAAATAGTATAGGATTTGGACCAAAAGTTCTTTCGCAATAACATTTCGGGTAGAGAGTGTATGTAAATGTAAGCACATGTGAAGAGTCAGACACAATGATGAACTGGGGAAAAATATAGGAAAGCAGATATCAATAGAGACATTAGGAAATCAAGCAAAGTATAAATTGTGTGATAGGGTTAGACATTTTCAACAGGTTTGAAGTTGAATATATAATCTTAGGAAGAAACAAATATGTAGTCAAAAATAGAATTGATATTTGAGAGCATTAGGCAACCTGGACATGGATGTTTTTAGTAATCCATGCTCACTTTCCATTTACGCTTTGGTACAATTGTAAGTGTGACCTATGCTTTTTGTGTCCAGAATATTTCTGTAATAAAATGTGTATGTAGATCAGGTGACAATAGTATTTCTTCCACCAATTCTGGGAGCAATATTTTGAAGACTTACAAATTAGTATGGGGGTACAAATAGGTGTACCCTGTTTCTATGAATATAGACATAATGCATGAATAGACCATACTGTGAATAAATAATATAACTGGATCCACTTTAAATAATGAATTGAATAAATATCTGAAAATTTATAAGAAATTTTATATTGATATGCAATCATTCATTCCAACCAGTTATATATCTAACGATCATCTTAGGGTTACGGTTTATCATGAAGGGTGTGTGAGTTTTGGTTCAAAATTGATTATGGAAATAGAAAATAATATATTTGGAAAAAAGTCTCATGAATAGACCACTCAAGAGACATAGAGGAATACATGTGTTCTGGAGCAGGAAGTGATTGAAAGTAAAACAAATGCCTATAAATTTGCTAACTAGTGAATAAAATATATATACTATGATGTGCATAAACTGAAGAAATAGTAATGTACCAGTGTGGAATAAAAATTAACGTCAAAATACACATCATGTCCCATAGGAACCTACATGCATTGATGTTAAACTGGGTCAGTTAATGTACACATATTAGAATTTTTATGCACCTTTTACTGAAGTTAGTTTTCAGTACTAGGAAACAAATATGTATTTCGGGTGGATGAATATTTCTAAGAATAATCTTGTGAAATGTTGATTATTAATCCACATACATGAACATGAATGAATTAAGGGAGTGTATATAAGACACATATATTTCATATTTTTAAAAATATGGAGAGTATATATATATATATATATATATATATATATATATATATACATATATATATACACACACACACACACACACACAAACACAGACATTAAAAAGTAGCAATATATATGCCAATCGAAATTCATCATGAAATATATATCATAAAGATGCAAAAACATTCATTTTAGTGAACATGGGTTTATGTATAATGTTGTTCCACTGGGAAGCTCACCCATAGGTTGAATTTTCAGTTCCAACACCGTTTAGGAGGAGTGATCACTTCTCACACTTTGTATCTGCTAAGTCATATACCTCACAAGGATGTACGTGTGATACCTTGTAGGATTCTATTGGTGCATATAAAAATACATGTGCTGAATAAGCTCCAGAGAATGGGAGACAGTAATTCACATATTTGTTAACTTTAAAAACACATGGAGAATTATTTCAATTAAATATTGAATAGATTTATAACACCTACCCTTTATCATGCAAAAGGCAAGTCCAACTCTGAACTGCAAGTATTTATGTACTGTTTGGGTTATTTTCTTCCATCATATTTGGATTAGTAGTCAGAGTCTAGTAGAATATGGGTTAGTGTCAGGGATTCAGAATTTCAAATGGAAAATAGAAAAATTAATCTTCTGACTCTCATCCAGAACAATGCCTTGTCATTACTTTCGCCCCAAGGGAGACACAATTAGAGTAGAAGAGTTACAAAATCTGTGATTACATTTCTGGAATAGAAAATGCTCAGGAGTGCACAAACTTGGAGGTGGAATAGGAGTTTCCAAAAGTAAGGACAGGGTACACACTCCACAAACATGAAGCTCTGCTTGCCTAAAACTTCTTGAGAAACTGCCAGTGAAATTGGGCACTGAAATATAGGTTGTTGTCAGGAGTTAAGCTTCCTTTGTAGTGAGACCCTCAAAGCTGTGTCTGCATCTATGAGACCTGGAGGACAACATTTCTTATTTTCCAATGAACACGAGGCAGCAGTGCTGAATTCTCTCTTTGTAGGTAAACTGTGGGCACTGGGGGCTTATTGTCTCCCCGTGTGGACTGTGAAACCGTTTGGTCATCCTCCACTTTTCGTGGTGTTTCTTGCTGCTGCACTTGGAGTTTGGTTCATGCTTCACGAAATACAAGGAGTTCAACTGGGAAACAGTGCTTGAGGTAGTTCTGTCACGTGTGGTGGGTCAGGGTCTGCAAGAAAATTCACCAACCAGGCTTCTATCTCTCAAAGATTGCCCGCTTGTCCATAGCAACCTGATTCTGAACATTGCCCTGAAACTACACCATATAACAAGATGCTTTTACATATAAGGGTCTGATGTCTGCACTCTGTCAGTTACAAGCCATTTGGAAGCCAATGACACATACAAATGGCCCCACCATGATGTTTTATCACACACCTCTCCACCACTGCTCTAGGCCCACTACTCAGCAGGCTCCAAAATACTGGCTTCTCTGTTCTAAACAAATTTCATGAAACCCTGTCAATCAAGGCACTGTCTGGTACACTCATGGTAAGCAACAGGACATCGAAATTTTCTGCAGTTCCACCTGGTCATGGAAATTTCAAAAATTTCGTGTTATTTATCTAGCCATTTTTCAAGGATGACGTTGGATGCACTGTGGATTTCAATTATTCAGGAACCATTAAATGTTGAGAAAGTTCATTTCAAAGAAAATTCTAGAGAACTCTCACAGGCAAGGCTTTCCAAAGAGTGGACAAAGGTCACTTGAAGCCAGGACCATTGAGGTCTACAATGTGAGGTCCTATGTCTTTTGACTCTCAACTATGGCTGCCAAGTCTTTCAGAATAAAATCATGTGATATCCAGGCTGAGATTCCCAGTTCTTTGTGGAAAGCCACCCTGGTTCTAGATCTCAGGTTCCAAGGGCGACTCTCATGCGTGGCCTCCTAAAATCCCAACACAATTCATGGCAATACTTCTCTGAGATCAGTTTCAAAACTCAGTCTCTACGTGGAAACACACCAGAGTTCAAGACCAGTTGACCCAGTCATCTCTTCCAACCGCCACACCAATGACCAGAATTAAAACCAAAACACTCCCACATGGCCCTCATTTTCTTCCATATAGTCACTCATCATAACCTTGGCTGGAAGTTTTTATGAGGCACACAGCCCAAGACAATGTCAAAATAAGCTCCCTTGCCCTTCATTTGTCTAAAGTCAGTGTTCCCTGGACAACGTTCATGTGAACCAGGACTGATCAAAGAGGCATGCCATTAATACTGTTCCGCTTTTCCAATTTGAGGCATACTGACTGTCGGGTATAGTTTCTTTATGTGATTTGCAGTCATAAGAAAACCCAAGCACCTATGGGCTAGCCTCTGCAGGGCTTGAAGAACTCAGTTGACCCAAAGATCCCTGTTATCACTTGATGGAGATCAGGAACCTTACAGAGGAAGGCAAGAGACTTCATCACAATGACTTCTCTTTTGGCCATTTTGGATTTGGATGCACACATGGGATCTTTCTTTAGATCCATCAGGTGCTGAGAATCTAAGCGATAATCTCAAACTGCACTGAGAGGCTGATTCAGACATATCCCTTTGCAAAGCAATTAAGCCAGGAGCCACAGGTGATGCCCATTTATTTCCATTTGAAAACTGTTTTTTTCAGGCATTGGAAATGTGGGGCCTTAGGCAAAGACCTTCCTTTCATTCAGGGCAACAGAACAATAGGTAAGCAAAATCCCAAAGCAGATTTTCTCCACTGAGACTTTCCTGGTCACACTGATATCTGAGTTTTCTGAGATATTCACCATTCTCTTCAGCTATCCAGTACATGGCCATGTCCCAGATTGTGGAGGAGATACATATCTTGAACACAAAACCATGAGCCTATGGGAGAGTGGCCAGAATTCAGGAAGAAATCACGAATGTAGGAAGGTAGTAGGTGTTGCCCATCCATAAGGTAACCTGCAGTCCATTCATAAATTGGACAGGATGAATTCTGCGAAGATTTCTACTAGACAGGACACATCTATTGATGCATTCTCTTTTCTATTGTCTACAACTACGGACACAGTGGGATATCCAGACATAGAAACACTCGCCTTCTCAAAGGACTTACTAGAAACAGTCCACTCCAAACCAAACAAACCGACTTTCCTACATATTCTCAAAACATGAGACAAAATCAAAAACACACACACACACACACCCACAAAGGCACCTTCTTTCGCCAAATAGGTCTGTGACTATCCAGAGCGTCCTCTGACTGGTGGGCCATACTATGTTCCCCCGAAACGGGCTGTGCTATGTCAGATCTGGTCTCCTTGGCCAAAACTGTGATGTTATCAGGAGCCAGCGGTGAGCCACTGCCTGTTTTCTCAGGTAAAGCCCCTCTTCAGAGCTTTCCTGGCATTTGTCCATCTTCAATTTAGTTGCCAAGAAAGACTGACTCTGTCCTTCTTAAATCCAAACATTTGAGACCACTGGGACTTGGACTGGGACTGCCTCAGGGTGCCTGGCTTCCTGGATCCCATGTTCAGAGTGTTCCTTCAACAAGAAAGTGACATAGGTCACTTCGTCTAGAACTGAATGAGGTCACTGCCTTGGCAACCACTTTGTCTTAACAGTTGCTTCCAAGGGTCCCTGAGATGGATCCTGCCCCTACTTCCTATGACACTTTCACAAGCTAGAATGGAATATCAACCACAGGCACCCGGGAACAGCTCTCCACACAAGCCTGGTTTGGTCTATCTTCTCTACATTAAGAAGAGAGAGACTGCTTCAGACACATCCCTTCATCCTGACCTGTTTTTTTTTTTTTTTGTCATGAAAGATGACTTTCGCACTCTCAGGTCCTTCATAGCTGCCTACATCTTCTTTAGGGATCATTTCTGCATGGACCTTTGAGGTTCTCTGCAGGTTGAAGATCTCCTACATTCCTGTATTGTAAGACCAACTCTGTCCCTGCTATTCTGTAAAGTTAGATTGAGGGAACAGTGTATGGTTACGGTTAATAACATGTTTGATTTGGGTTAGGATCATTCTGCTGGATGAATAATGGTATTGGGAACCTGCGATATATATAAGATTATATAGGTGAAATATATGAATGAAAACAGAAATCTCGGTAACATTTGAAGCCCAGAAGGGCATTAGATCCTTGATTGGGATACTTAGCATTTAATTATGTTATGCACAGATGTCTCAGATAAATCTATACACAATGGCATAGGACCTGATACCTTGGATGATTGAATGTTGAGGAGAACAACCATTCAAAGAGGGAGAGTCGGTAGGATTAGGAAGATAGTTGGTAGGATTAGAAAAAAGTGTGAGTATAGCATTTGGACAAATAGTTCTTTAGCAATAGGTTTTCAGGTAGACAGAAAATGTAAATGTCAGTACATGTGAAGAGTCAGTCACAGTGATGAAATGGGGAAAATATGTAGGAAAGCAGATATCAATAGCGACATTAGGAAATCAGGCAAAGTATAAAGTGAGTGATAGCAATAGACACTTTCAACAGGCTTGAGATTGAATATATAATCTTAGGAAGTAACAAATATGTAGTCACCAATAGGATTGACATTTGAGAGCATTAGGCAACGTGGACATGGGTGATTTTCATAACCCATACTCACATTCCATTTAGGCTTTTTTACAATCGTAAGTGTGACTTTGCATTTTGTGGCCAGAATATTACTGTGATGAAACGTATATGTAGATCAGGTGACATGAGTCTTTCTTGCACCATTTCTTGGAGCAATATTTTGAAGGGGTATAAATTAGTATTGGAGGTACATATAGGTGTACCATGTATGTATGAATATAGAGATAATGCATGAATAGACCATACTGCGAATAAATAATATAACTTGTTCCAACTTTAAATAATGGATTGAATTGATATCTGAAAATACACAGGAATCATATATTGATATATATACATTCATTCCAACCAGTAATACATCTAATGGTAATATTACGCTTGTGGTTTATCATAAAGAGTGTGTGAATTTTGCTTCAAAATTGATTATGGAAATCGAAAATAATGTGTTTGGAAAGAAGTCTCATGAAATGACCAGTCAAAAACAAGGAGGAATACATATGTTCTGAAGCAGGAAGTGATTGAATGTGTTACAAATTTCTTTAAATTTGTGAACTTGTGGATGAAATGTATATTCTATGATTTACAAAAACTGCAGAAATAGTAATGTACCAGTGTTTAATAAAAATGAACGTCAAAATACACATCATGTCCCATAGGAATCTGGTTGCATTGATGTTAAAGTGGGTCAGCTACTGTAAAAATATAAGGATTTGTTTGCACCATTCACTGAAGTAACTTTTTAGTACTAGATAACAAATATGTATTTCAGGTGGATGAATATTTTTAAAATAATCTTATGAAAAGTTTAATATAAAACCACATACATGAACAAGAATGAATTTAGGGAGTGTATAATAGGACACATATATTTTATATTTTGAAAAATCTAGAGAGTATATATATATATATATATATATATATATATATATACACACACACACACACACACACACACAAAACACACACAGAGACATTAAAAAGTAGCAATATATATGCCAATTAAAATTCATTGTGAAATATATATCATCCACAGATCCAAAAATATTAATTTTACTGAACATGGATTTATGTATAATGTTCTTGAACTAAGAAGCTCACTCATAGTCTGAATTTTCAGTTCCAAAAGTATTAATGAGGAGTGATCTCTTCTCACACTTTGTATCTGCCAAGTTAGCCACCTCTCAAGAATATACGTGTGATACCAGGTAGGATTCTATATGTGCGTATAAAAATACATGTGCTGAATAGGCTACAGAAAAATGGAGACAGGAATTCACAGATGTGTTAACATTAAAAACACATGCAGAACTATTTCAACAAAAAATAGACAAGATTTATAACTCCTACCCTATATCATGCAAAAGGCAAGACCAACTATACACCATGCCTCTTCTGAAGTGCTAGTATTTCTATTCTGTTTCGGTTATTTTTCTCCATCATATTAGAATTAATAGTCAGAGTCTAGTAGGGTATGGGTTAGTGTCAAGGATTCAGTATTTCGAATGGAAAATTGAACAATGAATCCAATGTGTATGTAAATATGTGCTACACAAAATTATTCCCACTCTCAACCAGAACAATGCCTTGACAATCCCTTCACCCCAAGTAAGACACAATTAGAGGAGAAGATTTAGAAAATCTGTGAATAAATTTGTGGAATGCAATATGCTCAGGAGCTCACAACCTTGGAAGTGGTAGAGTAGATTCCAAAAGTATGGGACAGGGTAAAAACTCCACAAACATGGAGGTCTGCTGGCCTAGAGACTTCTTGAGAAACTGCCTGTGAGGTTGGGCACTTGAAAAATATGTTGTTGTCAAGAGCTTTAGCTTCCTTTCTAGGGAGACCATAAAAGCTTGGTCTGCATCTATGAGACCTGGAGGACATGGTTTCTTATTTCCCAATGTACATGAGGCAGCAGTGCTGAATTCTCTTTTTAGATAAACTGTGGCCACTGGGGGCTAAATGTGTGCCGGTGTGCACTGTGAAGGCATATGGTCATCTTCCATTTTCGTGGTGTTTCTTCCTGCTGCACTGAGAGTTTGGTATTTGCTTCACAAAATACAAGGAGTTCAACTGGGTCACAATGCAAGAGGAAGTTCTGTCATGTATGGTGGGTCAGGTTTTGCAGGAGGATACAAGAAACAGGATCCTATCCCACATATCTTGCCCCCTTGACCATAGCAAACTGATTCTGAAGAATGTCCTGAAACCTCTCCATATAACAACTTGCCTTTACATGGAAGGTTCTGCTGGCTGCACCATGTCAGTCACAAGCCATTTGGAAGCCAATGGAAGATCCACATGGCCCCACCACAGATGTTTTATCACATACCTGCCCACCACTGCTCTAACCTACTACTCAACAAAGTCCAACTTACTGGCATCTCTGTTCTACACCATTTACATAAAACCCAGTCAATCAAGGCACTGTCTGGTATATTCATGATCAGCAACAGGACATCAAAAGATTTTCCAGTGCCACCTGGTGATGGGAAATTCAAAAATTTCATGGTATTTATCTAGCCATTTTTTAAGGATGAAGTTGGAGGCACTGTGAGTTTCAATTTTTTTCAATAACCATTAAATGGTTAGGAAGCTCATTTCAATGAAATCTCTGGAGAACACTCACAGGTAAGGCTTCCCAAAGAGTGGCCAAGAGATCATATGATGCTATGCTCATTTAGGTCTACAATGTGAGGTCCATATGAGTTTTGACTCTCAAATATGGGTGCCAAGTCTTTCAGAATAAAATTTGTGGTATCCTGGCTGAGAGGCTCAGTGCTGTGTGGAAAGCCACCCTGGGCCTAGAACTCAGTTTCCAAGGGCGATGCTCATGCCTGGCTTCCAAAAATCTCAACACTATTCATGGCAATACTTCTCTGAGGTCAGTTGAAGAACTCAGACTCTAAGGGAATCACACCAGAGTTCAAGAACATGTGGACCAAGTCATCTCTTCCAACCGCCACCCAAATGACCACAATTTAAACCAAAACACTCCAACGTGGCGCCCATCTTCTTCCATATAGACACTCACAATAAACTCCACTATGGCTGGAGTTTTCCATGAGGGGCATAGCCCAAGACCGTGTCCAAAATAAGCTCTTTTGCACCTAATTTGCCTAAATACAGGGTGGCCTGGACACCCTTCTTGTGAACCAGAAGAGATTAAATAGGCCTCCCGTTAATACTGCTCCGCTTCTTCAATTTGAGGCCAAATGACTATGGGGTTTGGATTCTTTATGTGAATTGGAGTCTTGAGAAAACCCAAGCAACTATGGGCTAGACTCTGCAAGGCTTTGAAGAACTCATTTGACCCAAAGGATCCCTAATCTGACTTGATGGAGGTCAGGAAAGTTACAGAGGAAGGCGAGAGACTTCATCCACAAGGACTGCTCTTTTGGCCATTTTGGTTTTGGATGTACACATGGGATCTTTCTTTAGATCCATCAGGACCTGAGAATCTAAGCCACAGCCTCACACAGGGTAAATAAGCTGATTCAGACACATCCTTTCCAAAGCAATTAAGCAAAGAGCCACAGGTAATGCCCATTCATTTCCATTTGAAAACTGTTTTCTTCAGGCTTCACAAAGTGGTGGACTGAGGAAAAGACCTTCCTGACATTCAGGGCAACAGAGGAGTAGGTAAACAAAAGGCCCCAAGCAGGGTTTCTCCACTAAGACTTTCCTTGTCACACTGATATCTGAGTTTTCTGAGATGCTCACCATTCCCTTCAGCTATACAGGACATGGTCATGTCACAGAGCTTCGAGGTTGTACATATCTTAAACAGAAAACCATGAACCTATTCTGGAGAGTGGCCAGAATTCAGGAATAAAACAGGAACTAAGGAAGATAGCAGGTGTTGCACATCAATAAGGCAAGCTGCAGTCCATTCATAAATAGGGCAGTATGAATGCTGTGAAGCTTTCTACTAGACAGGACATATTAATTGATGCATTCTGTTTTCTAATGTCTACAACCACGGACACAGTGGGATACACAGACATAGAAATTCTCGCCTTGTCAAACGACTTACTAGAAACAGTTCACTCCAAACAAAACAAACCGCCTTTCATACCTATTCTCAGAACATGAGACAAAACCACAAACCCACACCCACACCACAAAGGCACCTCCTTCCCCGAAGTAGGTCTGTGACTATCCGGAGTGTCCTCTGTCTGGTGGGCCTTATTATGTTCCCTGGAAATAGCCTGTTCTGTCTCAAATCTGGTCTTTTGGCCAACTCTGTGAAGTTGTCAGGAGCCAGCGGTGAGCCACTGTGTGCTTTCTCAGGAAAGGCCCCTCTTCATAGCTTTCCTTGCATTTGGCCATCCTTACATCAGTAGGTCCCAAGAAAGACTGAGTCTGTCCTTGGTAAATCAAAATAAGTTTGACCACTGGGACTGGGACTGGGACTGGCTCTGGGTGCCTGGCTTCCTGGATTCCAAGTTCAGAGAGTTCCATCACCAAGGAAGTTAGGTGAAGTCACTTAATTTTGGAACTGAATGAGGTCACTGCCTTGGCAACAACTTTGTCCTAACAGTTGCTTCCAAGGTTCCCATGAGAGGGAGGCTGCTCCTACTTCCTGTGACACTTTCACAGGTCAGAGAGGTATGTCAACCATAGGCATGCAGGAGCAGCTCTCAACACATGCCTGCTTTGGTCCATCTTCTCTACATTAAGAAGAGAGTGGCTGATTCAGACACATCCCTTCACCCTGAGCAGGTTGTTTGCCATGGAAGACTTTTGCTCTCTCAGGTCCTTCATACTTGCCTACATCTTCTCCAGGGATCATTTCTACGTGGACCTTTGAGGTTTTCAGCAGGTGGAAGATCCTCTATTTTCCTGTATTTTAATACCAATTCTGTCCCTGCTCTTCTGTAAAATTAGATTGAGAGAACAGTGTATGGTTAGGATTAATAACAGGTTCGATTTGGTTTAGAAAGCAAACTACACGGTTGAGCAAACAGGGTCCTACAGTTAGCAATAATATGAGGAATTTTAATGGACCGGCCATGGCAGATAAAGGCGCAGTTAATCAGGTCACTATGTGAACCAAGACTCAAACCTCCCTTTTGGGGCCTCTGTCTCTCTTTGACGCTCTTCAAGTCGTTTTCTTAATTTATTCATAGATTCTTTTACAACTCCAGTATTGTCGGCACAAAAACAACATTCTTCCCTCAATGCAAGCAAAAAGGCACCTTTCTCTCATGAAGAGGAGGTCCAACACTCGCCTGCTTTGTAAAACAACTTCAGAAAGAGAGAGGTTAAAATTCCTGTAAAGCTGTGATGTCGGTTTTTAATGTCTTTAAGGTTTGGCCTATTTCTGCTTCTAATTGTGTCTTTGTTGTGTCTCATGGACTAGCCCAACCCTTAAGCAACTATTATTTCTAATAGGATGGCTAAAGGGAGGGATACAGGTTCCCGCTGGAACCGGGTTGTATGCCCCCCTATTTGATCTTTAAATGAACCTACGTCATGATAGAGAACTCTGGAAAACATCTGCATCATTACATAATTAATCACATATATTGACCATTTTATGAAAACATAAATAATGTTAAAGTGTATAGAATTATACTGTTGTAGGGATGGACAAGGAAAGGGACCTAAGATAGCACCAAACACAGGAAAACAGCCTTATTTGGTTGCATCCGGATTTAGAGGGCATTGCTTCTGTTGTAATCAATTAATCACCTGAACCCCAAGTTTTGGTAGTTTTAGAATTTGTATCCAACATGTAAGGGAAGTGGATCAGAAGTTCACAGTCTGTAGAAATTCACAAAAATCAGTTTTTGTTTCTGTTTTTGTTCCTCTGTTCTGGGCAAGTTAACTTTTCAAGGACACCTTGGAAAGGGAGAGCTTTTTTGTCTCTTTTTTTTCTCCCTGCCAGCTGTCACCATGAAGCCCAGTTGGTAACTTTTTTATCTTAGAAATGTAGTCATCTCTGTGAAGCCCCAGCTCAAGGCCAGAGGCTTTGTTCACATATTTTGTGAAAACCTAGTAAGGCGGTGTCAAGCTTAGGGGTGGTGATTTTTCCAGCCAGTGGTCAAGTAGAACAGGGCAACACGAAAAGTGGAAGTTTATCTACATTGAACTCTTTCAGAGGGACTCTTTTGCTGAAAGACCTAATGTAAGCCTCGGTGAAGACTTCTGGAGAAGGTTATTTAAGACATATCTATGGACCTGGTACAGAGGGGGAAGACTGGGAAGGCGAGGCTGAGAGCAGCTCCGTGGATCTGAGAATGAGGAAGATGAGATGTAAAAGAATAATGGAAAAGGGGTTTGGGATTTTCCTAGAACAAAACTTGAGCAGTAGAACAGGTAGAGCAGAGGTGAAGATGGGAGTGAGTATTCCAAAAACCCCTGAGGGACTTTAAATTTTTAGAAACCTGTTTTCAGTGATGACAAAGCAACTTTAAAGGCCATTTTTATTACATCTTGGAGAGGGGTCTGAGGGCTCTTCTCAGCTGGTTTGAGCTTTGGTTTAGCTTCTTAGAGGACTTGGTGGGACCTAGTGCAGGCACAGACAGAAAAAGAGATGAGTGAGTGAGTGGAGGGGTACCTCAGTACCTGCTACCTCAGCAAGGGGGCAATGGTCTGAGAACTGGCAGAGGTTTGGGTTTTTGATCTAGTAATTGGAGGTGAGAAATCACGTTGCTGAGGTGGGAGTGACAGCAGAGACTCTAGAGCAGAAGACTGAGGGTGAGGAACTATTGGAGAAGCATAGTACAGGATGTGAGTGAAGGAGGGAAAAGGATTCCGCATAGGGGAATTTTCCCCTTTTGAGCACTTGCCGAAGTTAAAAATGTCACGCAGAATTTGAGGACCTAGAGAACCCTCTGGGGGCCATAGCTTTTGGTTGTCTAATTGGTAATATGGCCAATGCTGTGTACTGAATGTGATGAGGAGTTTGGGTTCCACCAGGCAGCCCCGGTATGCTCACATCCCCATGAGTTACACAAGAAGTTGGCTTTTCCCCCACACAGCCATGGCTGTTTGTGGCTTTGATAGTCCGCCGGGCATACATCGTAATCTAGGCTAGCCAACCTGAATCTGGCTCGCGTTTCTGTGCATCCATAATGTTTGTTTCAATTATCTATGGAACAGAAGGGATTTAATGAAACTTTAGTGGGATCCTCTTCATGAGGGTTATCTCAATAGGAAAGACGTATACCAAGCTGAAAAATGTCTGGGTGGAGAGATAGCCACCAGGTCCCTAAGGGGGCTGTATGCGAGATATACCATACTTCTTGTCTAGTAGGATTTGAGATCAGCCTTCACTGCTGAACAGGCTGATGAGGGTTAGGAGTACTGGTGGCCAAGTTGAGAGTCTACAGTCTTGTCCACATAGCGAATACGAAATTTGAAATGGTTACCAGTCTTTTCCAGTTTCCAACCAGAGTCTGGACACAGCGAAGGCTTTAGATGAGAGGCATGGATCCAAAAAGTGATTCTGTCTACTTTTACCGCTGTAGGTGTTATAAGTAGCACCTGGTATGTTCCTTTCCAGCGGGGTTCTAGGAATGACACCTGATGTTGTCTTATGTAGACGAAGTCTCTTACTTGATATTGATGTGGAATCCCCTCGTCCCCAGGTTGGTAGGCAGTGGCCAGCTGTTTCCACAGTTATCACTGAGTTCTTTCAATGGCTTTAAGTCTGTCAAGCAAGGGGTGTGGAAGGGATTGTTAGGCCTTAGAGTTGGGGATTAGGTCCCTTACTGGATGATGGGCATCATAGAGAATTTCATAGGGGGTGAGGTTACACAAAGAAACTGAGGGAGTATTTCTCGCATGAAACAGTGCATAAGGCAGGAGCATAGTCCAATCTTTTATGCCAGTCTCTAAGCTTAATTTTGTTAAGGTCTCTTTAATGGTTCTATTTATTTTTTCTACCTCTCCTGAGCTCTGGGGTATATAAGCATAATGTAACTTACAATTAATCCACACGTGACTTACCTGGGCCATGAACACAAGTCCATTATCAGACCCTATTACCTTAAACAGACCATATCTTGGAAAAATATCTTCCAGGATCTTCTTGAGAACCATTTGGGCCGTTGTTTTTTTTTTTTTTTTTTTTTTTTCTGTGTGTGTGTGTGTGTGTGTGTGTGTGTAAGGCTTCAATCCATCCTGAAAATGTATCTACAAAGACTAGGAGATATTTAAGTCCATACCTTGCTGGCTTAATTTCAGTAATGTCCACTTCCCAGAATTGTCCTGGTCTGGTTCCTCATAGGTGCTTTCCTCTAAGAAACTTGGAAGGGTAAGCATTAAACAATTGACTGACCCAACAGGCTTTTGTTACCGGTTCAGTTTTTTTCTTTCGCTGTGTGTTGGTTAGTGGAAAACTCTGTTCTTAATCCTACAGGAGTGCCTGCAGTTTCTTTGAACCAAGGTGAGTGAGTTGACGTACATTTTTAACTTAGTGTAGGGCTTTCTGTAATTGCAGGCTGAGCTCAGTAAAGTTGAGGCGTTCAGTGTCAGTGTCCTTAGATGTTATCTAAAACTTCCTGTTACTCAGGGGTCCATTGGAATTGGGCATCTCCCTTTAACAGCGGGTATAAAGGAGCAGCTAAGGACGCGAACCCATTTATCCATAACCTGCAAAACCCAGCAATCCCAAGAAACTCTCTTAGTTGTCTGCTGTAAGATGGGGTTGGTATCTGCTCAACGGTTTGTTTTCTGGGCTCAGTGAGCCATCGTTTACCGCCCCTGAGGAAATAGTCATGGAAGATTACTTCTTGCTGGCAAATTGGGCAATTTTGGCAGAAGTTCTATACCCGAGTTGAGCAAGCTCCGATAATAGTGCTTGGGTCCCAGTTCAGTTTTCCTTGGTGTTGGATGCCAGTAGCAGGTGATCCACGTATTGAAGCTGGGTGACTTCGGGGTGTGTAGTTCTGAAATTGTTGAGATCTCTGTGGAGGGCTTCATCAAAGAGTGTGGGGAAGTTTTTGAACCCCTCTGGGAGTCTAGTCCAAGTTAGTTGACTATACTTTCCGGTTTCTAGGTCTACCCACCCAAAAGCAAACAGCAACTGACTATCTTTATGCAGAGGCAATCAAAAGAAAGCTTCTTTTAAGTCCAGAACAGTATACCATTTCTGCTCAGGGTTCAGAGTGCTAAGCAGTTTGAACAGATTAGGTACTGTGGGGTGAATGTCCTGCACTCTGTTGTTGATCCCTCTTTGGTCTTTAACAGGTTGATAGTCCCCGGTTCCTGGCTTTTTCTTCTAATAACAGGGGAGTGTTCCAGGCCAATTGACAGGGCCTTAGGACCCCTAAGGCCAGATATTTCTGAATATAGGGCCTTATCCCATCTTTAGCTTTTTATGCTTAGAAGATATTATTTGACATTGATTGGGGAGGCTGAGGTTTTTAACTCCACTGTTATTGGAGGTTGTTTCACGGCCAGGCCTAACACAGCAGTTTTTGCCCAGGCATCTGGGTAATCTGTTATCCATTTCTGCGGTAGCTTGCCTGTTTGATCAGTCTTGGGGGGTGTGAAGAGTGGATGTTTATCTTCTACTAATATAGTTACAGCCGTGACTACAGGAGTTTTTACTGAAGGATTTAGAAATTTCTTTTGGGGGCTTTCAGGGTTAAAAGTTATTATGGCCCAGAGCTTGGTGAGCAGATCTCTGCCCATCAATGGGTGCGGGCATTCTGGGATTACTAGGAAGGAGTGATGGATTTTTCCTTTCCCCAGGTCCATGGTCCTCTTAGTAGTATAAGCCCGATATTTACTGCCATTAGCCCTTTGAACTACAGACCTTTTATTTGATAGACGGCCCAATGGGGCCCTAAGGGCTGAGTATACTGCTCCTGTATTCATTTCAAAGTTTACTGGGGTCCCCTACTCTTCAAAAGTTACCCTGAGCTAGGGGAAGGAATCTGAGCCCCAACTTTCTTAGTCATTATCCAGAGTCAGAATGGCTGGCTGGCGTGTCTGTCTCTTTATAGGGCACTCTTTGGCCCAGTGTCCTTTTTTTTTACAGTAGGCACATTGATCTGAGGCCAGGGGTGGCCTGTGGCACGGGCCCAGGTATCCCTTCCTGTCACCTTATGTCTTAATTTCTGGCCTCTTTCTTGTTGTGACCAGGATCTAAATCAATGCCTTAGTCTTTCTTTTGCTTCTCTCATCATTCCTTTGCTCCCTTTCTTTTTCCCTGTTTCTCTTTTATAGTATATTTTTTTGGCTTCTCTGACTAAATCTCTCTTTTAACTTTTTTTTTTTAATATCCATGGCAGCTTCCCCAATTAAGGCCATCATGACAGATGCCTTTTGATCTGCTGCCTGAGGATCGAAAGGAGTATATCTCTTATATGCCTCCATAATTCTCTCTAGAAACATAGAGGTAAATTCATCAGGCCTTTTAATAATTTCTCTTACCATGGACAAATTAGTTGGTCACCTAGCGGCCCCTTGGATACCCGCTATTAGAGCCTGGCAATAATTGGACATATGCTCCCTATCTTCAAAGGTGTTGGGGTCTCAGTTGGGTTGGTTTAAGGGGAAGCCGGCTTTGATTATGTTGGGAAGTTGTGTTGGTCGCCCATCAAGTCCGAGGATTTTTTTTTCTAGCTTCCAGGAGGTTTTTCCTCTCATTCCTCTGTCGTGAAGAGAGTCCCTAGGAGTTGTTGGCAGTCATCCCAAGTAGGCAGGTGTGAAAACGTTGGCGAGTTCTCTGAGTTTTTTTAGCCGGGCCAGCTTCCTCTAGGGAAGGAGGGGCTGTGTGTGCCATTGGACAGTCATCTGGAGGGTACTGGGCCATCCTGGCTTCCTCGAATGGTGGAGAGGCTGAGTAAGCAGCAGGGGAATTACTTACAGGGTTTTGGGGGTTGGGGGACAAGGGCAGAGGATAAGGACGAGTAGAGTCTTGAGACTCAGGGAGAACAGAGGGTGGAGGTTGAGGAGCAGAGAGTTTGAGAGATAGAATCATAGGGGAAGGAGTAGGAGTGGGTGCAGGGACAAGGAAAGGCTTCACCCATGGAGGAGGAGATTTGCAGAGGTCCTGACAAGTTAAGATATATGGCTATTGATATGGATGGCTATGTGGCCCCGGCTGAAAGACAATATCTCAGACTTTTCAAATTAGTGTGAAGTAGAAACATCTTTCTAGGGGCCATCCGACTACAAAGGTGGGTTATTCTGAGACACAGAATCTGCCAGGTCTGGTGTTTTAATGAAAAAGAAAGAATCTGAGCCCTTAAGCAGACTTTGGTCCAGTGATTAAGGGTCAGGGACAGAGGCATTGAAGTGCTCTGTCCCATAATGAAATATACACAGACAGTGAAAGCAAAGACACACGACACAGACAAGACAAGACAATAAAGACAGACAATGGACGTCCAATACTGAGACCAGGACTGAGTAGCGGGCAAATCCTGATGGGCTGCCAATTCCAAATCTGAAAGAAAATATCACTGAGTCGAGGAGACTATGGTTCCTCGATTTCCCGAGTCCATCCCACAGGAACATGGCCTGTGGCTCTGTGACATGTGTGTCAGCCACCGTGGGAGAGAGCTCACGCTCTTTACCAATAGCCATTTTGTCAAACCCTAACCTGAATCCTGAAACCAGAAAGAGGGGCCTTATTTACCCCCAGAGGAGCCCATTGGGGGTCTTTCATCTGCAGCTGCCGGATCTCGCTGGGGCCACCAGAAGTAAAGGTCGGGTGAGCGTCGGTGGAAGAGACCACCAAGAGACTGTCTAATGCAACCTCAAAGGGTTTATTGGGAGTCCGGCATGCAAGGGCTCAGAGATCAGTTGAATAGAGCAGAGAGCCCTGAGAACAGCTTAAGAAGTGCTTATATATTTTCCTTGGAGAGGGCAGGGAGGGAAGTTTATTGATGGTTAAGGGCGAGTGGGCGGTTTGCGTGCAAATGGTTGATGGAGTACATTCTGCAGTTTGGCAGTTGGGGGCAGCACATTCTGGGAACAAGAAGAGCAAACAGTTCTCAAAATTTCAACAGTGTTTTATTAAGCATACAGAAAAACAGGACGTGACAAGTACCTATTTTATTAACCTTTCAATATAAGTATGAAAACAGAAATCTAGGTAAGATTTGAAGCCCAGAAGTTCATTTGGTCCTTGATTGGTATACTTAGCTTTGCATTACATTCCGTAGAGATGTCCTAGAATTATGGATATACAATGACACAGGACCTTGTACCTTCTCAGAGGTCAGTTCCAAAACACAGTCTCTAAGGGGAATCACACCAAAATTCAAGACAAGGTGGACCCAATTATCTCTACCAACCGCCACACAAATGCCCACAATTAAAACCAAAACACTCCCAAATGGCACTCATCTTCTTCCAAATAGACACTCATCATAACTTCTGGCAGGAGGATTCCATGAGAGGCGCAGCACAAGACAGTGTCCCAAATTATCTCCCTTTCCCCTCATTTGCCAAAAGTCAGAGTGGCCTGGACACCCTTCCTGTGAACCAGGAGTGATCAAATATGCCTGCCATTAATACAGCTCTGTTCTTCAATTTGAGGCCTACTGTCTGTGGGGTTTAGAGTCTTTATTTGAATTGGATTCATAAGAAAACCCAAGAACCTATGGGCTAGCATCTGCAGGGCTTTGAAGAACTCAATTGACCCAATGGATCCCTTTTCTCACTTGATGGAGGTCAGGAACCTTACAGAGGAATGTGAGAGACTTCATCAACAATGACTGATTTTTTGGCCATTTTGATTATGGATCCACACATGGGATCTTTCTTTAGACCAATCAGGTGCTGATAATCTAAGCCACAGGCTCACACAGGGCCAAGAGGCTGATTCAGACACATCCCTTTACAACGCACTTAAGCAAAGAGCCACAGGTGATGCCCATTCATTTCCATTTGAAAACTTTTTTCTTCAGGCTTCACAAAAGCGTGGCCTGAGGCAAAGAACTTCCTGACATTCAGGGCAACAGAACAATAGGTAATCAAAAGGCCCTTTGCAGTGTTTCTCTACTGAGACTTTCCGGGTCACACTGATATCTGACTTTTCTGAGATGCTTGCCATTCTCTTCAGCTATCCAGTACATGTCCATGTCACAGTGGTTGGAGGTGGTACATATCCTGGATGCAAATGCATGAACCTATTCTGGAGAGTGGCTAGATTTCAGGAAGAAAACAGGAACTTAGGAAAATAGCAGGTGTTGCCCATCGATAAGGCAAGCCCTAGTGCATTCATAAATTGGGCAGGATGAATGCTGGGAAGCTTTCTACTTGACAGGAAACATCCATTGATGCATTCTCTTTTCTAATGTCTACAAGCACGGACACTGTGGGATACACAGACATAGAAACACTCGCCTTGTGAAACAACATACTAGAAACAGTTCACTCCAAACCAAACAAATCGACTTTCCTGCCTATTCTCAGAACATGAGACAAAACCACAAACACACATCTACACCCACAAAGGCACCTCCTTCCCCAAGTAGGTCTCTCACTCTCCAGAGTATCCTCTGACTGCTGGGCCATACTATGTTTCCCCAATATGGCGTGTCCTGTCTCAGATCTGGTCTCCTTGTCCAACTTTGTGAAGTGTTCAGGAGCCAGCTGTGAGCCACTACCTGCCTTTTCAGGAAAGGCCCCTCTTCAGAGAACTCCTGGCATTTGGCCATCCTCACATCAGTAGGTACCAAGAAAGACTGACTCTGTCCTTGCTAAATTGAAGCAAGTGAGACACTGGGACTGGGACTGAGACTGACTCTGTGTGCCTGGCTTCCTGGATCCCAAGTTCAGAGAGTTCCATTACCAAGGGATTGAGGTGAGGTCTCATCCTTCAGGAACTGAATTAGGTCTCTGCCTTGGCAACCACTTTATCCAAACATTTGCTTTCAAGCGTACCATGAGAAGGAGGCTTACCCAATTTTCTGTGGCACTTTCACAAATTAGAATGGTATATCAACCATAGGCACCAAGGAACCGCTCTCCACAAAGGCCTGATTTGGTCCATCTTCTTTATATTTGGAAAAGAGCCTTTAGTCCAGGGAGCACTACAGTGAACCTCTGCACTAAAACTATTAGCAAGCACCTGATGGAGGAGGCCTCCATAGGTAAGTGGCTCCTTTATAACATCTGATATCCAGTTAAGGGAGATCTCTTCTGATGACAGAGATGTGGCACGGGGAGGCTCACATATACTTCTGTGCAGAACAGTAAAGAGAATCATTCTGTCCTCTGTTCTGTTCTGTAGGGAATTCCTCTGGAACTGTAGAGAGGTGCCGATGAGCATGCACGCGCTCCTACCCTGGAGCTTTAGCAAGATGTTGCACTGTTCCCCTGTTTCTGTGTTTAGCCACCGGGTTTCTGTTTATTTGTGTTCTGTGTTCTATTTTTTGTTTGTTTGTTTTTGTTCGTTTTGTTGTGTGATTTTGGTGGTAAAAACTTAAGTATATTGGACATGAAAATCAGAAATAAAGAGAGTAAGCCTGACACCCCTTTGGACTGTGTTTTAAGGAACTGCAATGAACTTCATCCCCCTTTGCGAAGCAGGATGATAGAAGCCCCTAGCTGGCTGCCTGGAGCACACCCATTGCAGAGGGAAATGCCTGCTGGGGACCTAAGAACAGAGTATCTCCCAGGTTAACAAGTGAAACTCCTTTAAAACCCCTTGTCCCTCCAGATAAAGAGAGTCACAACTTTGGCAGAGTCCCCTGTGTTTCTCCTTTGTTAGCCAAGCAATAAACCTCCTCTTTTCTTTTTCTCAAAACCCAGTCCTCATTATTAAATTGGTATTAATTGGCTTCAAGGTCAGGAACCAAACTTTAAGTTACAAATCTTGTACCCCCCCTCTGCCCCGGAACTTTGTGAGACCTATCTACTGAAATGTTAGGAGATAGAGCATGCTTGGTGTGGAACTGAATCAGAGGAGCTAATCCTGTATGTAAAAGGAGAAACTGAGGGACTCCCAGCAGCTGCCAAAGCCCTGTTGATTCAGGGAATTACCTCCTTCCTTCCCTGCACTGTAAGGATTATGCCACCTCTGTCTTGTTAAAAAAAGAGAAAAAGAAAAAGGGGACACTAAATGCAGTAAAATCACCATGGAGACACTTTATTTTACATTTCAGGTTGCCCCTCTGTGAAAACATCTGGTCCCCTTGTGGGGACATCTATGGTGCCACTGCTGTAGGAGATTTTTCTCTTATCTGCTCTGGTTTAAAGGGTTCTCTCTGACAGCCATAGTCTGGACCTCCTTTTGGTCTGTATTGTGTCTTTGTTTCTGGCCCTTTAAGGCATGTGCAATAATGTGTTGATATTATAAATTGTTTTTTGGGAATGATCTTAGCTGAATGTGTGTCGAAATGATGATGTTTTATTTTAACAATCTGGTATCTGAATGGGTTTTTGAAGCATTGCACAATCTTGCAGTTAAAAGTCGGGTTTAGGTAATTGTTTAGTTTATGATTTCAGATAATTCATGCCAGAGAACTTAAATACTTACAATGGATAACTGAAGAACTCTACTTCCAAGTTGGGAAGAAACTTCCCAATCATACAGTCTTTTTTTTTCACCAATTTTGAATTGGGTAGCCTGGGAAAATGTCACTGTGTGTACCAGTGCATTAATTTGGACATGGATAGTAAATCATAGTATGGTGTCTGTTGACCAAACAAGATGTAAAGATATAAAATGTTGTGAATTGTATCTTAAACTTGTATCATAATTTTCAACATCCGAACCTGAAAATTATGGTTAAAATGCCTTAGTCCTGAGATGTCTGTTCAGAATAGCAGTTTTTTTCCTGCTCCTTCCAGACCTCAGCCATGACTTATGTTGAAATGCAAATGAAAGAAGCCTGCAAGCTTTGTAGGAGACTGATTTGAGATCTAAGGGAAATAAAGGTAAATTGTATGGTATTTTCTAATTACTGGCAAGTCATTTTTTCTAGGACTCTTATTTTTTTCTTAGATACTTTATGTTTTTTGACCTCATGATTTTGAGCATACAGACCTAGGTTAATGTTTTTCTGATCAGTTCTATCTTTGACCAACTGTGGACTTCTTGAAACATTGCAATAAAGATTTCACCTGCGAAATGCTACGAGGCCTTAACTATTATTATGTGTGCACAATTTTGTTATGTGTTGTATGTCTATATATACATATGTCCGTATATCATATATATGATACATAAATTAACATATATAAGGAGCGCTCATAAAAAAAAGCGCTCATAAAAACAAATTTTAAAAAGTGGATCCAAAGATCTTTAATTCACGTGATTTAAATGTTTCAATTTAAATTGGATAAAGAGATAAAAACAAATGTCTTTAAATTTAAGCTTACAAAGTTTTCTAGGTGTTCAAACATCTAACAAAATATTAACATCTACAAAATGTCTAATATGCCTTGGCTCTAGTACCTTTCCTTCAACATAAAAATGGTTTACACTGTTCAATACGTTTCTCTAACTTTTTGATAAATAAGTAAAGTAAATTTGATATGGGATTACTCATTCATGAGTACTTTAGTTAGATATCTGATTGATTTACTAAGATCTGTATTTTTTTAGTAAACTCTGTATAAGATTGTAAAAATCAGTCATGTGTTAATGAGGCAAAAAATTCTTAAAACATAAGTTTACCCATAACATTGAGTTTATTAAGATTTATGTTTTCTAGAGCAAGCAACCATAAAAATTAAACAACTGATTAAATAAGAACTGTTATTTTAGAGCACTGTACTGCCATTTCTTTAAAAGCCAAACTTGATTAATGTAGAAACATAAATGTAATTGTTATGCTATTAATGTTTTCATATCTTACAGGTATTCAAGTCTGTAAGGTAGAAACCTTAAAAGAGCATTATATCAAGCTGGTGCTCTGAAGTTGTGTGGTAAAAAATATATTGTGGATTTATTTACCTGTTATCAATAAGATATGTAAATTTTTATGTTACTTTTTACATTGGGGAACAATTTAAATGTATTTTTAAGTTAATTAGAGCCTAATCTTTGTAAAGGTTAAAAACTTTCAGCATTTCTTTAATTCATGTTTTAAATGTGATATCATATGGTGTTAGCTAATGTTCATGTGACCTCAAACAATTTATGTAAACTTTGTCAAAAGATATTTAAAAATAAAGATCAGCTTTAGAATTAAAATACTTAAGATTTATAAAGAGCCCTGCCTTACCTGAGATAAGGCTGCATGTCCCATCTTACTACATGTGAGAATGACTATGAAACATGTAGGTCAGATAATATTTCTTTAAAGTTATGTTAAAAAGTTTTTTTTTTATTGTCAATATTACTAGGATCTCAAACAGGGGATATAATGTATAACTCAGCCAAAAAATTCAGGGAAGATATTACACGAACTAAGTATTTTTACTTTTGTTAATTTTAGTTTGAAATTTTCTTATAAGTGATCTAAAGATTCCCTGTTAGTGTTTTACAAATGCGTTGCTTTAAGAACACAACATGGGTTTATTCAAGATAATAAGTCATCAACTACAATACAGACAGAATAATACAGATCCCAATTAATAAAAAGGTAATTATAAAGTTATAGACATTAAAGCCCAGTACTCTTAATATAAGGCTGTTGAAATTTATTTGCTGGATGTTTAAGATTAGGATTTAAAATTAATGTTAAATGAAAAGGGCCAAGAAAACCAATATTTGGCTCTTGCCCTCTGAGTCAGTCTGAATCCAGGGAACAGGGGACTTCTCTAAAGAGCTTTGCAACTCTGAGCCACATAACCTCCTGATCAGGGAGATTAATGAGACCACTGGAGAACACAAAGCCAATCAGTGCATTTGTTACAAAGAGGAGTCATCAGAGAAAGGAGACATCCCTGATGCTTCTGAGGGAAGCCAAATGGTCAAGCAAGACCTGGACCCACCTAGCGCAAATGGCACTAGCAGAATTGAGAATCTCTTCTCAAGTTTCCCCAGAATTGATTCCCACAAAAGCTCAGCTGACTGTTAACAATAGATAGAAACAAAAGTCAGTTTGACTGTTTCATCTTAAACACTTAGCAAAGACAGTTAAGACCAAAATACAGCCACTCCTGGGCATATTAAATAATAATAATAATAATAATAATAATAATAATAATAATAATAATAATAAAATTTTAAGGTATGCACTTTATCTTATCCTCCCAAAACAAGTAAGACTGGAGGCTACAAAGAAGGATTCTCACACAGGAATGCCTAATACTTATAAAAAGAGATTATCAAGAAGAGCTGCCACAGGCAGAAGTTTTCAGTTTAAGACCTACAGATATTCCTAACCTACAAAGGTAGGCTTCGTGTTTGCTAGTACGATTATCCAGCCCTGAGTAACAGAATTAAAGGTTTCTCTATTAGACGCAGAGGTCATACTAGTAAAAGGATTTTACAAGATCAGATGACATTAAATTATTAAACTGTGTCTTATTGGGAGGGCCAACTGTAACACTTAAAGTTAAATATTAAGTTGACAGTCCTGATAACTGGGGATATTAAAGACTGGTGAGGGAATTTCTATTCAGTGACATGTTCTAGCTGTGCAACATTTATCCAGTACTCATGGTTTTTGTTTCACTCATAGAAGAATCCATTCACAGATGACTTTACAACCTGTTCTTCCCCAACCTGACTTCAAACCGAACTGACTTCTAAAAGGCAACTCATGTCTCTCAACTGACTTCTAATAGGCAACTCATGTCCCTCAAACCGAGCCCACTCACGTCACCCTGTCTCAGGACAGAAGAAGAAAAAATTAGTGATGCCACTCTTCTTACAACAATGGAGAGAAAGATAAATAGACTATCAATATAAGTAATTAAGAAGGGTAAAATCAGCGAGATCGGTTTTGGGTGAGTTCTAAAAATTTGGATACTCTTACCTGAGGGATTAAAATTTCCTCAGTGCTCTTCCCATAATCTATCAAAGATTTGAAAGGGACACAGAGAAAAGGGGGGAATTGTAGACCCAACCTGATCTTTTATTAAAATTGGGAGCCATCATGCCACAAAGCCATGAAAAGATAATTTTGGCTTTACCATTAATTACTTCAAATTCTGAACCTGCGTGGAATGCCTGCCCGCGCCTTGAACTCACACATGCCTGGCTCTCTGACCAGATAGCAGCCCTCTCTGAAACTTTAGTGACATATCATAAATATTTGCCTTCTCTGGCAAGACAACAACCCTCTCTGAGGCTCTAATGGTCCTCATGAATTCTCATGTAGGGACAGCAAAAAAATTGTAAACTACCTTTAGTGTGATGTTTATCACAGTTCTGTTATCTGTAACCCCCCTTTTGTGTAACTTTCTGGGCTATAAAGCTGGGCTGTAGGAAAGCTGGGGTTGCTGTCTTGTTCCCTTCGTTTTGGGAGGGAGAGGCAGCACGGCCGGTGGAAATAATAAGCTTAATTTTATTTGATTTTAATTTGAGTCAGTGGTCTTTTCTAGCGTCCTGGTCTAACAGGTAAACACTCCAAAAACATGGAGCTCTGCCGGCCTAAAGACTTCTTGAGAAACTTCCTCTGAGTTTGGGCACTTGAAATATATGGAGATTTAGCTTCCTTTCTAGTGACACCATAAAAGCTGGGTCTGCATCTACGTGACCTGGAGGACATGGTTTCTTGTATTCTAATGAACATGAGGCAGCAGTGCTGAATATTCTATTTGTAGGTAAACTGTGGCCACTTGGTGCTAAGTGTCTCCCCGTGTGAACTGTGAAGCCATTTGGTAATCCTCCACTTTTCGTGGTGTTTCTTGCTGCTGCACTGGGAGTTTGGTATTTGCTTCATGAAATACAATGAGTTCAACTGGGACCCAGTATTAGAGGGAGTTCTGTCACTTGTGGTGGGTCAGGGTCTGCAGGAGAATGCAACAACCAGGCTTCTATCTCACAAAGCTTGCCCCTTTGTCCATAGAAATCTGACTCTGAACTTTGCCCGGAAACCTCTCCATATAACAAGAAGGGTCTGCTGGCTGCACCATATCAGTCACAAGCCATTTTGAAGGCAATGGAAAATCCTCCTGGCCACACCACAGCTGTATTATCACACACCTGCCCACCACTGCAAAAGGCCCACTACTCAGCAGGGTCCAACTTACTGGCATCTTTGTTCTACACCATTTTCATGAAATACCGTCAATCATGGCATTCTCTTGTACACTCATGACCAGGAAAAAGACATCCAAAGGTTCTCCAGTGCCACCTGGTTAAGGGAATTTAAAAAATTTTATTGTATTTATCTAGCCATTTTTCATGGATGAAGTTGGAGGCACTGTGGGTTTCAGTTCAGTAGTGAGACACTACCTGCTTTCTCAGGAAAGACCCCTCTTCAGAGCTCTCCTGGAATTTGGCCATCCTCACATCAGTAGTTACCAAGAAAGACCGATTCTGTCCTTGGTAAATCCAAACATGTGTGGCCACTGGGACTGTGACTGGGAATGCCTCTGGGTGCCTGGCATCCTGGATCCCAAGTTCAGAGAGTTCCATCACCAAGAAAATGATATAGGTCACTTCCTTCAGGAACTGAATGAGGTCACTGCCTTGGCAACCTCTTTGTCCTAACAGTTGCTTCCAAGTGTCCCAATAGATGGAGGCTGCCCCTACTTCCTGTGACACTTTCACAAGTAAGAATGGTATATCAAACATAGGCACCCGTGAACAGCTCTCCACACAGGCCTGGTTTGGTCCATCTTCTCTACATTAAGAAGAGATAGACTGCTTCAGACACACCCCTTTATCCTGACCTGTTTTTTTTTTTTTGTCATGAAAGATGACTTTTGCTCTCTCAGGTCCTTCATAGCTTTCTATATCTTCCCCAGGGTTCACTTCTGCATGGACCTTTGAGGTTCTCAGCAGGTGGAAGATCTCTTACATTTCTATATAAGACCAACTCTGTCCTTGCTTTTCTGTAAAGTTAGATTGAGGAAACAAAGTATGGTTAGGGTTAATAACATGTTTGATTTGGGTTAGGAATCATTCTGCTGCATGAATAATGGTATTGGGAACCTGCAATATTTATAAGTATATATAGAGGTGAAATATATGTATGAAAACACAAATCTAGGTAAGATTTGAAGCCCAAAAGGGCATTGGATCCTTGATTGGGATACTTCACTCGGAATTATGTTGTGCACATGTGTCTCAGATAAATCTATACATAATGGCATAGGACCTTGTACCTTGGATAATTGAATGTCGAAGAGAACATCCAGTCAAAAAAGGATACTTGGTAGGATTAGGAAGATAGTTGGTAGGATTAGAAAAAAAGAGTGAGTATAGGATTTGGACAAAAAGTTCTTTAGCAATAGGGTTTCAGGTAGACAGAAAATGTAAATGTCAGCACATGTGAAGAGTCAGTCACGATGATGAACTGGGGAAAATATGTAGGAAAGCAGATATCATTAGAGACATTAGGAAATCAGGCAAATGATGAATTGATTGATAGGATTAGACATTTTCAACAGGCTTGAGGTTGAATACATAATCTTTGGAAGAAACAAATATGTAGTCACCAATAGGATTGATATTTGAGAGCATTAGGCAACCTGGACATGGGTGATTTTCATAATCCATACTCACATTCCATTTAGGCTTTGGTACAATTGTAAGTGTGACTTTGCATTTTGTTGACAGAATATATATGTAGATCAGGTGACATGAGTCTTTCTTGCACCATTTCTGGGAGCAATACTTAGAAGAGATATAAATTAGTATTGGGGGCACAAATAGGTGTACCATGTGTGAATATATAATATAACTGATTCCAACTTTAGAAATTGGAATAAATTGATATCTGAAAATACACAGGAAATGTTATATTGACATACATACATTCATTCCAACCAGTTATACATCTAATGGTAATATTAGGGTTGTGGTTTATCATAAAGTGTGTGTGAGTTTTGCTTCAAAATTGATTATGGAAATCGAAAATAATGTGTTTGGAAAGAAGTCTCAATAAATAACCAGTCAAAAGCAAGGAGGAATACATGTGTACTGAAGCAGGAAGTGATTGAATGTGTTTCAAATGTCTTTAAATTTGTGAACTTGTGGATGAAATGTATATACTATGATGTACAAAAACTGAAGAAATAGTAATGTACCAGTGTTAAATAAAAATGAACGTCAAAATACACATCATGTCCCTTTGGAATCTACTTGCATTGATGTTAAATTGGGTCAGTTACAGTAGAAATATAAGGATTTGTTTGCACCATTCAGTGAAGTGAGTTTTCAGTACTAGAAAACAAATATGTATTTCAGGTGGATGAATATTTCTGAAAATAATCGTATGAAAATTTGATTATAAAACCACATACATGAGCATGAGTGAATTATTTAGGGAGTGTATAATAGGACACATATATTTTATATTTGGAAAAATCTAGAGAATATATATATATATATATATATATATATATATATATATATCACAGAGAAACATTAGAAAGTAGCAATATATATGCCAATCAAAATTCATCATGAAATATATAACATCCACCAATCCAAAAATATTAATTTTACTGAACATGGATTTATGTATAATGTTGTTCAACTAAAAATCTCACTCATAGTTTGAATTTTCAGTTCCAAAAGCGTTTAGGAGGGGTGATCTCTTCTCATACTTTGTTTCTGCCAAGTTAGCCACCTCACAAAAATGTACGTGTGATACCAGGTATGATTTTATATGTGCATATAAAAATGCATGTGCTGAATTGGCTACAGAAAAAAGGAGACAGAAATTCACATATGTGTTAACTTTAAAAACACATGGAGTACTATTTCAACAAACAATTGACAAGATTTATAACTCCTACACTATATCATGCAAAAGGCAAGACCAACTATACACCATGCCTCCTCTGAACTGCTTGTATTAATATTATGTTTGGGTTATTTGTCTCCATCATATTAGGATTAGTAGTCAGAGTCTATTAGGGTATGGGTTACTGACAGGGATTCAGTATTTCGAATGGAAAATTGGAAAATGAATCCAATGTGTATGTAAATATGTGCTACACAAAAATCTTCCCACTCTCATCCAGAACAATACCTTGACAACACCTTCACCCCATGTAAGACACAATTAGAGGAGAAGAGTTAGAAAATCCATGAATACATATCTGGAATGGAATGCGATCAGGAGTTCACAACCTTGGAAGTGTTAGAGGAGTTTCCAAAAGTAAGGGACAGGGTAAACACTTCAAAAACATGGAGGTCTGTTGTCCTAGAGACTTCTTGAGATACTGCCTGTGAGGTTGGGCACTTGAAATATATGTTGTTGTCACGTGCTTTAGCTTCCTTTCTAGTGAAACCATCAACCTGGGTCTGCATCTATGTGACCTGGAGGACATGGTTTCTTATTTTCCAATGAACATGAGACACCAGTGCTGAATTCTCCCTTTGAAGGTAAACTGTGGCCCCTTGGGGCTAAATGTCTCTAGTGTGGACTATGAAGCCATATGGTCATCCTCTATTTTTGTGGTGTTTCTTGGTGCTGCACTGGAAGTTTGGTATTTGCTTCATGAAATACAAGGAGTTCAACAGGGACACAGTGCGTGAGGGATTTCTGTCACATGTGGTGGGTCAGGGTCTGTAGGAGAATACAAGAACCAGGCTTCTATTCCACATAGCTTGCCCTCTTGAACATAGCAACCTGATTCTGAACAATGTCCTGAATCCTCTCCATGTAACAAGATGCCTTTACATATAAGGGTCTGCTGGCTTCACCATGTCAGTCACAAGCCATTTGGAAACCAATGGCAGATCCACATGGTTCCACCACTGATGTTTTATCACACACATGCCCACCTTTGCTCTTGGCCCACTAATCAGCAGGATCCAACTTTCTGGCATCTCTGTTAAACACCATTTTCATAAAAACCAGTCAATCAAGGCACTGTCTGGTATACTCATTGTTGGGAAAAGTATAAACGGCAGCCATACCCCAGAAAAAAAAAAACCCAACATTGCGCCTAAGCACTTCTTCTTCCTACATTCTTCATTTCTGCAGTGGTGCGAAATGTTCCCGCCCGTGTGAACTCTTCTGCTGGCGCCAATTTCAAATCTTGCTGGCCGGGAATCTTAGCCCCAATAAGAACTAATTTCTGGGCTCCGGAGCTGATATCTGAAAGAACTTGCCAATAAACGGATTGCCTGCCATTTATCTAAGCCCTCCCATCTCCTCCTTAGTTCTATATAAGCACACAGCTTTTTGCAATAAAATTGGAATTCTCCCGGTGAAGTGCCTTTGCGTGGGGAGTTCTTTCATTCTGGTGCCCCGTGTGAGGATATGGGTGAGCTCTTTCCAACAAGAGCCCCGTCCACTGCTCCACCGTGGCACTCTGCCCTGGTCTGCTCTTTTCAGACGCAGGCTTCCTGCACTCACCACTGATTTGCTGTATGTAAGCCTCCCCTGACCCCGGCTCGCCAACTCCCTTCGGGCTACCGCTGGCTTTGTGACCATGATCGTCTGTGACACTCTAGACGCCTGGTAGGGGGGAGGGAATTCCTCCCACTAAGACCTTTACTGGTTGCAGTGGACCCTCTGGTGATCCGTTTCCATTTGGGGTGTGAGGCTTCTGAGTTTACATGAGAGGCTCTGTGGTTTTTCCTCCTCTGCTGCTGCTGCCGCTGCCGGCTAGAGTTGCTGTTTCCTGCGGGCCTGCTGTGTCTGGCTGAAGCTGCCTCTCTGCTCTGGGAAAACTGAACTCCCATCCTGGAACTGCATTCTGCTGGAGCCGGAGTTCTGTTTTCATTACTTACTTCTTCTGCTGCGTTCGAAAACTTTCCTGATGTCAGGTTGCCCATGGCTCCGAACCCATTGGGTCTCACCGATCGCACTTCACTGGTGACGATCAGGTAGTGCCTGATCGTCTTTCACTTATTCTCTCTCTCTCTCTCTCTCTCTCTCTCTCTCTCTCTCTCTCTTCCATCTCTCCCTGTGACTGTGGGCACCTCTTTATCTGTACCTGAAACCTCACCTCTCAAAAGTTTAATAAAAAATCTGGCCACACTCTCCCTCACACCAGACATCAAGCCCAAACTTCTAATCAAATTCTGTACCCAAGATTGGCCTACATATCCACTGGATAATGGCAATCATTGGCCTCCAGAAGGCTCCTTAGATCCAAACCTCCTCTTGGACCTTTTTAATTACTGCCAGCATCTGAAAAAGTGGAGTGAGATTCCCTGTATTGAATGTTTTAGCCTTCTCGCACAGCACCCTGTCTCTGCTCCTCCTGCCCTCCCTCTCAGGTCCTTCTTGCTTGCAAACCCCTCTCTTCCCCTAGTTCTACTCCTGACTTCGCAGATTCTTCCTCATTCGACCCAGCAGATCAACCCCCACCTTATCCCCCAGCCCCAACTGACCCTTCTCTCCCGCAAAATCCTCCTCTTCCTCTGCCTGATTCCACGGATCCTCAACCTTCCATTTCATCCCCCTCCCTTCCCCACTCTTCTGCCTGCTCCACCTCCTCCTCTTCCACAGAGACATTCCATTCCCCTCCCTCTCCTTCCTGTCCACCGCCTGCCTCTTTCAGTCCTCCTGTTACCAGGTCTAAGGGACTCCTTCCCACCCCCAAGATAATCGCACCCCTTCGTGAGGTAGCTGGTCCCAAGGGTGTCATCAGAGTCCACGTGCCCTTCTCCATGTCGGACATTACTCAGCTAGAGAGGAAGTTAGGCTCTTTCACCACTGACCCCACCACTTACATTCGGGAGTTTCAATGGGTACTGCAAGCATATAGCCTCACTAATCATGACATCTACATGCTCTTGGCCAATAAACTTCTCCCCAAGGAAAGGCAATGGTTCTGGGAGCTAGCCCAAGCCCATGCTGATGAAAATCATAGGACCAATCATAACCACCCACAGGCCCTCATGCTGTCCCAGAGCAGGATCCCCTATGGGCTTACAGTCTAGTGACTTTTTTACATCCTGCCTCTTGGCGGGACTGAAAAAGGCCACCCGCAAGGCTGTTAACTTTCAAAAGATGCAGGAGGTCATTCAAAGGAAGGAGGAAACACCTTCAGAATTCCTGGATAGACTAACCAAGTCCCTTCAGCAGTACACAAACCTCGACCCAGAAACCCCTGATGGCCGTCATGTCTTAATGACATATATTCTGGCCCAAAGCTACCCTTACATTAAAGCCAAGCTTAAAAAGTTTGAACAGGGCCCTGCTACTCCTCAGACCAAAATCCTCGCTGTCACTTTCAAGGTTTTTCATGGTAGAGAGGATGAAAGTGAATTCCGTAGGCAGAGGGCTGAAAATGCCAAATTCCAAATGTTGGCCCAGCTCATTCAGAGAAGGCCATCACCATGCAGTCCCAATATGACCCCCCCTGGAGCTTGCTTCAAATGAGGTAAGGAGGGACATTGGACCAGGAATTGTTCTTCGCCGAGGACACCCTACAACCCCTGCGCAAAATGCCATCAAAGTGGACACTGGGGGGCAGACTGCCCAACAACCCAGAAGGGAGGTTGGTCTGCTGCCCAGCAACCCCAGCCTCACCTGGGCTTGGCAGAGGAGGATTGATGGAGTCCTGGGCCTTCCCTCCAGACTATTACCATCAAGAATCAAGAGCCTAGGATCACCTTCCTGGTGGATGGACGCTTCATTAACTTCCTCTTGGATACTGGTGCCACTTTTTCGATTTTGAGGGAGTATTAGGGTCCTACCACACCCTCAAAAACTCCTATTGTCAGGGTAGGAGGTAAAAAGATTTTTCCTCAAACCCCCCCCCAATCATGTTATATGCAGCGATCCCTTTTGTCCTTCACTCACTCCTTTCTTGTTATGAGCCATTGCCCCATTCCCTTTCTGGGAAGGGACATACTCTCACTATTAAAAGTCACCATTCACTTATCACCCCATACCTCTCCTACCTCTCATTTCCTCATGATATTCCTAGGGGCAGATACACCTCCTTCATGCACTCTCCCACGACTATCTAAGCCATTTAACCCTGAGGTTTGGGACACAATTACACCCTTTATGGCTAAATGCAGTCCTATTCATATTGTCTTACGGGACCCTTCAAGATATGTTAGTCAACCACAATATCCACTCACAACCACATTCCTCCTTGGATTAGAACCCATCATCCAGGATTTATTATGAAAGGGGTATCTTAGGCCTACACACTCTCCTTTCAACACACCCATTCTGGCAGTTAAGAAACCTAACGTGTCCTACAGGCTGGTTCAAGAACTTCGCCTTGTCAACTCCTCTGTGGACCCCATCCACCCGCTAGTGCCCAACCCTTACACCCTCCTCTCTCAGATCCATGCCACTACTACTCACTTCTCAGTCCTAGATTTAAAAGATGCATTCTTTTCTATTCCCTTGTTCTCAGAATCTCAGGATATCTTTGCTTTTTCATGGACTGACTCTCACACCCGCCATTCTCATCAGCTTACCTGGACTGTCCTCCCACAGGGATTCAGGGATAGCCCCCATCTATTTGGCCAATTTCTTGCCCAGGACCTCACATCCTTTCACCTGACCTGTCCTGACTCTACTCTACTTCAATATGTCTATGACCTTCTTCTATGTAGTCTTTCTGGGAACACTCTCAATCCCACACCGCTCAGCTTCATAAATTCCTAGAAGACAAGGGATATATGGAGTCTCCCCACAAGGCCCAGGTTTCCCAGTCTTCGGTCACCTATCTTGGTTTTTGCCTTACACCCGGGAAAAAGGAAATAACACTGGATAGGAGGCAACTCCTCTGTGATCTTTCAGTGCCCTATACGAAAGCCAAAATACTATCATTCCTAGGATTAGCAGGTTATTTTAGGGCCTGGATCCCAAATTATTCTCTTCTCTCCAAACCCCTGTATGACCTAGCAAAGGGACCCCCTAGTGAATCTCTTGCCTCCTTTCCCATCTACCACTTCCGCAGGCTTCAGCAACTCCTCTTAAAGGCACCTGCCCTTCACCTTCCAGATCTTTCAAGAACATTTCATCTATATGTCCATGAAAAAGGGGGGCAAGCACTTGGGGTCTTAGGTCAAAACTATGGGCGTACATTTGCACCTGTGTCATATTTGTCCAAGCAACTAGACCCTACCATCCGTGGGTGGGCCCCTTGCTTAAGAGCTCTGGCTACTGGACAAATTTTACACAATGAAGCCTCTAAGCTGACTTTTGGTACCCCTTGAACTATCCACTCCCCACATCACTTGAAGGATCTTTTAGCTTAAAAGGGCCTTCAAACTCTCCCTACATCCAGATTTCTGTCGCCCCTCACTTCCTTTCTGGAAAACCCTAATATTATTTTCCTCCCCTGCTCTGCACTGAACCCTGCCTCACTGCTCCCAATGACTCCCATGTGTCACATACCAACTCATAATTGCTTGGAAACCTTAGATGATTTCCTCCCCTGTCATTCTTCCATTTCTGAGAGACCACTCAGCAAGCCTGACCTTATCTGGTTTACTGACAGCAGTTCCTTTAGGGAGAACGGAACTCATTACTCTGGATACGCTGTATTTTCAGCCACTGAGATTATGGAGGCCAAAGTTTTGCCTTCAGGAACTACAGACAAGTAGGCTGAACTTATAGCATCCACTTGTGCCTGCCTTCTAGCACAAGGCAAATCCCTCCCCCTCTAAACTGATTCAAAATATGTCTTCCATATCTTATTATCCCATGCTGATATTTGAAAGTAGCGAGGCCTACTTACCACCAAAGGTAATGCGATCACTAATTCAGCTTTTATAACCAATCTAATAGAGGCCACTTACCCACCCAGTTGGGAGTTGTCCATTGTAGGTCCCATCAGAAGGACGGCTTTCTTATCACTGAGGGCAATGCCAAAGCTGACCAGGCGGCACGAATGGCTGCTACCACTTTCAATTATGGCCTCCATAGGGGACATATAATGGCCACTTTAGACAGCTCATCTGAAGCCCCTACGTCTTTCAGTAAGAACAAGCATCTTTTCAAGTTCCTTCATACTCTATTCCTTTCCAATTCTCAGTCTTTGACCCTCTTTTTACAGAGTTTCTTTTCCCTCACCCCCTCTGACAAGCCATGCTACAGAATATAGCCTCTAATTGTCAGATCTGTCAGCGGACCAACCCTCATACTCCTTTAAGGCCCAAACCTTTCCCTTTCCACCAAGCCCGGGGACACATTCCCGCTGCTGACTGGCAGGTAGACTTCACCAACATGCCCACAGTATGGCACACTAAATACCTCCTTGTCTTTGTGGACACTTTCTCTGGTTGGGTTGAGGCATTTCCCACTTCCAATAAAAAGGCTTCCACTGTAGCTTCAATCTTACTGACAGACATCATCCCCAGGTTTGGTATGCCCACTTCCCTACAATATGACAATGGCCCTGAGTTTACTTCTAGGATCACACAAAAGGTCTCTCAAGCCCTCTCCTTCAAGTGGCATTTCAACTGTCCATATTTCCCCCAGGCTTCAGGGAAAGTGGAAAGGGTAAATCGTACTCTAAAGGAAGTCCTTACCAAATTGACAATGGAATTAAACATAGACTGGTTCAAACTCCTTCCCTTGGCTTTGCTTCGAATCAGAGCTCTCCCTAAGAAACCATCTTTACTGTCTCCTTTTGAGATAATGTATGGAAGACCTCTTATAACCCCTGGGTTGGTCATTTCACAAGGACCTCTCACCCGAGATTTGTCTTTGCCTCTCTTGCTCCATCTCCGCTTGGAACTCTGGAAATATCAGGACTGGCTTCTTCCGGACCCAGTCTCCTCTCCAAACACTCCTCCCTTAACACCTGTTAGTCTAGTCTATTATAATATCCCAGAAGAGAAAGGGACTCTTGCCGCAAAATGGGAAGGCCCCTATCCTGTCATTCTCTTTACCCTTACCGCCGCCAAACTCTCCTTACCAGACAACTGTCTCACTCCCTGGATTCACATGTCTAGGTTGAAGCCACATCACCAGGAGGCCCCACCTGCTGAAGACAGGGCCACCCGAGAGGAACTCCAAGAATCACCTACTGAACCTCCCCTTTACTCCTGCTCTCCACACCCATATCACCCATTTTAGTTGTGGCTCACACGGTTTTCCTTGCAGCCCAATTCCTCTTAAAGAAGGCACAATGAGCTCTCCCAACACCCTAGTCTTCTCTAACTGCTTGTTTTTTGTGCTCTGCTTATTTTCTGTGCTCTGTCAGGACTGGTCTTTACCCTCCTCACCTACCATGCATTTATTCACTTTTCGGGAACGATACTCAGAACATGGCATGCAGAAGGTCTGTGCAGTGGATGCAACTACTTGCTTCATCCACAACTGCACCTCTATTTCCCTAAAATTGTCACCTTCAAGGACCTTCATCCCTGGTAGCTGGAACTGGCCTTTCATTTGCTTCCTTTTTGATCAAACAAAAGACTATTGTCATTGGTGGCCTGAGATATATAATGGGTGCCCCTATTGGTCATGCATGTTCCATGATGAACGTGGTAGCTATTCTTACCACTCATTTGGTTACCCTGAAGGGTGGACTTCTAGTTACATAAAGTGGCATAAAGGCTCTTCATCCAGTAACAATGGATGGTATACTTTAGATAAACCTGACCCCAAGGCCAAACGATGGGGCTATGTTGAGTTTGCTGTCTATGCTCGGACAACTTCAGTCAGACCCACAGGGTGGATGACTATTGGCCGCACCCTGATTACGCAACCTAAGGAAACCATCCAGGTAGTCGAACACATTAAGGACTCAGAATCAAAACTTCGAGATCATATACATAGCTCATCCAAAGAGGATTCAGAGCCTTCAACCCCCTCAGGTCCCCCTCCCACATGGCTCAATTTGCTACACCAAACTTTTTGATTATTAAACTCCACCCCTCTTTCTGTGCCTACTTCTCAGTGCTTTCTCTGTGCTTCACTTAGTCGTCCACTTCTAGCAGCAGTCCCATTAGCGGCAGGAAATATTCCAGCAAAACCCTACAATTTCTCTAAAAAGGACAACCCCTACATGTGACACATATCCCACTGTGGGAAAGTTATTCCACCAATACTTTATTTCCTTTCATCTGTTTCCACCTGCCAATAATGAATCCTTTACCCATTTGTTCCTTGAGCTACAGCACCCCATAGAGCCCTGTGTTTATGCAACCTGGACATTTCCTCTGGTGTAATGGTTCTTTAAGTACCTCAACCATCAATGTCTCTGGCGCCTGTTTCTTGGTTACTGTAGTTCCTCAGCTATCTTTGTATACTCCCACCGAATTCTGACAGTTGGCCCTACCTTCCCGCACCCGTAGGGTAGTCTTTCTGCCGGTTCTGGTAGGCCTCATTTTAACAACCTCAGTGACGGGTCTCGGACTCTCTGGTGGAGGTATAGGTCATGCTCTATGGGATCCAATGACCTTCAACAAAAACTGCAGGAAACACTCAATACCATGGCTGAGTCTCTGGGTTCCTTGCAGCGGCAGGTTACTTCATTGGCACAAGTGGCTTTACAGAACCAAAGGGCAATTGATCTTCTCACTGCAGAAAAAGGGGTTACATGCCTATTCCTCAGAGAGGAATTTTGCTATTATGTTAATGAATCTGGGCTAATAAAAAAAATGTTGTTAAATTGCAGGAATTATCGACCCAATTGCTCAAACCTACCTCCTCCAATCCCATAACGGGGTTCTTCCAATCCTATCTTGCCATGTACTTACTACATATCTTGGATCCCCTTATTTGGATGCTCCTTTTTTGTGCTCTCTTGCCCTGCATAATGAAGTGCCTTCAAACCCAACTGCATAAAATTCCTAATCAAACTTTCAACCAGCTTTTGCTTAGTCACTACCAGCCTCTGATGACCGATGAATCCCCAACATCTCCAAGAGAACAGTTCACTCAGTGATGAAGCTCACTACCAGGCACGATGGAATGCAACGGGTATTAGACAGCGGGAGACAACGAGCTCGGAGAACCTCTTAATCTGCCATCCTGGATTCATAGTCTTTACCACCTTCTAAGCTTTCTCATGGCCCTTGGCCTCTTCTATGTCAGTCCCCCCACATGGAACTTCTGCCAAAAATTGACATTTGCTTTAATTTTTATCTTCATTCTGTTTTTATTCGCTCTGATCTTCTTCAGGTGCTGGCAACACCATGTCTAGGCAACGCTTCCAGTATTTCCTTGAGTCTCTGTTACAGGACCAGTGGCTGATACCAACAATCTCTTCCATCCAGGACTGGTTCCATGCCATCGACATCTTTGGCTTCAGGGAACATTCATTGACTTCACCCCTATGAAAATAGCTGTCTATAGCCACTGGGTTTTATTTCTGGCTGCCATGATATCCCCATACCTGCCCCCTGAGCATTCCTCCACTTCTCTTTCTAGGCCCCACACCACCTCCACACAGCAGGAAGCAGCCAGATCTGACAAACGACACCCCACTTCCTAAGAAAACAAAAAGGGTGGAATGTTGGGAAAAGAATAAATGGCAGCCATACCCCAGAGAAAAACCCCAACATGGCGCCTAAGGACATCTTCTTCCCACCTTCTTCATTTCTGCAGTGGCGCAAATAGTTCCCGCCCTTGTGAACTGTCCCACCAGCGCCAATTTCAAATCTCGCTTGTGGGGAACCTTAGCCCCAATGAGAACTAATTCCTGGGCTCTGGAGCTGATATTTGAAAGAACTTGTCAATAAACGGGTTGCTGCCATTTATCTAAGCCATACCATCTCCCCCTTAGTTCTATATAAGCACACAGCTTTTAGCAATAAAATTGGAATTCTCCCGGTGAAGTGTCATTGCGTGGGGAATTATTTCACTCATGTTCAGCAACAGGATATCCAAAGGTTCTCCAGTGCCACCAGGTAATGGGAATTTCAGAAATTTGATAGTATTTATTTAACCATTTTTGAAGGATGAAGTTGGAGTCACTGTGCGTTTCAATTAATGCAGGAACCATTATGTGGTGAGGAAGCTCATTTAAATGAAATCTCTGGAGAAATCTCACAGGCAAGGCTTCCCAAAAAGTGGCCAAAAGGTCACATGAAGCCAGGATCATTGAGGTCTACAATATGAGTTCCATTTGTGTTTAGACTCTCAATTATGGCTGCCAAGTCTTTCAAAATAAAATCATGTGATATCCTGGCTGAGATTCTCACTGCACTGTGGAAAGACACCCTGGCCCTCGATCTCAGTTTTCAAGGGCGCATCTCATGCGTGGCCTCCTAAAATCCCAACACATTTCATGCAATACTTCTTTGAGGTAAATTCCAGAACTCAGTCTCTAAGAGGAATCATGCCAGAATTCAAGCCCAGGTGGATCCAGTTATCTCTTCCAACCGCCAAACAAATGACCACAATTAAAACCAAACACTCCCACATGGCCCTCATCTTCTTCCATATAGACACTTATCATAACCTCTGGCTGGAGTTTTTCATGAGGGGTGCAGCCCAAGACAGTGTCAAAAATAAGCTCCCTTGCCCCTCATTTGCCTAAAGTCAAGGTGGCCTGGACACCCATCCGGTGAACCAGGAGTGATCAGATAGGCCAGCTGTTAATACTGCTCTGCATCTCCAGTTTGAGGCCTACTGACTGTCAGGTATAGATTCTCTATATGATTTGGAGCCATGAGAAAACCCAAAAACCTATGGGTTATCCTCTGCAGGGCTGTGCATAACTCATTTGAACCAAAGGATCCGGATTCTCACTTGATGGTGGTCAGGAACCTTACAAATGAATGCGAGAGACTTCATTCACAATAATTGCTCTTTTGGCCATTTTGGTTTTGGATGCACACATGGGATCTCTCTTTACATCCATCAGGTGCTGAGAATCTAAGCCACAACCTCACACAGGGCCAAGAGGCTGATTCAGACACATCCCTTTCCAAAGCAATTAAGCAAAGAGCCACAGGTGATGCCCATTCATTTCCATTTGAAAACTGTTTTCTTCAGGCTTCACAAAGGGGTGGCCTGAGGCAAAGACCTTCCTGACATTCAGGGAAACAGAACAATTGATAAGCAAAAGGCCGAAAGCATGGTTTCTCCACTGAGACTTTCTTGGTCACACTGATATCTGAGTTTTCTGAGATGCTCGCCATTCCCTTCAGCTATCCAGGACATGGCAATGTCACAGAGCTTGGAGGTGGTACATATTTTGGACACAAAACCATGAGACTATTCTGGAGAGTGGTGAGAATTCTGGAAGAAACAGGAACTTAGGAAGGTAGCAGGTGTTGCCCAAGGATAAGGCAAGCTGCAGTCCATTCATAAATTGGGCAGGATGAATGCCGGGAATCTTTCTACTATACAGGACATATCAATTGTTGCATTCTATTTTCTAATGTCTACAACCACGGACACAGTGGGATACACAGAAATAGAAACACTTGCCTTGTCCAACGACTTACTAGAAGAAGACCACTCCAAATCAAACAAACCGTCTTTCCTACCTATTCTCAGATCATGAGACAAAACCACAAAATCACACCCACCCCACAAAGACACCTCCTTCCCCCATGTAACTCTGTGACTATCCGGAGTTTCCTCTGAGTCGTGGGCCATACTATGTTCCCCCAAAATGGCCTGTCCTATCTCAGATCTGGTCTCCTTGGCCAACTCTGTGAAGTTGTCAGGAGCCTGCGGTGAACCACTACCTACTTTCTCAGGAAAGGCCCCTATTCAGAGCTCTCCTGGTATTTGGCCATCCTCACATATGTTGGTACCAAGAAAGACTGACACTCTCCTTGGTAAATTCAAACAAGTGAGCCTACTGGGTCTGGGACTGGACTGGCTCCGGGTGCCTGGCTTCCTGGATCCCAAGTAAAGAGAGTTCCATCACCAAGGAAGTGAGGTAGATCACTTCTTCAGGAACTGAATGAGGTCATTGCCTTGACAACCACTTTGTCCTAACAGTTGCTTTCAAGAGTCCCATGAGATGGAGGCTGCCCCTACTTCCTGTGACACTTTCACAAGTTAGAATGGTATATAAACCATGGGCACCCGGGAACAGCTCTCCACCTAGGACTGGTTTGGTCCATCTTCTCTACATTAAGAAGAGAGAGGCTGATTCATACACATCCCTTCATGCTGACAAGGTTGTTTGCCATAGAAGATGACTTTTCTCTCTCAGGTCTTTCGTAGCTGCCTACATCTTCTCAAGGGATCATTTCTGCATGGACCTTTGATGTTCTCAACAGGTGGAACATGCCCTACATTCCTGTATTTTAAGAGCAACCCTGTCCCTGCTGTTCTGTAAAGTTCGATTGAGAGAACAGTGTATGGTTTGGGTTAGTAACATGTTCAATTTGGGGTTAGGAATCCTTCTGCATGACGAATAATGGTATTGGGAAACTATGATATTTACAAGAATATATAGGTGAAATATAAGTATAAAAACAGAAATCTAGGGAAGATATGAAGTCCAGAAGGGCATTGGGCCCTTAATTGGTACACTTAGCTTTGAATTATTTTCTGCAAAAATGTCTCAGATAAATCTATATACAATGGCATAGGAGCTTGTACCTTGGATGATTGAATGTCGAATAGAACACCCACTCAAAAAGGGATTGTCGGTAGGATTAGAAAGATAGTCAGTAGGTTTACAAAGAAGAGTGAGAATAGGATTTAGACCAAAAGTTCTTAAGCAATACATTTCAGGTAGACAGTGAATGTAAATGTCAGCACAAGTGAAGAGTCAGTCACAATGATGAACAGGGGAAAATATGTAGGAAAATAGATATAAATAGAGACATTACTAAATCAGGCAAAGTATAAAGTGAGTGATAGGATTAGACATTTTCAACAGGCTTGAGGTTGAATATATAATCTTAGGAAGAAACAAAAATGTAGTCACCAATAAGATTGACATTTGAGAGCATTAGGCCACCTGGACATGGAAGGTTTTAGTAATCCATGCTCACTTTCCATTTAGGCTTTGGTACAACCTTAAGGGTGACCTTTGATTTTTTTGCCCAGAATATTACTGTGATAAAATGTATATATAGATCAGGTGACATGAGTATTTCTTCCACCATTTTTTGAGGAATATTTTGAAAACGTATAAATTAGTATTGAGGGTAAAAATAGGTGTACCCTGTGACTATGAATATAGAGATAATGCATGAATAGACCATACAGTTAATAAATAATATAACTGGTTCCACTTTAAATAATGTATTGAATTGATATCTGAAAATACATAAGAAATCATATACTGATATATAATCATTCATAACAACTAGTTATACGTCTAATTGTAATCCTAGGGTTATGGTTTATCATGAAGAGTGTGTGAGTTTTGCTTCAAAAGTGATTATGGAAATCAAAAATAATGTGTTTGGAAAGAAGTCTCATGAAAAGACCAGTTTGAAACATGGCGGAACACGTGTTTTCTGAAGCAGAAAGTGATTGAAAGTGAAATAAATGCCTATAAATTTGTGAACTTGTGGATGAAATATATATCCAATAATGTGCATAAACTGAAGAAATAGTAATGTACTAGTATTGAATAAAAATGAACTTCAAAATACTTATCATGTCCCATAGGAATCTACTTGCATTGATGTGAAAATGGATCAGTTACTGTAGAAATATTAGGATTTATATGCACCATTCACTGAAGTGAGTTTTCAATACTAGGAAAAAAAATAAGTATATCAGGTGAATGAATATTTCTGAGAATAATCTTGTGAAAAGTTGATTATAAATCCACATACATAATCATGAATGAATTTAGGGAGTGTATAATAAGACACATATATTAAATATTTTGAAATATCTGGAGAGAATATATATATATATATATATATATATATATATATATATATATATATATATCCACACACAGATTTTAAAAATTAGCAATATATATGCCAATCGAATTACACCGTGAAATATGTATCATCCACAGATCCAAAAATATTCATTTTACTGGATATGGATTTATGTATAACTTTTTTCAACTAGGAAGCTCACCCATAGGTTGAATTTTCAGGTCAAACAGCGTTTAAGAGGAGTGATCTCTTCACACACTTTGTATCTGCCAAGTCATGTAACTCACAAGAATGTACGTGTGATACCAGGTAGGATTCTATATGTGCATATAAAAATACATGTGCTCAATAGAATACAGAGAAAGGGAGACAGGAATTCACATATTTGTTAACTTTAAAAGCACATGGAAAACTATTTCAACAAAAAATTGACTAGATTTATAACTCCTACCCTATATAATGCAAAAGGCAAGTCCAAGTATACAACATGCCTCCTCTGAACTGCTTGTATTTCTATTCTGTTTCCGTTATTTTTCTCCATCATATTAGGATTAGTATTCAGAATCTAGCAGGGCATGTGTTAGTGTCAGGGATTCAGTATTTCAAATGTAAAATAGAAAAATGAATCCAATGTGTATGCAAATATGTGCTAAACAAAATCTTCCCACTCTCATCCAGAACAATTCCTTGATATTTTTTTCGCCCAAAGTAAGACACAATTAGAGGAGAAGAGTAATAAAATCTGTGAATAATATGCTCAGGAGTTTACAACCTTGGAAGTGGTAGAGGAGTTTCCCTAGTATGGGACAGGGTAAACACTCCATAAACATGGAGCTCTGCTGGCCTAAATACTTCTTGAGAAACTGCCTCTGAGTTTGGGCACTTGAAATATATGTTGTTGTCAGGAGCTTTAACTTCTTTTTAGTGAGACTATCAAAGCTGTGTCTGCATCTATGTGACCTGGAGGACATGGTTTCTTATTTTCCAATGAACATGAGGCAGCAGTGCTGAATTCTCTCTTTGTAAGTAAACTGTGGCCACTGGGGGCTAAGGGTATTCCCATGTGGACTGGGAAGCCATTTGGTCATCCTCCACTTTTCATGGTGTTTCTTGCTGCTACACTGGGACTTTGGCATTTGCTTCATGAAATAAAAGAAGTTCAACTGGGACACAGTTCTGGAGGCAATTCTTTCATGTGTGGTTGGTCAGGGTCTGCAGGAGAATGCACCAACCAGGCTTCTATCCCACATAGCTTGGCCCCATGTCCGTAGTAACCTGATTCTAAACATTGCCCGGAAACATCTCCATATAACCAGAAGCCTTTACATGGAAGGGTTTGCTGGCTGCACCATGTAAGTCACAAGCCATTTGGGATCCAATGGCAGATCCACATGGCCCCACCACAAATTTTTTATCACACACCTGCCTACCACTGCTCTAGGCCCACTACTCAGCAGGTTCCAACATATTGGCATCTCTGTTCTACACCATTTTCATGAAACCAACTCAATCAAGCCACTGTCTTGCATATTTAGGATCAGCAACAGGACATCCAAAGTTTCTCCAGTGCCACCTGGTCATGGGAATTTCAAAAATTTCATGGTATTTATCTAGGCATTTTTCAAGGATGACATTGCAGGCACTGTGGGTTTCAATTCATTCAGGAACCTTTAAATGGTGAGGAAGCTCATTTCAATGAATGCTCTGTAGAACTCTCACAGGCAAGGCTTCCCAAAGAGTGGCCAAAATGTCACATGAAGCCAGGCCTATTGAGGTCTACAATGTGACGTCCATGGGTGTTGTGACTCTCAACAATGGCTGACAAGTCTTTCAGAATTAAATCTTGTGATCTTCTGGCTGAGATACCCAGGGCTCTGTGGAAAGCCACCCTGGGCCTAGATCTCAGTTTCCAAGGGTGATTCTCATGGGTGGACTCCTAAAATCCCAACAAAATTCATGGCAATAATTCTCTGAATTCAGTCTCTAAGGGGAATCACACCAGAGTTCAAGCCCAGGTGGTCCCAGTCATGTCTTCCAACCGGACACAAATGATCAAAATTAAAACCAAAACCCTCCCATATGGCCCTCATCTTCTTCCATATAGACACTAATCACAACCTCTGGCTGAAGGTTTCCATGAGTGGCGGAGTCCAAGAGAGTGTCCAAAATAACTCCCTTGCCCCTCATTGGCGTAAATTCAGGGTGGTCTGGACACCCTTCATGTGAAACAGGAGTGATCAAATATGCTAGACGTTAATACTTCTATGCTTCTCCAATTTGTGGAAAACTGAGTGTCAGGTATATATTTTTATGTGATTTGCAGTCATGAGAAAACACAAGCTCCTCTGCAGGTCTTTGAAGAACCCATTTGACCAAAAGGATCCCTATTCTCACTTGATGGAGTTCAAGAACTTTAAAGAGGAAGGTGACAGACTTCATCCACAAGGACTGCTTTTTGGCCATTTTGGTTTTGGATGCACACATGGGATCTCTCTTTACATCCACCACGTGCTGAGTATCTAAGCCACAACCTCACACAGGGCCAAGAGGCTGATTCAGACACATCCCTTTTCAAAGCAATTAAGCAAAGAGCCACAGGTGATCCATATTCATTTCCATTTGAAAACTGTTTTCTTCAGGCTTCACAAAGGGGTGGCATGAGGCAAAGACCTTCCTGACATTCAGGGCAACAGAACATTAGGTTAGCAAACGGCCCAAAGCAGTGTTTCTCCACTGAGACTTTCCTGGTCACACTGATATCTGAATTTTCTGAGACGCTCGCCATTCCCTTCAGCTATCCAGTACATGGCCATGTCACAGAGCTGGGAGGTGGTACATAACTTGGTCACAAAATCATGAGACTATTCTGGAGAGTGGCCAGAATTCAGGCAGAAAACAGGAACTTAGGAAGATAGCAGGTGTTACCCATCCATAAGGCAAGCCGCATTCCTTTCATACATTGGGCAGAAAGAATTCTGGTAAGCTTTCTACTAGCCTGGACACATCCTTTGATGCATTCTCTTTTCTAATGTCTACAACCATGGACACAGTGGGATACACAGACATAAAAACACTCGCCTTGTCAAATCACTTGTTAGAAATCGTCCACTCCAAACCAAACAAACTGCCTTTCCTACCTATTCTCAGAACATGAGACAAAATCACAAACACACACTCACACCCACAAATTCACCTCCTTTCCCAAAGTAGGTCTCTGACTATCGGGTGTGACCTCTGACTGGTGGGCCGTACTATGTTCCCATCAAATGGCCTGTTCTGTCTCAGATCTGGCTTCCTTGGCCAACTCTGTGAAGTTGTCAGGAGACAACGGTGAGCCACTTCCTGCTTACTCAGGAAAGGCCACTCTTCAGAGCTTTCCTGGCATTTGGCCATCCTCACATCAGTAGATACCAAGAAAGACTGACTCTGTCTTTGGTAAATCAAAAGAAGTGAGACCACTGGGACTGGGCCTGGGACTAGATTTGTGTGCCTGGATGCCTGGATCCCTAGTTCAGAGAGTTCCATCACCAAGAATGTGAGGTGAGGTCACTTCCTTCAGGAACTGAATGAGGTCATTGCCTTGGCAAGCACGTTGTCCTAACATTTGCTTCCAAAGGTCCCATGAAATGGAGGCTGTCCCTAATTCCTTTGACACTTTCACAAGTTAGAATGGTATATCAAACATTGGTAACCGGGAACAGCTCTCCACAGAGGCCTCGTTTGGTCCTTCTTCTCTACATAAAGAAGAGAGAGGCTGATTCAGACACATCCCTTCATGCTGACCAGGTTGTTTGCAATGAAAGATGACTTTTGCTCTCTCAGTTCCTTCATAGGTGTCTACAACTTCTCTAGGGATCATTTGCGCATAGACCTTTGAGTTTCTCAGCAGTTGGAAGATCCCCTAAATTCCTGTATTTTAAGACCAACTCTGTCCTTGCTCTTCTCTAAAGTTAGATTGAGGGAACAGTGTATGGTTAGGGTTAATAACAGGTTTGATTTGGAATAGAAATCATTCTGCTGGATGAATAATGGTATTGGGAACCTGCTATATTTTCAAGAATATATAGGTAAAATATATGAATCTGAAAACAAAAATCTAGGTAAGATTTGAAGCCCAGAAGGGCATTGGGCTTTTGATTGGGTATTAAGCATAGGACCTTGTAACTTGGATGATTGATTTTCAAAGAGAACTTCCAGTCAAAATGGATAGTCAGTAGTATTAGGAAGATAGTCGGTATGTTTATAAAGGAGAGTGAGTATAGGATTTGGACCAAAAGTTCTTTAGCTATAGGGTTTCGGGTATTGAGTGAATGTAAATGTCAGCACATGTGAAGAATTAATCACAATGATGAACTGGGGAAAATATGTAGGAATGCAGATATCAATAGAGACTTTAGGAAATCTCTCAAAGTATAGTCGGTAGTGAAATGTTAATAAAATAGATTCTTGTCACTTCCTGTTTTTCTGTATGCTTAATAAAACACTGTTGAAATCTTGAGAAGTGATTTCTAATCTTTTTCCCAGAATGTGCTGTCCCCAACTGCCAAACTTCAGAATGTACTCCCTCACCCAGTTGCACGCAAACTGCTCACCCGCCCAGGCCCATCAATAAACTTTCCTCCCTGCCCTCTTCAAGGAAAGTATATAAGCTCTGCTTAAGCTGTTCTCAGGGTTCTCTGCTCTATTCAAATGAGCTCTGAGCCCCAGCATGCTGGACCCCCAATAAACCCTTTGTTTTTGCATGAGAGAGTCTCTTGGTGGTCTCTTCCCCCAATGCTCTTCCGATATTTATATATGGAGGTTCCACCGAAATCCAGCAGTGGTGAACGAGAGACCCCAATGGGCTACTCTCAGGGTAAGTAAGGCACCTCTTTCTGGTTTCAGGTTTCAGGTTAGGGCTTGGCAAAATGGCTGTCGATGAAGTGTGTGAGCTCTCTTTGATGGTGGCTGGCAGACGTGTCACAGAGCCACAAGCCAAGTCCCTGGGGGACGCCACAGAGGACTCGGGAATCGAGGAATAATAGTCTCCTCGACTCAGTGATACTTTGTTTCAGATTCGGTATTGCCAGCCCATCGGGTTTTGCCACCTGCTCAGTCTTGGTCTCAGTGTTGGACGTCCATTGCCTGTCTTTATTGTTTTCTCTTGTCTGTGTCCTGTGTCGTTGCTTTTACTGTTTGTGTATCTTTCATTATGGGACAGATCACTTCAATGCCTCTGTCCCTGACCCTTGATCTATGGACCAAAGTCCGCTTAAGGGCTCAGAATGTTTCTTTTTCAGTAAAACGCTGGACCTGGCAGACTCTGTGTGCCACAGAATGGCCCACCTTTGGATTCGGATGGCCCCTAGAAGGATCTTTCTACTTCCCACTAATTTAAAAAGACAGAGATATTGTCTTACAGCCAGGGCCACATAGCCATACTGATAAACAGGAATATACCTTAACTTGGCAGGACCTCTGCAAATCTCCTCCTCTGTGGGTGAAGCCTTTCCTTGCTGTGTCCCCGTTCCTACTCCTTCCCCCACGATCTCTCAACCCCTCTGCTCCTCCTCCTCCTCCACCCTCTGTTCTCCCTGAGTCACAAGATTTGACTCTACTGGACTCTCGTCCCCCTCCTTATCTTCTACCCTTGTCCCACAACCCCCAACACCCTCTAAGTGATTCTCCAGCTGCTGACTCAGCCTCTCCGCAATTGGAGGAAGCTAAGCCAGCCCAGGGCCCTCCAGATAACTCCCCTGGGTCACACACAGCCCCTCCTCCCCTGGAGGAAGCTGGAGTTGCTAAAGGAACTCGCTGGTGGCAAATGATTGAAAACCCTGGAACTCCCGTGTTGCTTCCCTCCATCCCTAAGGACCAATGATTGACGATGGCCATAGGGAAAAAATGCAAGCCTACCAGTATTGGCCTTCTCCTCTTCAGACCTATATAAATGGAAAAATAACAATCCCCCTTTTACCGAGGACCCAACCTGGCTGTCAGGTCTGGTGAAGTCATTGATGTTTTCACACCAACCTACTTGAGATGACTGCCAACAACTCCTAGGGACTCTCTTCATGACAGAGGAACAAGAGAATCCTCCTGGATGCTAGAAAAAAGTATCCTCGTACCAAATGCGTGACCGACAAAACTTCCCAATATATTCAAAGCCGGCTTTCTCTTGAAACGACCCAACTGGGACCCCAACACCTTTGAAGGTAGGGAGCATCTGTCCACTTATCGCCGGGCTCTAATAGTGGGTATCTTAGTGGCCGCTAGGTGACCAACTAATTTGGCCAAGGTAAGAGAGATTATTTAAGGGCCTGATGAATCTCCCTGTATGTTCCTAGAGATAATTATGTAGGCATATAAGAGACATACTCCTTTCGATCCTCAGGCAGAGGATCAAAAGGCATCTGTCACAATGGCCTTTATTGGGAAAGCTGCCCTGGATATTAAAAGAAAGTTACAATGCTTAGATGGATTACAAGATATGACTTTGAGGGATTTAGTCAGAGAACCCGAGAAGGTATACTTTAAGAGAGAAACTGAGGAAGAGAAGGGAGCTGAGTGAGGATAAAAGAAACAAAAGACAGACTAAGGCATTGACTAAGGTCCTGGTCACAACAACAAATAGGCCAGAAATTAAGAAACAGAGAGACAGGAAGGGATACCTGGGCACACACTAGAGGCCACCCCTGGCCTCAGATCAATGTGCCTACTCTAAAGAAAAAGGACACTGGGCCAAAGAGTGCCCTAGAAAGACACAGCCATGCCAGCCAGATATTCTGACTCTGGAGGAATACTAAGAAAGTCCGGGCTCAGATCCTCTCCCTGACCTCAAGGTAACTTTTGAAGTGGAGGGGAACACAATAAACTTTGAAGTAGATGCAGGGGGAATATACTCAGCCCGTAAGGCCCATTGGGCCCTCTACCGAATAAAAGGTCTCTAATTCAAGAGTCTAACAGAAGTAAATATCGGGCTTTGACAACTACGATTACCATGGACCAGGGAAAAGGAAAAATCCATCACTCCTTCCTAGTAATCCCAGAATGCCTGGCCCCATTGATGGGCAGAGTTCTGCTCACCAAGCTCTGGGCCAAAATAACTTTTAACCCTGAAAACCCCCAAGTGGAATTTTTTAATCCTTCAGTAACTACTCCTATAATCATGGCTCTAACTATGTCAGTAGCAAATGTTCATCAACTCACTCACCTTTGTTCAAAGAAACTGCATTAATTCGTGAAGGATCAAGAACACAGTTTTCCACTAACCTACTCACAGCAAAAGGAAATAACTGAATGGGTAACAAAAGCCTGTCAGGTCCATTAATTGGTTAAAGCTTACACTTCCAATCTTCCTGCAGGAAAGCACCTATGAGGAACCACACGAGGACAATTCTGGGAAGTGGACTTTACTGAAATTAAGCCAGTAAGGTATGGACTTAAATAACTCCTAGTCTTTGAACATACATTTTCAGGATGTATTGAAGCCTTCCCCACACACACACACAAAAAAAGACATAAAAAAGAAGAAAAAAGAAACATTGCAAATGGTTGTAAAGAAGATCCTGGAAGATATCTATTCTCCCCTTGACGACCAGTATCTTAACCCTAATCAGCCCCTTAAGCTGCGATGGCTGATCACAAATCCTACTGGACACGAAGTATGGCCTATCTCGAATACAGCCCCCTTACGAACCTGGTGGCCATCTCTCCACCCAGTCATTTGTCAGCTGGCTATAGGTCTTTCCTATTGGGATATCCCTGATTAACAGGATCCCACTAAAATTCCATTAAATCCCTTCCGTACCATAGATAATGGAAACAAACATTATAGATGTAGGGACACGTGAGCCAGATGCAGGTTGGCTAGCCTAGATTACTATGTTTGCCCGGCAGACTATCAAAGCCACAAACAGTCACGGCTGTGGGGGGGAAGAGCAGACTTCTATTGTAAGTCATGGGGATGTGAGCATACAGGGACTGTCAGATGGAACCCAAACTCCTCATCAAATTCTGTACACAGCATTGGCCATATTACGAATTAGATAACCAAAACCGATGGCCCCCAGAGGGGTCTCTAGATCCTCAAATTCTGTGTGACCTTTTTAACTTCTGCAAGTGCTCAAAAGGGTGAAAGGAGATTCCGCTATGTGGAGGCCTTCTCTCTCCTTTGCTCACATCCTGAACTATGCTTCTCCAATAGATGCTCACCTCAGCCTTGTGCTCCAGACTCTCTGCTGTCACTCCCACCTCAGCAACTTGATTTCTCCCCTCCAATATCTAGATCAAAAACCCAAATCTCGACTGGTTCTCAGACCATTGCTCCCTTGCTGAGGTTGCAGGTACTGAGGTACCACTCCATTCACTCACTCCTCTCCTCTCCTGTCAGTGCCCGCACCGGGTCCCACCCAGTCCTCTTACCACCTAATGCAAAGCTCAAACCCGCTGAGAAGAATCCTCAGACCCTAATACAAGATGTAATGAAAATGGCCTTTAATGTTGCTTTGTCATCACTAAAAACAGGTTACTAAGAATTTAAAGTCCCTCACAGGCTTTTTGGAATCTCACTCCCGTCTCCCCCTCTTTTCTATCTGTTCTACTGCTCAAGTTTTTGTTGCTATTAAGATCCCAAAGCCCTCTCCCAATATTCTTTTACATCTCTCCTTCCTCATTCTCAGATCCACAGAGCTGCTCTTATCCCTGCCTTCCAAATTGTCCCCCTCTGTACCAGGCCCACAGAAAAGTCTTAACTGACCTTCTCCAGAAGTCTTCACCATGGCTGATTTAGGACTTTCAGCAAAAGAGTCCCGATAAAAGAGTTCACTGTAGATAAACTTCCTATTTTTGTGTTGCCCTGGTCTCCTTGGCAACTGGCTAAAAAATTCAGCAGTCCTGATCTAGACACACCCTTACTAGTTTTTCACAAAATATTTGAAAAAAAGGCCTCTGGCCTTGAGCTGGGGCTTCACAGAGATGGCTACATTTCTAAGATAAAGAAGTTACAAACTGGGCTGTATGGAAACAGCTGGAAGGGGGAAAAAAAGAAAGGGAAGACACCCCCACCCAGGTGTCCTTGAAAAGTTAACTTGCCCAAACTGAGGAAAAAACAGAAACAAAAACTGCTTTTTGTGAACTTCTGCAGACTGTGAACTTCTGAGCCCCTTCCCTTACGTGTTGGGTACAAAATTCTGAAACTACGTAACTTGGGTTTCAGGGGATTAATTGATTACAACAGAAGCAATGCCCTCTGAATCTGGTTGAAACCAAAAAAGACTGTTTCCGTGTCTTTGGTGCTATCTTAGGTGCCTTGCCTTGTCCGTCCCTATAACAGTATAATTCTATATACTTAAACATTGTTTATGTTTTCATGAAATGGTCAACAGATGTGATTAATTGTGAAATGGTGCAGATGTTTCCCAGAGTGCTCTATCATGACGCAGGTTCATCTGAAGATCAAAGAGGGGGACATACAACCCGGTTCCGCTGGGAACATATGTCCCTCACCTTAGCCATTCTATTACGAATAGGAGTTGCTGCAGGGTTGGGCACAAGAACCACTGCTCTGGTCCATGGGACACAACAAGTGACCCAATTAGAAGCAGCAATAGATCAAAACTTAAAGATTTTAGAAACCTCCATCACAGCTTTGCAGGAATCTTTAACCTCTCTCTCTGAAGTTGTTTTACAGAACAGTGGAGGGTTGGACCTCCTTTTCATGACAGAGGGGGGCCTTTGTGCTTCATTGAGGGAAGAATGTTGTTTTTATGTCGACAATACTGGAGTTGTAAAAAAATCTATGAGTAAATTAAAAAGATGCCTTGAAGAGCAACAACGAGAGAGAGAGGCACAAAAAGGGTAGTTTGAGTCTTTTTTTACACAGTCCCCCTGGTTAATTACGTTTTTATCAACCCTGTCCGGTCCAATAATAATCCTCATATTATTACTAACTATAAAACCCTGTTTCCTCAACCATGTAATTTCTTTTCTCCAAGCTCAAATTGGACAAATTAAAATTATGGTAATACCCCACTAGCAGACATAGAATGTGACACCCCACAAAGATCACTTTTATGATTAAAAGTAGCCAGAAAAAGAAGTGGGGAATGAAAGGTTAATAAAATATGGTCTTGTCACTTCCTGTTTTTCTGTACACTTAACGAAACACTGTTTAAATCTTGAGAACTCTTTGCTAATCTTGTTGCCAGAATGTGCTGTCCCCAATTGCCAAACTGCAGAATCTACTCCCTCACCCGGTTGAATAGAAACCTGAACTGTACTTGGATCATTGAATGTAGAAGAGAACATCCATTCAATAAGTTATAGTCAGTTGGATTAGAAAGATAGTCGGTAAGTTTAGGAAGAAAAGTGAGTATAGGATTTGGAACAAAAGTTCTTTAGCAATAGGGTTTTGGTTAGAGAGTCAATGTAAACGTCAACACAAGTGAAGAGTCAGTCACAATGATGCACAGGGCAAAATATGTAGGAAAGCAGATATCAATAGAGACATTAGGAAATCAGAAAAAGAATAAAGTGAGTGATGGGATTAGATATTTTCAAGGGGTTGAGGATGAATATATGAGCTTAGGATAAAACAAATATGAAGTCAACAATAGGATTGACATTTGATAGTATTAACGTAGCCCAAGACAGTGTCCAAAATAAGCTCTGTTGCCCCTCATTTGCCTAAATTCCCAGTGGCCTGTACACCCTTCCTGTGTACCAGGAGTGATCAAATAGGCCTGCCCTTAATACTGCTCTGCTTCTCCAATTTGAGTCCTACTGAGTGTCGGGTACAGATTTTTTATGTGAATTGGAAAGATGAGAAAACTCAAGCACCTATTGGATAGCCTCTGAATAGATTTGAAGAACTCATTTGACCCAAAAGATCCCTATTCTCACTTGATGGAATTCAGGAACCTTACAGAGGAAGGCAAAATACTTCATCAACAATGACTGCTCTTTTTGCCATTTTGGATTTTATGCACCCATGGGATCTTTCTTTAGATCCATCAGGTACTGAGAATCTAAGTCAAAGAATCACACTGGGCCAAGAGGCTGATTCACACACATCTCTTTCCAAATCAATTAAGGAAAGAGCCAAAGGTAAAGCATATTCATTTCCATTTGAAAAATCTTTCCTTCAGGATTCACAAAGGGTTGGCCTGAGACAAAGACCTTCCTGACTCTCAGGGCAACAGAACCATAGGTAAGCAAATGGCCCAAAGCAGGGATTCTCCACTGAGACTTTACTGGTTACACTCATATCTGAGTTTTCTGAGATGCTCGCCATTCCATTCAGCTATCCAGTACATGGCCATGTCACAGAGCTTGGAGGTAGTACATATCTTGGACACAAAACCATGAGCCTATTCTGGAGATTGGCCATAATTCAGGAAGAAAACAGCAACTTAGGAAGGTAGCAGGTATCGCCCATCAATAAGGCAAGCCGCATTCAATTCATAAATTGTGCTGGATGAATGCTGGGAAGCTTTCTATGAGACAGGACACATCCATTGATGCATTCTCTTTTCTAATGTCTACAAGCACGGACACAGTGGGATACACAGACATAGAAACACTTGCATTGTCAAACGACTTACTAGAAACAGTTCACTCCAAACCAAACAAACCGCCTTTTCTAACTATTCTCAGAACATGAGACAAAACCACAAACCCACACCCGCAATGGCACCTCCTTCCCCCAAATAGGTCTGTGACTCTCCGGAGTGTGCTCTGACTGATGGGCCATACTATGATCCTCCGAAATGGCCTGACCTGTCTCAGATCTGGTCTTCTTGGCCAACAATGTGAAGTTGTTAGAAGCCAGGAGTGAGCCACTATCTGCTTTCTCAGGAAGAGCCCCTCTTCCGAGCTTTCCTGGCATTTGGCCATCCTCACATCAGTAGATATCAAGAAAGACTGACTCTGTCCTTTGTAAATCCAAAAAAGTGAGACCACTGGGACTAGAACTGAGACTGGCTCTGGGTGCCTGGCTTTCTGTATCCCAAGTTCAGAGAGTTCCATCACCATGGAAGTGAGATGAGATCACGTCCTTCAGGAACTGAATGAGATCACTGGCTTGGCAACCACTTTGTCATAACAATTGCTTCCAACGGTCCCATGAGATGAGGGCTGCCCCTACTTCCTGTGACACTTTCACAAGTTAGAATGGTATATCACCCGTAGGCAAAAGGGAACAGCTCTCCACACAGGCCGGGTTTGGTCCATCTTCTCTACATTAAGAAGAGATAGGCTCATTCTGACTCAACCCTTAATAATGACCAGGTTGTTTGCCATGGAAGATGATTTTTGCTCTCTCAGGTCTTACATAGCTGCCTACATCTTCTCCAGAGATCATTTCTGCATGGAGCTTTGAGGTTCTCAACAGATGGAAGATCCACTGCATTCCTGTATTGTAAGACCAACACTGTCCCTGCTCTTCTGTAAACATAGATGTGAATTGGAGTCATGAGAAAACCCACGAACCTATGAGATAGCCTCTGCAGGGCTTTAAAGAATTCACTTGACCCAAATGATCCCTATTCTCACTTAATGGAGGTCAGGAACCTTACAGAGGAAGGCGAGAGACTCTATCCACCATGACAGTTCTTTTGTCCATTTTGGTTTTGGATGCACACATGGGATTTATCTTTAGACCCATCATGTGCTGTGAATCTAAGCCACAGCCTCACATAGGGCCAAGAGGCTGATTCAGACACATCCATTTCCAAAGCAATTAACCGAAGAGGCACAGGTAATGACCATTCAATTCCATTTGAAAACTATTTTCTTCAGGCTTCACAAAGTGTGGCCTGAGGCAAAGACCTTACTGACATTCAGGGCAACAGAATAGGTAAGCAAAAGGCCCAAAGCAGGGTTTCTCCACTGAGACTTTCTTGGGCATACTGATATCTGAGTTTTCTGAGATACTCACCATTCCCATCAGCTATCCAGTACATGGCCATGTCACAGAGATTGAGGTGGTACATATCTTGGACACAAAATCATGAGCGTATTCTGGAGAGTGTCCAGAATTCAGGAAGAAAACAGGAATTTAGAAAGATAGCAGGAGTTGCCCATCCATACGGCAAGCTGCAGTCCATTCATTAATTGCACAGGATGAATGCTTTGAAGCTTTCTCGTAGAAAGGACACATCCATTGATGCATTCTCTTTTCTACTGTCTACAATCACGGACACAGTATGATATATAGACACAGAAACACTCATGTTGTCAAAGGACTTACTAGAAACAGTCCACTGCAAAACAAACAAACCAGCTTTCCTAACTATTCTCAGAACATGAGACAAAACCACAAACTCACACTCACACCCAAAAAGGCACCTCTTTCCCCCAAGTAGGTCTGTGTCTATCCGGAGTGTCCTCTGACTTGTGGGCCATACTATGTTCCCCAAAAATGGCGTGTCCTGTCTCCGATCTGGTCTCTTTAGCAAACTCTGTGAAGTTGTCAGGAGCCCGTGGTGAGAAACTACCTGCTTTCTCTGGAAAGGCCAGTCTTCATAGTTTCCAGGCATTTGGCTGTCCTCACATCAGTAGGTACCAAGAAAGAGTGACTCTGTCTTGTTAAATCCAAACAAGTGAGCCCACTGGGACATGGAGTGGGTCTGACTCTGTGTGCCTGGTTTCCTGGATCCCAAGATCACAGACTTTCATCACCAATAATGTAAGGTGAGGTCACTTCCTTCAAGAACTGAATGAAGTCACTGCCTTGGAAACCACTTTGTTTTAACAGTTGCTTCCAAGGTTCCCAAAAGATGGAGTCTGCCTCTACTTGCTGTGACTCATTCATAAGTTAGAATGGTATATCAACCATAGGCACCGGGGAACAGCTCTCCACACAGCCATGGTTTGGTCCATCTTCTCTACATTAGGAAGAGAGAGGCTAATTCAGACACATCCCTTCAACCTGACCAGGTTGTTTGCCATGGAAGATGACTTTTGCTCTCTCAGATCCTTCATACCTGCCTACACCTACTAAAGGGATTATTTCTGCAGGGACTTTTGAGGTTCTCAGCTGGTGGATGATACCCTACCTTCCTGGATTTTAAGACCAACTCTGTCCCTGCTCTTCTGTAAAGTGAGATTGAGAGAGCAGTGTATGGTTAGTGTTAATAGCATGTTCGATTTGGGTTAGGAGTCATTCTGCTGGATGAATTATGGTATTGGGAACCTGTGATATTTATAAGAATATAAATGTGAAATATATGTATGAGATCAGAGATCTAGGAAAGATTTGAAGCCCAGAAAGGCATTGGGCCCTTGATTGGTATACTTAGATTGAATTATGTTCTGCACCGAGGTCTCAGATAAATCGATATACAATGGCATAGGACCCTATACCTCGGATGATTGAAAGTAGAAGAGAACATCCAGTCAAAAAGGGATAGTCTGTAGGTTTAGGAAGATAGTCAGTAGGTTTAGGAAGAAGAGTGAGTCTCGGAGTTGGACCAAAAGTTCTTTAGCAATTGGTTTTCAGCTAGAGGGTGAATGTAATGTCAGCACATGTGAAGAGACAGTCACAATGATGAACTGGAAAAAATATGTAGGAAAGCAGATATCAATAGGGGCATTAGGAAATCAGGAAAAGTATAAAGTGAGTGATAGGATTAGATATTTTCAACAGGCTTGAGGTTAAATATGTAATCTTAGGAAGAAACAAATATGTAGTAACCAATAGGATTGACATTTGAGAGCAGAAGGCACCCTGGACATAGATGCTTTTAGTAATCCATGGTCACTTTCCATTTAGGCTTTGGTACAATCATATGTGTGACCTTTGCATTTTGTGTCCAGAATACTACTGTGGTAAAATGTATATGTAGATCAGGTGACATAAGTATTTCTTCCACCATAAAGGGGAGTAATATTCTGGAAACTTATAAATTAGTACTGGGGATACAAATAGGTGTACCTTGTGTTGATGATTATTGAGATGATGCATGAATAGACCATATTGTGAATAAAGTATGTAACTGGATCCAACATTAAATAATGGATTGAGTTTGCATCTGAAAATATATTGGAAATCTTATATTGATATATATACCATCATTCCAACGAGTTATATATGCAATGGTATTATTAGGGTTACGGTTTATCGTGAAGAGTGAGTTTTGCTTCAAAAATGATTATGGAATCGAAAATAATGTGTTTAGAAAGAAGTCTAGTGAAAAGACCAGTATAGAAACATGGAGGAATACATGTGTTCTGAAGTAGTAAGTAATTGAAAGTGAACCAAATGCCAAAAAAATTTGTGAAGTTGTGGATGAAAAAATACATCCTATGATGTCCATAAACTGAAGAAATAGTAATGTACCAGTGTTGAGTAAAAATGAACTTCAAATTACACATCATGTCCCATAGCAATCTACTTGCATTGATGTTAAACTGGGTCAGTTACTGTAGAAATATTAGGATTTTAAAGCACCATCCACTGAACTTAGTTTTCAGTAGTAGGAAACCAAAGTATATTTCAGGTGTATGAATATTACTGAGAATAATCTTGTGAAAATTTGAATTTAAATGAACATAAATGAATATGAATGAATTTAGGGAGTGTATAATAAGACACATATTTTTCATATTTTTTTAAAATCCGTAGAATATACACACACACACATGCACACGCACACACACACATGCACACACACACACACATTAATATTTAGCAATATATATGCCAATCGATATTCATCATGAAATATAATTCATTCACAAATCCAAAAATATTCATTTTACTGAACATGGATTTATGTATAGTGTTTTTCACTAGGAAGCTCACCCATAGGTGGAATTTTCAGTTCCATCATTATTTAGGGAGAGTCATCTCTTCTCACAATTTTTATATTCCAAAGTCAGTGATCTTACAAGAATGTACGTGTGATACCAGGTAGGATATTGTATATGCATAAAAAAATTACATGTGCTGAATAAGATACAGAGAAAGGGAGACAGGAATTTACATATGTGATAACTTTAAAAAATCATGGAGAAATATTAAAATGAAAAGTTTACTAATTTAAAACACATACTCTTGATAAAGAGGAAAACAAATACAAATATACACCATGCTTCCTATAAAAGGACTGTACTTCTATTCAGTTAGGTTTTTTTTTTTCTCCATGATATTAGGATTAGTAGTCAGAGTCTAGTAGGGTATGGGTTAGTGTCAGGGATTCAGTATTTCAAATGGAAAATAGGAAAATGAATCTAATGTGTATGCAAACATGTGATACACAAAAATCTTCCCTCTCTTATCCAGAACAATACCTTGACATAACCATCGCTAAAAGTAAGACACAATTAGAGGAGAGGAGTTAGAAAACCTGTGAATACATATGTGGAATGAAAAATGCTCAGGAGTTCACAACACTGGAGGTGGTAAAACAGTTTACAAAAGTATGGGAGAGGGTAAACACTCCAGAAACATGGAGCTGTGCTGACCTAAAGACTTATTGAGAAACTTCCTCTGAGGTTAGGCACAAGAAATATATGTATGGCAATATTTAAATCAATGGTTCTGCAACTGATGTGATTCTGCAATCTGTATATGGAGTAAAAATGGGAGCTCATATCCCACTTGAATCAAAGTGTGAAATTTGATATATCAAGAAGTATGTACTGTTTTGAACAACCTACAATAAAAATTAATTAAAAAAAGAAAAAGAAATATATGTAATTGTCAGGAGATTTAGCTTCGTTTGTAGTGACACCAAAAATCTGGGTCTGCATCTATGTGACCTGGAGGAAATGGTTCTTTATTTTGTAATGAACATGAGGCAGCAGGTCTGAAATCTCCTTTGTAGGTAAACTGTTGCTACTGGGAGCTACGTGTCTTCCCGTGTGGTCTGTGAAGCCATTTGGTCATCCTCCACTTTTCAGGGTGTTTCTTACTGCTGCACTGGGAATTTGGTATTTGCTTCATGAAATAGAATATGTTCAACTGGGACACAATGCTGGAGGGAGTTCTGTCATGTGTGGTTGGTCAGGGTCGGCAAGAGAATGTACGAACCAGGCTTCTATCCCACATAGCTTTCCCCTTGACTATAGCAACCTGATTCTGAACATTGCCCTGAAACCTCTACATATAACAAGATGCCTTTACATATAAAGGTCTGCTGCCTGCACCATGTCAGTCGCAAGATTTGGAAGCCAAAGGAAGATCCAGGTGGTCCTACCAAAAATATTTATTTACACACCTATAGTCCACTGCTCTACGCCCACTACCCAGCAGGCTCCAACTTACTGGCATCTCTGTTCTACACCATTTTCACGAAACTCAGTCAATCAAGGCACTGTTTGTTATACTCATGATCAGCAACAGGATATCTTAAGGTTATCCAGTGCCACCTGGTCATGGGGATTTCAAAAATTTCATGGTATTAATCTAGTCATTTTTCAAGGATGAAGTTGGAGGCACTGTGGGTTTCATTTAATTCAGGAACCATTAAATGGTGAGGAAGCTCATTTCAATGAAAGCTCTGGAGAACACTCACAGGCAAGCCTTCCCAAAGAGTGGCCAAAAGGACACATGAATCCAGGCCCATTGAGGTATACAATGTGAGGTCCATGTGTGTTTGGACTCTCAACTATGGCTACCAAGTCTTTAAGAATTAAATCATGTGATATCCTGGCTCAGAATCCCTGAGCTCTGTGGAAAGCCATCCTGGGCCTAGATCTCAGTTTCCAAAACTGATTCTCATGCGTGGTCTCCTAAAATCCCAACACTATTCATGGCAATACTTCTCTGAGGTCAGTTCCAGAACTCAGTCTCTAAGGGGAATCACACCAGAGTTCAAGCCCTGTGGACCCAGTCATCTCTTCCAACTACCACACAAATTACCACAATTAAAACAAGAACCCTCCCATATGGCCCTCATCTTCTTTCATATAGACACTCATCATAATCTGGCTGGAGGTTTCCATGAGGGGTGCAGACCAAGACAGTGTCCCAAATAAGCTCCTTTGCCCCTCATTTGCCTAAAGTCAAGGTGGCCTGGACACCCATCCTGTGAACCAAAAGTGATCAAATAGGCCTGCCGTTAATACCGCTCCAATTTGAGGACTACTGTCTGTGGGGTTTAGATTCTTTATGTGAATTTTAGTCATGAGAAAACCCAAGCACAATGGGCTAGCCTCTGCAGGTTTTGTAGAACTCTTTTGACCCAAAGGATCCCATTCTCACTTGATGGAACTCAGGAACCTTACAGAGGAAGTCGAGAGACTTCATCCCAATAATTGCTCTTTTGGCGAATTTTCTTTTGGATGCACACATGGTAACTTTCTTTAGATCATTCAGGTGCTGAGAATCTAAGCCACAGCCACACACAGGGCCAAGGGCCTGATTCAGACACATCCCTTTCCAAAGCAATTAAGGAAAGTGCCACAGGTATGCCCATTCATTTCCATTTGAAAACTGTTTTCTTCAGGCTTCACAAAGGGGTGGCCTGAGGCAAAGACCTTCCTGAAATTCAGGGCAACAGAACAATAGGTAAGCAAAAGGCCGAAAGCAGGGTTTCTCCTCTGAGACTTTCCTGGTCACACTGATATCTGAGTTTTCTGAGATGCTCGCCATCCCCTACAGCTATCCAGTACATGGCCATGTCACAGAGCTTGGAGGTGGTACATATCTTGGACACAAAACCATGGGCCTATTCTTGAGATTGGCCGGAATTCAGGAGGAAAATAGAAACTTAGGAAGGTAGCAGGTGTTGCTCATCGATAAGGCAAGCTACAGTCCATTCATAAACGGGGCAATATGAATGCTGAGACGATTTCTACTAGACATGACACATCCATTGATGGATTCTCTTTTCTAATGTCTACAACCACGGAAACAGTGGAATACACAGACATAGAAACACTCGCCCTGTGAAAAGACTTACTAGAAACAGTCCACTTCAAATGAAACAAACCGACTGTCCTACCTATTCTCAGAAAATGAGACAAAACCACAAACCCACAACCACACCCACAAAGGCACCTCCTTCCCCTAAGTAGGTTTGTGACTATCCAGAGTGTCCTCTGACTTGTGGGCCATAATATGTTCCCCCAAAATGGCCTTTCCTGTCTCAGATCTTGTCTCCTTGGCCAACTCTGTGAACTTCTTAGGAGCCAACGGTGAGCTACTACCTGCTTTCTCATGAAAAGCCCTGCATGCGAGCTTTCCTGGCATTTGGCCTTCCTCACATCTGTAGGTACCAAAAAATACTGACCCTGTCCTTTTTAAATCCAAACAAGTGAGACCACTGGGACTGGGACTGGGACTGGCTCTGTGTGCCTGGCTTCCTGGATCCCACGTTCAGAGAGTTCCATCACCAAGAAAGTGAGGTGAGGTCACTTCCTTCCTGAACTGAATGAGGGCACTGTCTTGGCAGACACTTTGTCCTAACTGTTGCTTTCAAGGGTCCCAAGAGATTGAGGCTGCCCCTACTTCCTGTGACATTTTCACAAGTTAGAATGGTATATCAACCAAAGGCACCCAGGAATAGATCTCCACACAGGCCTGGTTTGGTCCATGATCTCTACATTAAAAAAAAAAATCTGATTCAGACACAACCTTTTATCCTGACTGGGTTGTTTGTCATGGAAGATGACTTTTGGTCTCTCAGGTCCTTTATTGCTTCCTACATCTTCTCCAGGGATCATTTCTGCATGGACCTTTGAGGTTCTCAGCAGGTGGAAGTTTTTCTACATTTCTGTATTGTAATATCAACTCCTTCCCTGCTCTTCTGTAAAGTTAGATTGAGGGAACAGTGTCCGGTTATGTTTAAAAACATGCTCGATTTGGGTTAGAAATCATTTTGCTGGATGAATGATCGTATTGGGAACTTGCTATGTGTAGAAGAATATATAGGTGAAATATATGTATGAAAAAAGAAATTTAAGTCTGATTTGAAGCCCAGAAGGGCATTGGGCCCTTGATAGGGATACGTGGTGTTGAATTACGTTCTGCAGAGTTGTCTCAGATAAATCGATATACAATGGCATAGCACCTTGTACGTTGCATGAATTAATGTAGAAGGAACATCAAGTCAAAAAGGCATAGTCGGTAGTGAAAGGTTAATAAAATTAATAAAATAGGTACTTGTCACTTCCTGTTTTTCTGTATGCTTAACAAAACACTGTTGAAATCTTGAGAAATGTTTGCTAATCTTGTTCTAGAATGTACTGTTCCCAACAGCCGAACTGCAGAATGTACTCCCTCACTCGGTGTCATGCAAACCGCCCACTCGCCCTTACCCATCACTGAACTTCCCTCTCTTCACTCTCCAAGGAAAGTATATAAGCTCTGCTTAAGCTGTTCTCAGAGGTCTCTGCTCTATTTAATTTAGCTCTGAGCTCCAGCATGCTGGACCACAAATAAACCCTTTGCTGTTTCATGAGACAGTCTCTTGGTAGTATCTTCCTCTGACACTCGCCTGACCTTTACATATTGAGGTTCCACTGAGTTCCAGCAGTGGCGGACGAGAGACCCCAACGGGCTCCTCTCGGAGCAAGTAAGGCGCCTCTTTCCGGTTTCAGGTTTCTTGTTAGGGCTTGGCAAAATTGCTGGCGATGAAGAGCCTGGGCTCTCTCCGACGGTGGCTGAGAGACGTGTCACAGAGACAAAGGGCACCTCTCTGGAGGACCCCGCAGAGAACTCGGGAAATCAAGGAACAATAGTCTTCTCGACTCAGTGATATTTTCTTTTAGATTCGTTATTGCCATACCATTGGGTTTTGCCGGCTACTCATTCCTGGTCTCAGTGTTGGACGTTCATTGCCTGTCTTTATGGTCTTGTCTTATCTGTGTCGTGTGTCCTTGCTTTTACTGTTTGTGGAACTTTCATTATGGAACAGAGCACGTCAATGCCTCTGTCCCTGACCCTTGATCACTGGACCAAAGTCCGCTTAAGGGCTCAGAATCTTTCTTTTTTTAGTAAAACGCTGGACCTGGCAGAATCTCTGTGCCTCAGAATGGCCCATCTTTGGAGTCGTATGGCCCCTAGAAGGATCTTTCTACTTCCCACTAATTTAAAAAGTCAGAGGTATTGTCTTTCAGCCAGCGCCACATAGCCATCCGGATCAACAGCCATATATCTTAACTTGGCAGGACCTCTGCAAATCTCCTCCTCCATGGGTGAAGCCTTTCCTTGCCCCTACCTCTGCTCCTACTCCTTCCCCCATGATCTCTCAAACCCTCTCAACCTCCTCCTCCTCCACCCTCTGTTCTCCCTGAGTCACAGATTTCACTCTACTGGACTCTTCTCCCCCTCCTTATCCCCTGCCCTCGTCCCCTAACACACAACACACTCTAAGTGATTCCGCTGCTGCTGACTAAGCCTCTCTACCATTGGAGGAAGCTAAGCCGGTAATAGGATCTGACAATGGACCGATGTTCATGACCCAGGTAAGTCAGGGGTTAGCCAGGAACCTGGGGATTAATTGGAAGTTAAATTGTGCTTATAGACCACAGAGTTCAAGACAAGTAGAAAGAATGAATAGAACCATTAAAGAGACCTTAACGAAATTAAGCTTAGAGACCAGCATAAGATTGGACTATGCTCCTGCCTTATGCAATGTTTCATGCAAGAAAAAATCCCTTTGTTTCTTTGAGTAATCTTACCACGTGTGAAATTCTTTACGGTGGCCCTCCTCCAGTAGGGGACCTAAGCCCAACTGTAAGACCTAAAGATCCTTTCCACACCCCCTTGCTTGACAGACTTAAAGATCTTGAAAGAACTCAGTAATACCTGTGAAAACAGCTGGCCACTGCCTACCCAACTGGGAACCAGGGGATTCCACATCCATATCAAGTAAGAGATTTCATCTATGTAAGATGATATCAGGTGTCATCCCTGGTACCCCGCTGAAAAGGACCATACCAGTTGCTATTATAACACCTACAGTGGTAAACGTAAACAGAATCACTTCCTGGATCCATACCTCTCATCTCAAGCCTGCTCCCTGTACAGAATCTTTCTGGAAACTGAAAAAGACTGGTAACAGTTTCAAATTGTGTATTCGCAATGTGAATAAGGTTATATACTCTCCCCTTGGCTACAAGTAGTCCTAACCCTCATCAGCCCATTAAGCAGTGAAGGCTGATCACAAATCCTACTGGAAAAGAAGTATGGTCTATCTCGCATACAGCCCCCTTAGGGACCTGGTGGCCATCTCTCCACCCAGACATTTGTTAGCTGGCTATAGGTATTTCCTTTTGTGATATCCCTGATGAAGAGGATCCCACTAAAATACCATTAAATCCCTTCTGTACCATAGATAATGGAAACAAACATTATGGATGTAGGGACACGCGAGCCAGATGCAGGTTGGCTAGTCTAGATTACTAAGTTTGCCTGGCAGACTATCAAAGCCACAAAGAGTAATGGCTGTGTGGGGGAAAAGCCGACTTTTTCTGTATGTCATGGGAATGTGTGCATACAGGGGCTGCCTGATGGAACCCCAATTCTTCATCAAATTCAGTACACAGCATTGGCCACATTACCAATTAGACAACCAAAAACTATGGCACCCAGAGGGGTCTCTAGATCCTCAAATTTTGCGTGATCTTTTTAACTTCTGCAAGTGCTCAAAAGAGTGAAAGGAAATTCCCCTATGTGGAAGCCTTTTCCCTCCCTCACTCACATCCTGAACTATGCTTCTCCAATAGATCATTATCCTCAGCCTTCTGCTCCAGACCCTCTGATGTCACTCCCATCTCAGCAACTTGATTTCTCCCCTCCAATAACTAGATCAGAAACCCAAAGCTCCACCAGTTCTCAGACCATCGCCCCCTTGCTGAGGTAGCAGGTACATAGGTACCGCTCCACCGACTCATTCCTCTCATCTCCTATCAGTGCCCTCACCGGGTCCCACCAGGTCCTCTTACCAGCTAACCCAATGCTCAAACGAGCTGAGGAGAGCCCTGAGACCCTTATCCAAGATGTAATATAATTGGCCTTTAAAGTTGCTTTGTCATTACTGAAAACAGGTTACTAAAATTTAAAGTCCCTCACAGGATTTTGGGATCCTCACTCCCGTCTTTCACTCTGCTCTACCTGATCTACTGCTCAAGTTTGCTGCTAGGAAATTCCCAATACCCTTTCGCATTATTCTTTTACATCTCTCTTTTCCCTCATTCTCAGATCCTCGGAGGTGCTCTCAGCCCCACCTTCCCCGTCTTTCCCCCTCTGTACCAGGCCCACAGAAAAGTCTTAAATGACCTTCTTCAGAAGTCTTCACCATGGCTGAGTTTTGAACTTTCAGCAAAACAGTCCCAATAAAGACTTTAATGTAGATAAACTTTCTCTTTCGTATTGCCCTGTTCTACTTGGCCACTGGCTAAAAATCTCAGTACTTCTAAGCTAGACGACCCCTAACTAGTTTTTCACAAAATATGTGAACAAGTCCTCTGGCCTTCAGCTGGGGCTTCACAGAGATGGCTACATTTCTAAGATAAAGAAATTACCAACCGGGCTCCATGGTAACAGCTGGCAGGGGGAAAATAAGAAAGGGAAGAAAAAGCTCTCCTCCTCCCAGGTGTCCTTGAAAAGTTAACTTGCCCAGAACAGAAGGAAAAACAGAAACAAATACTGCTTTTTTAAACTTCTGAAGACTGTGAACTTCTGAGCCCCATCCCTTATATGTTGGGTACAAAATTCTGAAACTACCTAAACTTGAGTTTCAGGGGATTAATTGATTACAATAGAAGCAATGCCCTCTGAATCCGGTTGCAACCAAATAGGACTGTTTCCCTCTCTTGAGTGCTATCTTAGGTGCCTTGTTTGTCAGTGCCTACAACAGCATAATTCTATATACTTAAACATCGTTTATGTTTTCATGAAATGATCAGGATATGTGATAAATTGTGTAATGGTGCAGATGTTTCCCAGAGTGCTCTATCATGACGCAGGTTCATTTGAAGATCAAATAGGGGGGGCATACAACCGGTTCCACTGGGAACATATATCCCTCACTTTAGCCATCCTATTAGGAATAGGAGTTGCTGCACGGGTGGGCAGAGGAACCAGTGGCATTGTCCATGGGACACAAAAGATGACCCAATTAGAAGCAGCAATAGAGCAAAAGTAAGATATTAGAAACCTCCTTCAGGGCTTTGCATGAAAATTTAACCTCTCTCTCTGAAGTTGTTTTACAGAACAGTTGAGGGTTGGACCTCCTCTTCATTAGAGAAGGGGGCCTTTGTGCTGCATTGAGGGAAGAATGTTGTTTTTATGCTGACTATAGTGGAGCCGTAATAAAATCTATGAGTAAATTTAAAAGACACCTTGAAGAGCATCAACAAATGAGAGAGGGCCCAAAAAGGGTGGCTTGAGTCTTGGTTCACACAGTCCCCCTGGTTAACTACGTTTTTATCAACCCTGGCCGGTCCAATAATAATCCTCATATTATTGCTAACTATAAAACCCTGTTTGCTCAACCGTGTAATATCTTTTCTCCAGGCTCAAATTGGAGGAGTTAAACTTATGGTAATACCCCACTAGCAGACATTGATTGTGACACCCTCCAATGATCATTTTTATGATTAAAATTAGCCAGAAGAAGAAGTGGGGAATGAAATATTAATAAAATAGGTACTTGTCACATCTTGTTTTTCTGTATGCTTAACAGAACACTGTTGAAATCTTGAGAAATGTTTGCAAAACTTGTTCCGAGAATGTTCTATCCCCAGCTGCCAAATTGCAGAATGTACTGCCTCTCCCAGTTGCATGCAAACCGCCCACTCGCCCTGACCCATCAATACAATTCCCACCCTTCTCTCTCCAGGGAAAGTATATAAGCTCTACTTCAGCTATTCTCAGGGCTATCTGCTCTATTCAGGTGAGCTCTGAACCCCAGCATTCTGGACACCCAATAAACCCTTTGATGTTGTATGAGATAGCCTGTTGGTAGTCTCCTCCTCTGAAGCTCGCACCACGTTTACTTGGATGATTGAATGTAGAAGAGAACATCCAGTCAAAAAGGGATAGTCTGTAGCATTAGGAAGATTGTCAGTAAGTTTAGGAAGAAGGGTGAGTATAAGATTTGGAACAAAAGTTTCTTAGCAATAGGATTTCGATTAGAGAGTGAATGTAAATGTCAGCACAAGTGAAGAGTCAGTCACAATGATGAAGTGGGGAAAATATGTAGGAAAGCATATATCAATAGAGACATTACAAAATCAGGCAAAGTATAAAGTGTGTGATAGGATTAGACATTTTGAACAGGGTTGAGTTTAAATATATAATCTTAGGAAGAAAAAATATGTAGTCACAAATAGGATTGACATTTGAGAGCATTGGGCAAATTTCAGGTGGATGAATATTTTTGAGAATAATCTTGTGAATAGTTGATTATAAATCCATATACATGAACATGAATGAATTTAGGGAGTGAATATAAGACACATATATTTCATATTTTGAAAAATCTGGAGAGTGTATATATATATATATATATGTATATATATATATATACATATATATACATATACATAAAACAAACACACAGACAAAAAAGTAGCAATATATATGTCAATCAAAATTCATTATAAAATATATACCATCCACAGATCTAAAAATATTCATTTTACTGAACATGGATTTATGTATAATGCTGTTCAACTAGCAAGCTCACCCATAGGTTGAATATTCAGTTCCAACAGGGTTTAGTAGGAGTGATCTCTTCTAACAATTTGAATCTGCCAAGTCAGCCACCTCACAAGAATGTACGTGTGGTACCAGATAGGAATCTATATGTGCATATAAGAATACAGAGAAAGGGAGACAGGAATTCACATATTTGTTAACCTTAAAAATACAAGGACAACTATTTCAACAAACAATTGACTAGATTTATAACTCCAACTCTGTATCATGCAAAAGGCAAGTCCATCTATACACCATGCCTACTCTGAACTGCTTGTATTTCTATTCTTTATGGGTTATTTTTCTCCATCATATTAGGAGTAGTAGTCAGAGTCTGGTAGGGTATGGGTTAGAGTCAGGTATTCAGTATTTTGAATTGAAAATAGGACACTGAATCCAATGTGTATGCAAATATATGCTACGGAAAAATCTTCCCACTCTCCTCCAGAACAATGCCTTGACATTACCTTCGCCCCAAGTAAGACACAATTAGAGGAGAAGAGTTAGAAAATCTGTGAATACATATCTAGAATGGAAAATGCTCCAGATTTCACATCTTTGGAGGTGGTAGAGGAGTTTCCAAAAGTAAGAGACAGGGTAAACACTCCACAAACATGGAGCTCTGCTGGCCAAAAGACTTTTTGAGAATCTGCCTCTGAGGTTGGGCACTTGAAATATATGTTGTTGTCAGGAGCTTTAGCTTTATTTGTAGTGAAACCATCAAAGCTGGATCTGCATCTATGTGACCTGGAGGAAATGGTTACTTATTTTCAAATAAAAATGAGGCAGCAGTGATGAATTCTCTTTTTGTAGGTAAACATTGGCCACTGAGGGCTAAGGGTCTTCCCGTGTGGACTGTGAAACCAATGGTCATCCTCCAATTTTCGTGGTGTTTCTTGCTGCTGCACTGGGAGTTTGGTATTTGTTTCATGAAATACAACGAGTTCAAATGGGACACAGTGCTGAAGGGAGTTCTGTCAGGTGTGGTTGGCAGGGTCTCCAGGAGAATGCACCAACCAGGGTTCTATCTCAAGTAGCTTGCCCCCTTGACAATAGCAACATGATACTGAACATTGCTCTGAAACCTCTCCATATAAAAATATGCCTTTACATATATGGGTGTGATGGTTGCACCATGTCAGTCACAGCCATTTGGAAGCCAATGGAAGATCCACATGGCCCCACCACAGATGTTTTATCACACATTTGCATAACACAGCTCTAGGCCCACTACTTACCAGGCCCCAACTTACTGGCATCTCTGTTAGACACCATTTTCATGAAACCCAGTCAATCAAGGCCCTGTCTGGTATACTCATGATCATCAACAGGACATCAAAGGTCCTCCAGTGCCAGCTGGTCATCGGAATTTCTAAAATTTCATGGTAATTATCTAGCATTTTTTCACAGATGCATTTGGAGGCAATGTTGGTTTCAATTCATTCAGGAACCATTAAATGGTGAGGAAGCTAATTTCAGGGAAATCTCTGGAGCACTCTCACAGGCAAGTCTACCCAAAGAGAGGCCAAAAAGTCACATGAAGCCAGGCCCATTGAGGCCTACAAAGCGAGGTCCAAGTGTGTTTTGAATCTCAATTATGCCTGCCAAGTCTTTCAGAATAAAATCATGTAATATCCTGGCTGTGATTCCCAGTGTTCTGTGGAAAGCCACTCTGGGCCTTGATCCCAGGTTCCAATGGCAACTCTCATTCCTGGCCTCCTAAAATCCCAACACAATTCATGTCAATACTTCTCTGAGGTCAGTTCCAGAACTCAGTCTCTAAGGGGAATCACAGCAGAATTCAAGCCCAGGTTTACCCAGTCATTTCTTCCAACTGCCACACAAATGACCACAATTATAACCAAAACACTCCTACATGGCCCTCATCTTCTACCATAAAGATACTCATCATAACATCTGGATGGAGGTTTTCATGAGAGGCACATCCCAAGACAGTGTCCAAAATAAGCTCCCTTGCCCCTCATGTGCCGAATGTCAGGGTGGCTTGGACACCCTTCCTGTGAACCAGGAGTGATCAAATAGGCCTGCCATTAATACTGCTTCGCTTCTCCAATTTGAGGCTCTCTGACTGTGGGGTCTAGATTCTTTTTGTGAATTGGAGTCATGAGAAAAGCCAAGCACCTCTGCAGAGATTTGAAGAACTCATTTCACCCAAAGAATCCCTATTCTGACATGATGGATTTCAGAAACCTAACAAAGGAAGGCAATATAATTCATGCACATTGATTGAACGTTTTTCCATTTTGGTTTAGATGCACATATGGAATCTTTCTTTACATCCACCAGGTGCTGAGAATCTAAGTCACAGCCTAAAACAGGGCAAAGGGCCTGAATCAGACACATCCTTTTCCAATGAAATTAAGCAAAGAGCCAGAGGTGATGCACATTCATTTCCATTTGACAACTGTTTTCTTCAGGCTTAACAAAGGGGTTTCATGAGACAAAGACCTTCCTGATATTCAGGGCAACAGAACAATAGGTAAGCAAAAGGCCCAAAGCAGGGTATATCCACTGAGACTTTCCTGGTCACACTGATATCTGAGTTTTCTGAGATGCTGGCCATTCCATTCAGGTATCCAGTACATGGCCATGTCAAAGACCTTGGATTTGGTACATATCTTGGACACATAACCATGAGCCTATTCTAGAGAGTGGCCAGAATTCAGGAAGAAAACAGGGACTTAGGAAGGTATTAGGTGTTGCCCGTGCATAAGGCAAGCCACACTCCATTCATAAATTGGGCAGGATGAATGCTGGGAAGCTTTATACTAGACATGACACATCCATTGCTGCATTCTCTTTTCTCATGTCTACTACCACAGGCACAGTGGGATACACAGACATGGAAACACTCACCTCTTCAAACGACTTACCGGAAACAGTTCACTCCAAAACAAACAAACCGCCATTCCTACCTATTTTCAGAACATGAGACAAACCACAAACCCACACCCACTCCCAAAAAGGCACCTCCTTCCTCATAGGTGTATGACTAACCAGAGTGTCCTCTGACTGGTGGCCATACTCTGTTCTTCCGAAATGGCCTGTCCTCTCTCAGATCTGTTTTCCTTGGCCAACACTGTAAAGTTGTAAGGAAAAAGTGGAGAGCCACTACCTGCTTTCTCAGGAAAGCTCCCTATTCAGAGCTCTCCAGGCATTTGGTAATCCTCACTTCAGTAGGTACCAAGAATGACTGACTCTATCTTTGGTAAATCCAAACAAGTGAGCCCACTGGGACTGGGACTGGGACTGCCTCTGGGTGGCTGGCTCCTTGGATACAAAGTTCAGAGAGTTCCATCACCAAGGAAATGAGGTATGTTACATTCTTTGGAACTGAATGAGGTCACTGCCTTGGCAAATGTATATCTTATAATGTTCAAAAACTGAAGAAATAATAATGTACCAGTGTCGAATACAAATGAATGACAAATTACATATCATGTCCCATTGGAGTCTACTTGCATTGATGTTAGACTGGGTCAGTTACTGTAGAATAATTAGGATTTGTATGCACCATTCACTGAAGTTAGTTTTCAGTACTAGGAAACAAATATGTATTTCAGGTGGATGAATATTTCTGATTATAATCTTGTGAAAAGTTGATTATAAATCCACATACATGAACATGAATGAATTTAGAGAGTGTATATTAGACACATATATTTCATATTTTGAAAAATTTGGAGAGTATATCTATATCTATATCTATATCTATATCTATATCTATATATATATATATATATATACACACACACACACACACAAACACACACACACAACACTCACAGACATTAAAAAGTACCAATATAAATGCCAATCGAATTCATCAGTAAATATATATCATCCACAAATGCAAAAATATTTATTTTACTGAACATGAGTTAATGTATAATGTTGTTCTACTAGGACGCTCTCCTATAGGTTGAATTTTCATTTCCAACAGCATTTAGGAGGAGTGAACTCTTCTCACAATTTGTATCTGCCAAGGCAGCTACCTCACAAAAATGTACGTGTGATACCTGGTAGGATTCTATATATGCATATAAATATACATGTGTGAATAGGCTACAGAAAAGGGAAACAAGAATTCACATATTTGTTAAGTTTAAAAACACATGGAGAATATTTCAATTAAAATTTGACTAGATTTATAACTCCTACCTTATATAATGCAAATGTCAAGTCCAACAATACAACATGTCTCCTCTGAAGTGCTTGTATTTCTAATGTGTTGGGTTAATTTTCTCCCTTATATTAGGATGAATAGTCTGAGTCTACTAGGTATGGGTTAGTGTCAGGGATTCAGTATTTCGAATGGAAAATTGGAAAATGAATCCAATGTGTATGTAAATATATGCTGCACAAATATCCTCCTGCTCTCATCCAGAACAATGTCTTGAGATTACCTTCACCCCAAGTAAGACACAATTAGAGGAGAAGAGTTACAAAATCAGTGAATACATATCTGGAATGGAAAATGCTCAGGAGTTCACAACCTTGGAGGTGGTAGAGCAGTTTCCAAAACTAAGGGACAGGGTAAACACTCCACAAACATGGAGCTCTGCTGGCCTAAAAACTTTTTGAGAAACTGCCACTGAGTTTTGCACTTGAAATATATGTTGTTTTCAGGAGATATGGCTTCCTTTGTAGTGAGACCATCAAAGCTGGGTCTGCATCTATGTGACCTGGAGGACATGGTTTCTTATTTCCAATGAACTAGATGAAGCAGTGCTGAATCCTCTCTTTGTAGGTAAACTGAGGCCACTGTGGACTAAGTGTCTCCCCGTGTGGACTGTGAAGCCATTTGGTCCTCCTCCACTTTTTGTGGTGTTTTTGCTGCTGCACTGTGAGTTTGGTATTTGTTTCACGAAATACTAGGAGCTAACCTGGGACACAGTACTGGAGGGAGTTCTGTCACATGTGGTGGGTCAGGGTCTGCAAGAGAATGCACCAACTAGGCTCCTATCTCTCACAGCTTGCCCCATTGCCCCCTTGTCCATATCAACCTGATTCTTAATTTTCCTCTGAAAACTCTCCATATAACAAGATGCCTTTACATATAAGGGTCTGTTGGCTGCACCATGTCAGTTACAAGCCATTTGGAATCCAATGGTATATCCACATGGCCCTACCACGGATGTTTTATCAAACACCTCCCCACCACTGCTCTAGACCCACTACTCAGCAGGCTCCAACTTACTGGCATCTCTGTTCTACACCATTTTCATGAAACTCAGTAAGTCAAGGCACTGTCTGGTATAATCATGATCAGCAACAGGACATACAATGTTTCCCCAGTGCCACCTGGTCATAGGAATTTCAAAAATTTCATGGTATTTATCTAGCCATTTTTCAAGCATGAAGTTGGAGGCACTGTGGATTTCAGTTCATTCAGCAAACATTAAATGGTGAGGAAGCTCATTTCAATGAAATCTCTGGAGAACTCTCACAGGCACGGCTTCCCAAAGAGTGGACAAATTGTCACATTAGGCCAGGCCCATTGAGGTCTACAATGTGAGGTCCATGTGTGTTTTGACTCTCAACTATGGCTGCCATTTCTTTAAGAATAAAATCATGTGATATCCTTGCTGAGATTTCCAGTCCTCTGTTGAAATCCACCCGGGGTCTAGGTCTCAGTTTCCAAGAGCGACTTTCATGCGTGGCCTCTTAAAATCCCAACAAAATTCATGGCAATGCTTCTCTGAGTTCATTTCCAAAACCCAGTCTCTAAGGGGAATCACACCAGAGTTCAACCCTACGTGTACCCAGTCATTTTTTCCAATGCCACACAAATGACCAAAATCAAAACCAAAACACTCCCACATGGCCCTCATCTTATTCCATATAGTCAATCATCTTAACCTCTGGCTGGAGGTTTCCATGAGGGGCGCAGCCCAAGACAGTGTCAAAAATCAGCTCGTTTGCCCCTCATTTGCCTAAAGTCAGGGTAGCCTGGACACCGTTTCTGTGAACCAGGAGTGAACAAATAAGCCTGCCTTTAATACTTCTGTGTTTCTCCAATTTCAGGCCTACTGATTTTAGGTATCAATTCTTTAGGTGATTTAGAGTCATGCGAAAACACAAGCACCTCTGCAGGGCTTTGAAGAACTCATTTGACCCAAAGAATCCCTATTCTCATTTGATGGAGTGCAGGAACCTAACAGAGGAAGGCAAGAGACTTCATCCACAATGAATGATATTTTTTGCCATTTTGGTTTTGGATGCTCAAATGGGATCATTCTTAAGATCCATCAGGTGCTGAGAATCTAAGTCACAGCCACACACAGGTCCAAAGGCTGATAAAGACACATCTCTTTCCAAAGCAATTAAGCAAAGAGCCACAGGTGAGGCCCATTCATTTCCATTTGAAAACTGTTTTCTTCAGGCTTCACAAAGGGGTGGCCTGAGGCAAAGACCTTCCTGACATTCAGTGCAACACAACAATAAGTAAGCAAAAGGCCCAAAGCAGGGTTTCTGCACTGAGATTTTTCTGGTCACACTGATATCTGAGTTTTCTGAGATGCTCGCCATTCTCTTCAGCTATCCAGTACATGGCCATGTCACAGAGCTTGGAGGTGGTACATATTTTGGACACAAATCCATGAGCCTATTCTGGAGAGTGGCCAGAATTCAGGAAGAAAACAACAACTTAGAAAAATAGCAGGTGTTGCACATCGATAAGACAAGCTGCAGTCCATTCATATATTGGGCAGGATGAATTATGGGAAGATTTATACTAGACAGGACACATCCATTAATGCATTCTCTTTTCTAATGTCTACAACAACAGACACAGTGGGATACACAGAAACAGAAACACTCGCCGTGTCAAATGACTTACTAGAAACTGTCCACTCCAAACCAAACAAACCGCCTTTCCTATCTATTCTCAGAACATGAGACAAAACAACAAACCCACACCCACTCCCACAAAGGCACCTCCTTCCCCCAAGTAGGTCTGTGACTATCCGGAGTGTCCTCTGACTGGTGGGCCATACTATGTTCCCCCGAAATGGCCTGTCTTCTCTCAGACCTTCTTTCCTTGACCAACTCTGTGAAGATGTCAGGAAAAAGTGGTTAGCCACTACCTGTTTTCTCAGGAAAGGTCCATCTTCAGAGCTCTCCTGGCATTTGGCCATCCTCACATCATTAGGTACCAAGAAAACTGACTCTGTCCTTGGTAAATCCAAACAAGTGAGCCCACTGGGCCTGGGACTGGGTCTGCCTCTGGGTGCCTGGCTTCTTGGATAACAAGTTCAGAGAGTTCCATCACCAAGGAAATGAGGTATGTCACATTCTTTGGAACTGAATGAGGTCACTGCCTTGGCAACCACTTTGTCCTAACAGTTGCTTCCAAGGGTAACATAAGATGGAGGTTGCCCCTACTTCCTGTGACACTTTCATAAGGTAGAATGTATATCAACCATTGGCACCCAGGAACAGCTCTCCACTCAGGCCTGGTTTGGTCCATCTTCTCTACAATAAGAAGAGAGAGATTCAGATTCAGACACATCCCTTCATCCTGACCAGGTTGTTTGCCATGGAAGATGACTTTTGCTCTCTCAGGTGCTTCATACCTGCCTACAACTTCTCCAGGTATCATTTGTGCATGGACATTTGAGGTTCTCATCAGGTGGAAGGTCCCCAACTTTCCTGTATTGTAAGAACTACTCTGACAGCTCTTTTGTCCATTTTGGTTTGGGATGCACACATGGGATTTTTCTTTAGACCCATCATGTGCTGTGAATCTAAGCCACAGCCTCACATAGGGCTGAGAGGCTGATTCAGAAACATCCATTTCCAAAGCAATTAAGCAAAGAGGCACAGGAAATGACCATTCTTTTCCATTTGAAAACTATTTTCTGCAGGCTTCACAAAGTGTGGCCTGAGGCAAAGACCTTCCTGACATTCAGGGCAACAGAATAGGTAAGAAAAGGCCCAAAGCAGGGTTTCTCCACTGAGACTTTCTTGGGCATACTGATATCTGAGTTTTCTGAGATACTCGCCATTCCCATCAGCTATCCAGTACATGGCCATGTCACAGAGATGGAGGTGGTACATATCTTGGACACAAAATCATGAGCGTATTCTGGAGAGTGTCCAGAATTCAGGAAGAAAACAGGAATTTAGAAAGATGGCAGGAGTTGCCCATCCATACGTCAACCTGCAGTCCATTCATAAATTGCACAGGATGAATGCTTTGAAGCTTTCTCGTAGACAGGACACATCCATTGATGCATTCTCTTTTCTAATGTCTACAATCACGGACACAGTATGATATATAGACACAGAAACACTCACCTTGTCAAAGGACTTACTAGACACAGTCCACTCCAAAACAAACAAACCAGCTTTCCTAACTATTCTCAGAACATGAGACAAAACCACAAACTCACACTCACACCCAAAAAGTCACCTCCTTTCCCCAAGTAGGTCTGTGACTATCCGGAGTGTCCTCTGACTTGTGGGCCATACTATGTTCCCCCAAAATGGCTGTCCTGTCTCCAATCTGGTCTCTTTGGCCAACTCTGTGAAGTTGTCAGGAGCCCATGGTGAGAAACTACCTGCTTTCTCTGGAAAGGCCAGTCTTCATAGTTTCCAGGCATTTGGCTGTCCTCACATCAGTAGGTACAAAGAAAGAGTGACTTTGTCTTGTTAAATCCAAACAAGTTAGCCCACTGGGACATGGAGTGGGTTTGACTCTGTGTGCCTGGTTTCCTGGATCCCAAGATCACACTTTCATTACCAAAACTGTAAGGTGATGTCACTTTCTTCAAGATCTGAATGAAGTCACTGCCTTGGAAACCACTTAGTTTTAACAGTTGCTTACATGGTTCCCAAAAGATGGAGGCTGCCTCTACTTGCTGTGACTCATTCATATGTTAGAATGGTATATCAACCATAGGCACCGGGGAACAGCTCTCCACACAGGCATGGTTTGGTCCATCTTCTCTACATTAGGAAGAGAGAGGCTAATTCAGACACATCCCATCAACCTGACCAGGTTGTTTGCCATGGAAGATGACTTTTGCTCTCTCATGTCCTTCATAGCTGCCTACATCTTCTCCAAGGATCATTTCAGCATGGACCTTTTAGGTTTTCAGCAGCTGGAAGATCGCCTATATTCCTGAATTGTAAGACCAACTCTGTCCCTGCTCTTCTGTAAAATTAGATTGAGGGAAAAGTGTATGGTTAGGGTTAATAACATGTTCAATTTGGGTTAGGAATCATTCTCTGGAATGAATATTTGTATTAGGAACCTGCGATATTTATAAGAATATATAGGTGAAATATAAGTATGAAACAGAAATCTAGGTAAGTTTTGAAGCCCAGAAGGGCATTGGGCCCTTGATTGGGATACTTAGCATTGATTTATGTCCTGCACAGTTGTCTCAGTTAAATCAATATACTATGGCATAGGACCTTCTAATTTGGATGATTGAATGTGGAAGAGGAACATCCAGTCAAAAAGGGATATTCGGTAGGATTAGGAAAATAGTCGGTAGGTTTAGATAAAAGAGTGAGTATAGGATTTGGACCAAAAGTTCTTTAGCAATAGGGTTTCAGGTAGAGAGTGAATGTAAATGTCAGCACATGTGAAGAGTCAGTCACAATGATGAACTGGGTAAAATATGTAGGAAAGCATATATTTTGAAGACGTATAAATTAATTGGGGGTACAAATAGGTGTACCTTGTGCCTATGAATATAGAGATAATGCATGAATAGACCATACTGTGAATAAATAATATAACTGATTCGAACTTTAAATAATGGATTGAATTGATTTCTGAAAATATACAGGAAACCTAATATTGATATACAATCATCCATTCCAAACAGTTATGCTTCTAATGGTGATATTAGATTTATGGTTTATCATGAAAAGTGTGTGAGTTTTGCTTCAAAACTGATTATGAAATTAAAAAAAAATGTGTTTGCAGAGAAGTCTCATGAAAAGACCAGTCAAGAAACCGGGAGGAATACATGTGTTCTGAAGCAGGAAATGATTAAAAGTGAAAAAATACCTATAAAGTTGTGAACTTGTGGATGAAATATATATCCTATGATGTGCAAAAACTGCAGAAATATTAATGTAGCAGTGTTGAATATAAATGAATGTCAAAATACACATCATGTCCATAGGAATCTACTTGCATTGATGTTAAACTGGGTCAGATACTGTAGAATTATTAGGATTTGTATGCACCATTCACAGAAGTGAGTTGTCAGTACAAGGAAACAAATATGTATTTCAGATGGATGAATATTTCCAATAATAATCTTGAGAAAAGTTGATTATATTTCCTCATGCATGAACATGAATGAATGTATGAATGTAGAGAGTGTATATAAGACACATATATTTCATGTTTTGATAAATCAGGAGAGTATATATATATATATATATATATATATATATATATATACCAAAAAAACACACAGAGAAACATAAAAAAGTAGCAATATATGCCAAATGAAATTTATAATGAAATATATAACATCTACTGATGCAAAAATATATACTTTACTGAACATGGAATTATGTATAATGTTGTTGTACTAGGAAGCTCACCCATAGGTTGAATTTTTAGTTCCAACAGCGTTTAAGAGGGGTAGTCTCTTCACACAATTTATATCTGCCGAGTCAGAAACCTCACAAAAATGTACGTGTGATACCAGGTAGGATTCTATATGTACATATAAAAATACATGTGCTGTATAGGCTACAGAGAAAGGGAGGCAGGGATTCACATATTTGTTAATTTTAAAAACACATGAAAAACTATCCCAAATAAAAATTCACTAGATTTATAACACCTACCATTTATTATGCAAAAGAAAAGTTCAAAAATACACCATGCCTCCTCTGACCTGCTTGTATTTCTGTTCTATTTGGGTTATTTTTCTCCATCATATTAGGATTAGTAGTCAGAGTCTAGTAGGGTATGTGTTAGTGTCAGGGATTCAGTATTTTGAATGGAAAATAGGAAAAAGAATCCAATGTCTATCAAATATGTGCTACACAAAATATTTTCCCTCTCTCATCCAGAACAATGCCTTGACATTACCTTCGCCCCAAGTAAGACACAATTAGTGGAGAAGAGTTATAAAATCTGTGAATATATAACTGGAATGGAAAATGCTCATGAGTTCACAACCTTGGATGTGGTAGAGAAGTTTCCATAAGTAAGGGACAGGTTAAAAACTCCACAAACATGGAGCTCTGCTGGCCTAAAGGACTTCTTGATAAACTGCCTCTGAGGTTGGGCACTTGAAATATATGTTGTTTTCAGGAGCTTTAGCTTCCTTTGTCGTGAGACCATCAAAGCTGGGTCTGATTCTATGTGACCTGGAGGACATGGTTTTTATTTTCTAATGAACATGAGGCAGCAGTCGTGAATTCTCTCTTTTAAGTAAAATGTGACCAGTGCGTGCTAAGTCTCTCCCCATCTGGGCTGTGAAGCCATTTGGTCATCCTCCACTTTTTCATGGTTTTTCTTTCTCCTGCATTGGGAGTTTGGTATTTGCTTCACGAAATACAAGGAGTTCAAAAGGGACACAGTGCTGGATGGAGTTCTGCCACATGTGGTGGGTCAGGGTCTGCAGGAGAATGCACCAACCAGGCTTCTATCCCACATAGCTTTTTCCCTTGTCTATTGCAACCTGATTCTTAACATTGCCATGAAACCTCTCCATATAACAAGACGCCCTTACATATTAGTGTCTGCTGGCCTCACCATGTCTGTCACAAGCCATTTGGAAGCCAATGGCAAATCCATATGGCCACATCAGAGATGTATTATGACACACATACACACCACTGCTCTAGGCACACTACTCAGCAGGCACCAACTTACTGGCATGTCTGTTCTAGATCATTTTCATGAAACACAGTCAATCAAGGCACTGTCTAGTATACTCATGATAAACAACAGGACATCCAAAGGTTCTCCAGAGACATGTTGTATAGTTGGACTTGACATTTGCATTATATAAGGTAGGAGTTATAAATCTAGTCAAATTTTAATTGAAATATTCTCCATGTGTTTTTAAACTTAACAAATATGTGAATTCTTGTTTCCCTTTTCTGTAGCCTATTCACACATGTATATTTATATGCATATATAGAATCCTACCAGGTATCACACGTACATTTTTGTGAGATGGCTGTCTTGGCAGATACAAATTGTGAGAAGAGTTCACTCCTCCTAAATGCTGTTGGAAATGAAAATTCAACCTATAGGAGAGAGTCTTAGTAGAACAACATTATACATTAACTCATGTTCAGTAAAATAAATATTTTTGCATTTGTGGATGATACATATTTACTGATGAATTTCGATTGGCATTTATATTGGTACTTTTTAAATGTCTGTGAGTGTTGTGTGTGTGTGTGTGTGTGTGTGTGTGTGTGTGTATATATATAGATATAGATATAGATATAGATATAGATATAGATATACTCTCCAAATTTTTCAAAATATGAAATATATGTGTCTAATATACACACTCTAAATTCATTCATGTTCATGTATGTGGATTTATAATCAACTTTTCACAAGATTATAATCAGAAATATTCATCCACCTGAAATACATATTTGTTTCCTAGTACTGAAAACTAACTTCAGTGAATGGTGCATACAAATCCTAATTATTCTACAGTAACTGACCCAGTCTAACATCAATGCAAGTAGACTCCTATGGGACATGATATGTAATTTGTCATTCATTTGTATTCGACACTGGTACATTATTGTTTCTTCAGTTTTTGCACATCACAGGATATACATTTCATCCACAAGTTCACAAATTAATAAGCATTTGTTTCAACTTTAATCATCTTGCTTCAGAACACATGAATTGTCAGGGTTTCTTGACTGGTCTTTTCATGAGACTTCTTTCCAAACACATTATTTTGAATTTCCATAATCATTTTGAAGCAAAACTCACACACTCTTCATAATAAACCAAAACACTAATATTTCCATTAGATATATACCTGGTTGGAATGAATGATTGTATATCAATATATGATTTCCTTTAATTTTTCAGATATCAGTTAATTCATTATTTAAAGTTCAAAAAAGTTATATTATTTATTCACAGTATGGTCTATTCATGCTTTTTCTCTATGTTCCTAGAAACAGGGTACACCTCTTTGTACCCCCGATTCTCATTTTACATCTTCAATATATTGCTCCCAGAAATGGTGAAAGAAATACTCATGTCACCTCATTATCACAGTAATATTCTGGACAAAAAATGGAAAGGTCACACTTATGATTGTACCAAAGCCTAAATGGAAAGTGAACATGGATTTCTAAAAACATCCATGTCCAGGTTGCCTAATGCTGTCAATTGTCAATCCTATTGGTGACTACATATTTGTTTTCTTCCTAATTTATATATTCAAACTCAACCCTGTTGAAAATGTCTAATTCTATCACTCACTTTATACTTTGCCTGATTTTGTAATGTTTCTATTGCTATCTTCTTTTCTACATATTTTCCCCAGTTCAACATAGTGACTGACTCTTCATATGTGCTGACATTTACATTCACTCTACAACCGAAAGTCTATTGCTAAAGAACTTTTGGTCCAAATCCTATACTCACTCTTCTTCCTAAACCTACCGACTATCTTCCTAATCCTACTGAATATCCCTTTTTGACTGGATGTTCTCTTCTAAATTCAATCATCCAATGTACAAGGTCCTATGCCATTGTATATCGAATTATCTGAGGCATCTTTGCAGAACATCATTCAAAGCTAAGTATCCCAATCAAGGGCAAAACCCTTCTGGGCTTCAAATCATACCTAGATTTCTGTTTTCCTACTTATATTTCACCTCTATATTCTTGTAAATATTGCAGGTTCCCAATATCATTATTCATCACACAGAATCACTCGTAATCCAAATCAAACCTGTTTTTAACCCCAAGTATACACTGTTCCCTCAATCATTTTACAGAAGAGCAGGGACAGAGTGGTTCTTACAATACAGGAAAGTTGGGGAGCTTCCACCTGATGAGAACCTCAAATGTCCATGCACAAATGATACCTGGAGAAGTTGTAGGCAGGTATGAAGCACCTGAGAGAGCAAGAGTCATCTTCCATGGCACACAACCTGGTCAGGATGAAGGGATGTGTCTGAATCTGAATCTCTCTCTTCTTATTGTAGAGAAGATGGACCAAACCAGGCCTGAGTGGAGAGCTGTTCCCGGGTGCCAATGGTTGATATACATTCTACCTTATGAAAGTGTCACAGGAAGTAGGGGCAACCTCCATCTTATGTTACCCTTGGAAGCAACTGTTAGGACAAAGTGGTTGCCAAGGCAGTGACCTCATTCAGTTCCAAAGAATGTGACATACCTCATTTCCTTGGTGATGGAACTCTCTGAACTTGGTATCCAAGAAGCCAGGCACCCAGAGGCAGTCCCAGTCCCAGTCCCAGTGGGCTCACTTGTTTGGATTTACCAAGGACAGAGTCAGTTTTCTTGGTACCTAATGATGTGAGGATGGCCAAATGCCAGGAGAGCTCTGAAGATGGACCTTTCCTGAGAAAACAGGTAGTGGCTAACCACTTTTTCCTGACATCTTCACAGAGTTGGTCAAGGAAACAAGATCTGAGAGAAGACAGGCCATTTCGGGGTACATAGTATGCCCCACCAGTCAGAGGACACTTCGGATAGTCACAGACCTACTTGGGGGAAGGACGTGCCTTTGTGGGAGTGGGTGTGGGTTTGTTGTTTTGTCTCATGTTCTGAGAATAGATAGGAAAGGCGGTTTGTTTGGTTTGGAGTGGACAGTTTCTAGTAAGTCATTTGACACGCGAGTGTTTCTCTTTCTGTGTATCCCACTGTGTCCGTTGTTGTAGACATTAGAAAAGAGAATGCATTAATGGATGTGTCCTGTCTAGAATAAATCTTCCCATAATTCATCCTGCCCAATATATGAATGGACTGCAGCTTTCTTATCGATGTGCAACACCTGCTATCTTTCTAAGTTGTTGTTTTCTTCCTGAATTCTGGCCACTCTCCAGAATAGGCTCATGGATTTGTGTCCAAAATATGTACCACCTCCAAGCTCTGTGACATGGCCCTGCACTGGATAGCTGAAGAGAATGGCGAGCATCTCAGAAAACTCAGATATCAGTGTGACCAGGAAAGTTTCAGTGCAGAAACACTGCGTTGGGCCTTTTGCTTACTTATTGTTGTGTTTCACTGAATGTCAGGAAGGTCTTTGCCTCAGGCCACCCCTTTGTGAAGCCTGAAGAAAACAGTTTTCAAATGGAAATGAATGGGCCTCACCTGTGGCTCTTTGCTTAATTGCTTTGGAAAAGGATGTGTCTTTATCAGCCTCTTGGGCCTGTGTGTGGCTGTGACTTAGATTCTCAGCACCTGATGGATCTTAAGAATGATCCCATGTGAGCTTCCAAAACCAAAATGGCAAAAAATTTCATTCATTGTGGATGAAGTCTCTTGCCTTCCTCTGTTAGGTTCCTGCACTCCATCAAATGACAATAGGGATTCTTTGGGTCAAATGAGTTCTTCAAAGCCCTGCAGAGGTGCTTGTGTTTTCGCATGACTCTAAATCACCTAAAGAATCGATACCTAAAATCAGTAGGCCTCAAATTGGAGAAACACAGAAGTATTAACGGCAGGCTTATTTGTTCACTCCTGGTTCACAGAAACGGTGTCCAGGCTACCCTGACTTTAGGCAAATGAGGGGCAAACGAGCTGATTTTGGACACTGTCTTGGGCTGCGCCCCTCATGGAAACCTCCAGCCAGAGGTTAAGATGATTGACTATATGGAATAAGATGAGGGCCATGTGGGAGTGTTTTGGTTTTAATTTTGGTCATTTGTGTGGCATTGGAAAAAATGACTGGGTCCACTTGGGCTTGAACTCTGGTGTGATTCCCCTTAGAGACTGGGTTTTTGGAACTGAACTCAGAGAAGCATTGCCATGAATTTTGTTGGGATTTTAAGAGGCCACGCATGAAAGTCGCTCTTGGAAACTGAGACCTAGGCCCCGGGTGGATTTCGACAGATGCCTGGGAATCTCAGCAAGGATATCACATGATTTTATTCTTAAAGAAATGGCAGCCATAGTTGAGAGTCAAAACACACATGGACCTCACATTGTAGACCTCAATGGGCCTGGCCTAATGTAACCTTTTGTCCACTCTTTGGGAAGCCGTGCCTGTGAGAGTTCTCCAGAGATTTCATTGAAATGAGCTTCCTCACCATTTAATGTTTGCTGAATGAACTGAAACCCACAGTGCCTCCAACTTCATGCTTGAAAAATGGCTAGATAAATACCATGAAATTTTTGAAATTCCTATGACCAGGTGGCACTGGAGAAACATTGGATGTCCTGTTGCTGATCATGAGTATACCAGACAGTGCCTTGATTTACTGAGTTTCATGAAAATGTTGTAGAAAAGAGATGCCAGTAAGTTAGAGCCTGCTGAGTAGTGGTTCTAGACAGTGGTGGGGAGGTGTTTGATAAAACATCCGTGGTAGGGCCATGTGGATCTTCCATTGGATTCCAAATGTCTTGTAACTGACATGGTGCAGCCAGCAGACCCTTATATGTAAAGGCATCTTGTTATATGGAGAGTTTTCAGAGGAAAATTAAGAATCAGGTTGATATGGACAAGGGGGCAATGGGGCAAGCTGTGAGAGATAGGATCCTAGTTGGTGCATTCTCTTGCAGACCCTGACCCACCACATGTGACAGAACTCCCTCCAGCACTGTGTCCCAGGTTAGCTCCTAGTATTTCGTGAAACAAATACCAAACTCACAGTGCAGCAGCAAAAACACCACAAAAAGTGGAGGAGGACCAAATGGCTTCACAGTCCACACGGGGAGACACTTAGTCCCCAGTGGCCTCAGTTTACCTACAAACAGAGGATTCAGCACTGCTTCATCTTGTTCATTGGAAAATAAGAAAACATGTCCTCCAGGTCACATAGATGCAGACCCAGCTTTGATGGTCTCACTACAGAGGAAGCCAAATCTCCTGAAAACAACATATATTTCAAGTGTGGAAGCTCAGAGGCAGTTTCTCAAAAAGTTTTTAGGCCAGCAGAGCTCCATGTTTGTGGAGGGTTTACCCTGTCCCTTAGTTTTGGAAACTCCTCTACCACCTCCAAGGTTGTGAACTTCTGAGCATTTTCCATTCCAGATATGTATTCACTGATTTTTAACTCTTCTCCTCTAATTGTGTCTTACTTGGAGTGAAGGTAATGTCAAGGCATTGTTCTGGATGAGAGCGGGAGGATATTAGTGCAGCATATATTTACATACACATTGGATTCATTTTCCAATTTTCCATTCGAAATACTGAATCCCTGACACTAACCCATACCTAGTAGACTCAGACTATTCATCCTAATATAATGGAGAAAATTAACCCAACACATTAGAAAAACAAGTACTTCAGAAGAGACATGTTGTATAGGTGGACTTGACATTTGCATTATATAAGGTAGGAGTTATAAATCTAGTCAAATTTTAATTGAAATATTCTCCATGTGTTTTTAAACTTAACAAATATGTGAATTCTTGTTTCCCTTTTCTGTAGCCTATTCACACATGTATATTTATATGCATAAATAGAATCCTACCAGGTATCACACGTACATTTTTGTGAGGTGGCTGTCTTGGCAGATACAAATTGTGAGAAGAGTTCACTCCTCCTAAATGCTGTTGGAAATGAAAATTCAACCTATAGGAGAGCGTCCTAGTAGAACAACATTATACATTAACTCATGTTCAGTAAAATAAATATTTTTGCATTTCTGGATGATACATATTTACTGATGAATTTCGATTGGCATTTATATTGGTATTTTTAATGTCTGTGAGTTGTGTGTGTGTGTGTGTGTGTGTGTGTGTGTGTATAGATATAGATATAGATATAGATATACTCTCCAAATTTTTCAAAATATGAAATATATGCGTCTAATATACACTCTCTAAATTCATTCATGTTCATGTATGTGGATTTATAATCCACTTTTCACAAGATTAAAATCAGAAATATTCATCCACCTGAAATACATATTTGTTTCCTAGTACTGAAAACTAACTTCAGTGAATGGTGCAAACAAATCCTAATTATTCTACACTAACTGACCCAGTCTAACATCAATGCAAGTAGACTCCTATGGGACATGATATGTAATTTGTCATTCATTTGTATTCGATACTGGTACATTATTGTTTCTTCAGTTTTTGCACATCACAAGATATACATTTCATCCACAAGTTCACAAATTAATAAGCATTTGTTTCAACTTTCACCAATTCTTGCTTCAGAACACATGTATTGTCAGGGTTTCTTGAATGGTCTTTTCATGAGAGACTTCTTTCCAAACACATTATTTTGAATTTCCATAATCATTTTGAAGCAAAACTCACAGACTCTTCATGATAAACCAAACACAAATATTTCCATTACATATATACCTGGTTGGAATGAATGATTGTATATCAATATACGATTTCCTTTAATTTTTCAGATATCAGTTCTATTCATTATTTAAAGTTCAAAAAAGTTATATTATTTATTCACAGTATGTCTATTCATGCTTTTTCTCTATGTTCCTAGAAACAGGGTACACCTCTTTGTACCCCCGATTCTCATTTTACATCTTCAATATATTACTCCCAGAAATGGTGAAAGAAATACTCATGTCACCTCATTATCACAGTAATATTCTGGACAAAAAATGGAAAGGTCACACTTATGATTGTACCAAAGCCTAAATGGAAAGTGAACATGGATTTCTAAAAACATCCATGTCCAGGTTGCCTAATGCTGTCAATTGTCAATCCTATTGGTGACTACATATTTGTTTTTTTCCTAATTTATATATTCAAACTCAACCCTGTTGAAAATGTCTAATTCTATCACTCACTTTATACTTTGCCTGATTTCGTAATGTTTCTATTGATATCTGCTTTTCTACATATTTTCCCCAGTTCAACATAGTGACTGACTCTTCATATGTGCTGACATTTACATTCACTCAACAACCGAAAGTCTATTGCTAAAGAACTTTTGGTCCAAATCCTATACTCACTCTTCTTCCTAAACCTACCGACTATCTTCCTAATCCTACTGAATATCCCTTTTTGACTGGATGTTCTCTTCTAAATTCAATCATCCAATGTACAAGGTCCTATGCCATTGTATATCGAATTATCTGAGGCATTTTTGCAGAACATCATTCAAAGCTAAGTATCCCAATCAAAGGCAAAACCCTTCTGGGCTTCAAATCATACCTAGATTTCTGTTTTCCTACTTATATTTCACCTCTATATTCTTGTAAATATTGCAGGTTCCCAATACCATTATTCATCACACAGAATCACTCGTAACCCAAATCAAACCTGTTTTTAACCCCAAGTATACACTGTTCCCTCAATCATTTTACAGAAGAGCAGGGACAGAGTGGTTCTTACAATACAGGAAAGTTGGGGACCTTCCACCTGATGAGAACCTCAAATGTCCATGCACAAATGATACCTGGAGAAGTTGAAGGCAGGTATGAAGCACCTGAGAGAGCAAAAGTCATCTTCCATGGCAAACAACCTGGTCAGGATGAAGGGATGTGTCTGAATCTGAATCTCTCTCTTCTTTTTGTAGAGAAGATGGACCAAACCAGGCCTGAGTGGAGAGCTGTTCCCGGGTGCCAATGGTGATATACATTCTACCTTATGAAAGTGTCACAGGAAGCGTGGGCAACCTCCATTTTATGTTACCCTTTGAAGCAACTGTTAGGACAAAGTGGTTGCCAAGGCAGTGACCTCATTCAGTTCCAAAGAATGTGACATACCTCATTTCCTTGGTGATGGAACTCTCTGAACTTGGTATCCAAGAAGCCAGGCACCCAGAGGCAGTCCCAGTCCCAGTCCCAGTGGGCTCACTTGTTTGGATTTTCCAAGGACAGAGTCAGTTTTCTTGGTACCTAATGATGTGAGGATGGCCAAATGCCAGGAGAGCTCTGAAGATGGACCTTTCCTGAGAAAACAGGTAGTGGCTAACCACTTTTTCCTGACATCTTCACAGAGTTGGTCAAGGAAACAAGATCTGAGAGAAGACAGGCCATTTCGGGGGAACATAGTATGGCCCACCAGTCAGAGGACACTCCGGATAGTCACAGACCTACTTGGCGGAAGGAGGTGCCTTTGTAGTAGTGGGTGTGGGTTTGTTGTTTTGTCTCATGTTCTGAGAATAGATAGCAAAGGCGGTTTGTTTGGTTTGGAGTGGACAGTTTCTAGTAAGTCATTTGACACGCGAGTGTTTCTGTTTCTGTGTATCCCACTGTGTCCGTTGTTGTAAACATTAGAAAAGAGAATGCATTAATGGATGTGTCCTGTCTAGTATAAATCATCCCATAATTCATCCTGCCCAATATATGAATGGACTGCAGCTTGTCTTATCGATGTGCAACACCTGCTATCTTTCTAAGTTGTTGTTTTCTTCCTGAATTCTGGCCACTCTCCAGAATAGGCTCATGGATTTGTGTCCAAAATATGTACCACCTCCAAGCTCTGTGACATGGCCATGTACTGGATAGCTGAAGAGAATGGCGAGCATCTCAGAAAACTCAGATATCAGTGTGACCAGGAAAGTCTCAGTGCAGAAACCCTGCTTTGGGCCTTTTGCTTACTTATTGTTGTGTTGCACTGAATGTCAGGAAGGTCTTTGCCTCAGGCGACCCCTTTGTGAAGCCTGAAGAAAACAGTTTTCAAATGGAAATGAATGGGCCTCACCTGTGGCTCTTTGCTTAATTGCTTTGGAAAGGGATGTGTCTTTATCAGCCTCTTGGGCCTGTGTGTGGCTGTGACTTAGATTCTCAGCACCTGATGGATCCTAAGAATGATCCCATGTGAGCTTCCAAAACCAAAATGGCAAAAAATTTCATTCATTGTGGATGAAGTCTTTTGCCTTCCTCTGTTAGGTTCCTGCACTCCATTAAATGACAATAGGGATTCTTTGGGTCAAATGAGTTCTTCAAAGCCCTGCAGAGGTGCTTGTGTTTTCGCATGACTCTAAATCACCTAAAGAATCGATACCTAAAATCAGTAGGCCTCAAATTGGAGAAACACAGAAGTATTAACGGCAGGCTTATTTGTTCACACCTGGTTCACAAAAACGGTGTCCAGGCTACCCTGACTTTAGATAAATGAAGGGCAAACGAGCTGATTTTGGACACTGTCTTGGGCTGCGCCCCTCATGGAAACCTCCAGCCAGAGGTTAAGATGATTGACTATATGGAATAAGATGAGGGCCATGTGGGAGTGTTTTGGTTTTAATTTTGGTCATTTGTGTGGCATTGGAAAAAATGACTGGGTCCACGTGGGCTTGAACTCTGGTGTGATTCCCCTTAGAGACTGGGTTTTGGAACTGAACTCAGAGAAGCATTGCCATGAATTTTGTTGGGATTTTAAGAGGCCACGCATGAAAGTCGCTCTTGGAAACTGAGACCTAGGCCCCGGGTGGATTTCGACAGATGCCTGGGAATCTCAGCAAGGATATCACATGATTTTATTCTTAAAGAATTGGCAGCCATAGTTGAGAGTAAAAACACACATGGACCTCACATTGTAGACCTCAATGGGCCTGGCCTAATGTGACCTTTTGTCCACTCTTTGGGAAGCCATGCCTGTGAGAGTTCTCCAGAGATTTCATTGAAATGAGCTTCCTCACCATTTAATGTTTGCTGAATGAACTGAAACCCACAGTGCCTCCAACTTCATGCTTGAAAAATGGCTAGATAAATACCATAAAATTTTGAAATTCCTATGATCAGGTGGCACTGGAGAAACATTGGATGTCCTGTTGCTGATCATGAGTATACCAGACAGTGCCTTGATTTACTGAGTTTCATGAAAATGGTGTAGAACAGAGATGCCAGAAATTTGGAGCCTGCTGAGTAGTGGGTCTAGAGAAGTGGTGGGGAGGTGTTAGATAAAACATCCGTGGTAGGGCCATGTGGATATACCATTGGATTCCAAATGTCTTGTAACTGACATGGTGCAGCCAACAGACCCTTATATGTAAAGGCATCTTGTTATATGGAGAGTTTTCAGAGGAAAATTAAGAATCAGGTTGATATGGACAAGGGGGCAATGGGGCAAGCTGTGAGAGATAGGAGCCTAGTTGGTGCATTCTCTTGCAGACCCTGACCCACCACACGTGACAGAACTCCCTCCAGCACTGTGACCCAGTTTAGCTCCTAGTATTTCATGAAACAAATACCAAACTCACAGTGCAGCAGCAAAAACACCACAAAAAGTGGAAGAGGACCAAATGGCTTCACAGTCCACACGGGGAGACACTTAGTCCCCAGTGGCCTCAGTTTACCTACAAAGAGAGGATTCAGCACTGCTTCATCTTGTTCATTGGAAAATAAGAAACCATGTCCTCCAGGTCACATAGATGCAGACGCAGCTTTGATGGTCTCACTACAGAGGAAGCCAAGTCTCCTGAAAACAACATATATTTCAAGTGTGGAAGCTCAGAGGCAGTTTCTCAAAAAGTTTTTAGGCCAGCAGAGCTCCATGTTTGTGGAGTGTTTACCATGTCCCTTAGTTTTGGAAACTCCTCTACCACCTCCAAGCTTGTGAACTCCTGAGCATTTCCCATTCCAGATATGTATTCACTGATTTTGTAACTCTTCTCCTCTAATTGTGTCTTACTTGGGGTGAAGGTAATGTCAAGGCATTGTTCTGGATGAGAGCGGGAGGATATTTGTGCAGCATATATTTACATACACATTGGATTCATTTTCCAATTTTCCATTCGAAATACTGAATCCCTGACACTAACCCATACCTAGTAGACTCAAACTATTCATCCTAATATAATGGAGAAAATTAACCCAACACATTAGAAATACAAGTACTTCAGAGGAGACATGTTGTATAGGTGGACTTGACATTTGCATTATATAAGGTAGGAGTTATAAATTTAGTCAAATTTATTTGAAATATTCTCCATGTGTTTTAAACTTAACAAATATGTGAATTCTTGTTTCCTTTTTCTGTAGTCTATTCACACATGTATATTTATATGCATATATAGAATCCTACCAGGTATCACACGTATATTTTTGTGAGGTGGCTGTCTTGGCAGATACAAATTGTGAGAAGAGTTCACTCCTCCTAAATGCTGTTGGAAATGAAAATTCAACTTATAGGAGAGCGTCCTAGTAGAACAACATTATACATTAACTCATGTTCAGTAAAATAAATATTTTTTACATTTGTGGATGATACATATTTACTGATGAATTTCGATTGGCATTT